>NC_072793.1:2676875-2981666 GCF_028583425.1 Eublepharis macularius
ATTCCATTTGGACATAAATTTAAAGCAGGTTTTTTTTTTCAAAAGGATAAAATTGCTGACTTAAAAAAATACTCTGATTTGATATTTGATTTTTACAAATATTTTTACTGGGAGTTTTTTCCAGATGAGATGACAAAAATCAACATAAACACAAAAATTTAATAATTAAAGCTGGCTATGTCACAAATAAAGTTAAGCATATAACAAGGAAGAGGATTCAAAGATTGCTGAGAAAACCATGTATACTACAGCACAAGGCATATAGTCATCACTTGAATAAAAAAGGGGGTGGGAATCTGTAAAGCACTTGACATTTTCCGTTAACTAGTGGCAGTAGCTGCACCAAAAGAATCCACCCTTTCAAGCAGGTCTAACAACAAGATTTTCATTAACAGAGAACAAGAATGGCACCTGATGATTGCTGGTGACTGTAGGTAATCTTTCATGCATTGTAAATGACAAGTTAACTTCTCCATCAGTTGCTTCATCCTACACCATCTTGCACCAGGATGTGGTTGTTTTCCATTCCCTAGTAAATGTCTGATATTGCAGCAGAGATAAGGAAGAGTAGTCAAATACGTTTCAAAGACAAAATACTGGTCGTTTTAATTCATAGTTTTTCACCCACACTGGCTCTACTCGTTCCCTCCTCCACATGCCATCTTTCATTGATTTTAAAAAATTGCAAGGGCAATCCATTTTCTAGCCTTCTCGAAAAGAGTGCCATACTAGTAAAGACTCAGAGCCTCTTCCTGCCGGCCTCTGAGCGATTTCAGAACATTGCGGCCCTGTTCCCTTGTGCATTCATTTCCACAGTCTCTCTTGTTTTGTACACCATAGCATAAATACTAATTTGTCCAGCTAATTTACTTAATTGCATCTTGGGATGTGATTACAAGTGCAGCTTAATTGCAGGGTGGAGTTCGCTTGCAATGTATAATAATGTAAGTGTCTGGCAAAGTGGGTTCTAGTCCATGAAAACTTATCCTAGTATAAAATGAGCCACAAGATTCCTCTTAATATATGCATTGTAGGAATTCCACATTGAATTGGTTCAATAACAGTCTCCCATGTTCTTGCTAGGGCATTGAATTCAATAACACTTATTTTATATAAACATTCTCAGTAACATTGGCAAGTCACATTCCTTCCTTCTTTTTTAAAAAAAATTAGACCTTACAACAAATGCACAATTTATATCAATGTTAGAAAATGCAAAAAGAGAAAAATTATGCTAATTTAATTCAGGATAATTACAACAGCTTAAATCCATCCGTCTGTTGGCACGAGGATTGCACAAGGGTCTTTCCCACATTTCCTGCTTTCCCTTCTCTGGGTCATGTCAAGACCTGTGAAAAGAAACAGAAAAATTAGGGAGGGGGGCATTTTTTCTGAGGCCTTTTAAAACGTTTTTTCCAATGGAAAAACTGAACATTTGAGGAGTTCTAAAAAAAACTCCTATGAAATATTTTCTTTTTTAGAATGAGTGAGAACTGAATGAATTTATTTATTTCAGTTCACGACTAGCTTTTAAACTAGTAAAATAAGACATTTCCTTATTTGATAAGAATTATACAAGTTAAAACTTCAGTTAAAATAGTACAAATATAAATATTATAAAATCTAATTAGCATACATCACATATCTTATAACTGTTATCATAAATATAATATAGCCCTGCATAATCACTTTAAAATTAGGAAGCAGAGCTCTTAAACAGCCCCCATATGGTAACCTCCTAAAGTGGTCTGAGCAAGAACTGATATGGGGTGGCAATTTGGACTGATAAACAGTGAGTCCTTTGATTTAATTCTCCTTAAATTCCTACATTCCTCCTCTGGAACTCCAAGTTGTGTAGTTGGCCAGGCGGGGGGGGGTAGCCCTCCAAGCCTAATTGGAACCATCATCTCTTGAAGACTTGCGCTTGGATGAAGGCTTTTTCTCTTAAAGTTACAATCAAACACTCCAACATCCAACAGCTACTTCAGTTTGATTAGAGAGGACTCTTTTTTTCCTATTGGAATAGACTTGTAGAGCTGTGACTTCAGCTCAGTAATATTTCTTTGGAGTCCCCTCCATTCACTCACCAGACAGGAAGCTATGAGCATGAGTAAGAACAATTTATTTAGGAACTATTATGACAGCACGATTTGTAGAGCACAATGTGTTCACTCTACTTAGTTGGTTGGTATTCTTCCATCAGGTCAGCTTCCTAATTATCGTTCATATCTGACGCTTCCTCGGTATAGGCGCGCCTTTATGTTGACCTCCTGAAGTTTTAGAAGGGAGGTATCATAGGGTACCATACTCTGACAGAGTGTGCAACTGTGGTATAGGTAATGTGGACGTTCTATGGTGGCAGAGAATGCCATTCAATCATAGCTGACTTATGGCAATTCCTAGGGAGGTTTTTGTGGCAAGAGACCAACAGGGGTGCCTTGCCATTGCCTGCCTCTGCAGCCCTGGTCTTATTTGGGGGTCTCCCATCCATTACTAACTAAAGCTGACCCTTGCTTAGCTTCCAAGATCTGATGAGATCTGGCTTACCTGGCCTATCCTGATCAGGGCAGACGCTCGATATCGTGTGACTTTTGAATGCAGCTATTTCTCTGAGGCTAGAAAACTTTTCATCGTCCCTTTGCTCTAAAAATATAGATCATATGGTGACATAACCTCTTTTATTAGAAGATAACTGTAGACTCATCAGTCTTTCAGTTGAGAAAATTTTATGTGCTTGTGATTGATTTTTGCAGCCATTTAAATGAGGTCTAGTATTTTTATATTTTAGTAGTCTGGTTAAAACCAGTCAGTTAAGAATAAGTATAAAGTAGAGAGAGAAAAAGCCCTGGGTCATAACTAGATGTTACTTTCTTTTACGAGTTCGCCACAGAGTCAACACGTGCCTCCAGGCAATCACACAGCAGCTCCAAGGAATGGTTTCTATTTAGAAAGGAGAGCACAGATGGGGTCTGGAAAGCTGCCACCAGGGGAGGGAGAGCCTTTCTCCCAAGCTTTTTTCCCCCCATGTAGAAATAGTTTGGAAGGGAGATATTTGCCCACTTCTTCTGCTCTGTGTGGGGGTATTGTGTACACTTGCAGCAGCAGAAACGGGCACACTCTCCCCCCCCCCCCCACATTGTTTTGTAGAGGGAAAAAAGCTTGGGAGAAGGGCCCACGCTCTCCCTCCCCCACCCACACAGCTTTCCAAGCGTGTTTGCACTCTCCTTTTTTAATAGAAGCCATTCTCTGGAGCTGCTGTGCGGCTGCCCGGAGCACGGTCTGGCTGTGAGTGAAACGGTGGGCCAGCTCTCACATACGGGGCTTAACTCCAAGGTGCATTTCTGCACTTAGAAGGTGTGAAACGGTAGAGAAGCTGGTTTCAATGTGTGGGAAACTCAAGTTTTCCAAAGAGCTGCAAGAGAATAAAGATGAAGGCTCAAAATCAGAAAGTTTCAGAAACTGATTCTGATTAGAAGGTTGAGGTACTGATACTTTTATTTTTAAATGTGACTAATTTGATGTAATTAAAATGCTACAATGTGTATGTTAATAATACAGTACTGAATGGTTACAATGCTTTAATGTTATAAAATTTAACTACATATCAAAATATGCTATTAGTTCTATTACCAGTGTGTGACCCTTTTTCTGACCAAATAATATATTTATGTTATTCACCACAAAGTTTGTGTTTTCTGTTTAATTCCTATTTTTTCCACTTTTCAGATAGCAAAAATTAAGATGCGTGTGATAAGACAGCATCAGCTTGCAGTTCTGTTTCAAGTATTGGCTATATTTGCAGATTTGCTTGGAGACAACTAAAGTATTTGTAACTTTTACATTCCATAAAACATGTCCAAATATTGCCATTTTAAATGCTAAGTAGATTATAATGGGATGCTTTTTATATTGTTAAAGTAGTAACTCTAGTTTAGGTTTGATGGGACTGTAAATATTGCATGCATGTTCAATTTTTCCCCAAATGGTCCATTCCCTCCCTCCCCTCCTGGAAAAAGGGGGGGGGAGAATGTTTTTTTTCTGGTGGCTTCAAAATTTCTGGATATTTTACATCTCTACCCATGTGAAGCAGACATGCTGATCGGGGGGGGGGGGACTGCATTCAAGAGGGGAAGGATGTGAAATTCCCCCCTCATCCTTTTCCCACAAGTGCCAACTCTGCCATGCAGAGGCAGGAGAGCGGTCGCAGGAGCACACAGCAAGCCGCGCTCGTCCCCAGCTGGAGCTCACCAGTAACTTGTTCCGAGCACTTGGATGAAGCCGCCTTAAATGAGCATGAGAGCCATCAGAGCAGCATCCATGAGAAGGAGGGCAGGCAAAGTTCTGGGTCTAAGCAGGAGGGCAGCAGTGGGGCTAAGCTAGCAGGCGCTGGTGCCCCAATGGGATAGGAGTGGGCAGTGGATGGATGGAGGTAGTTCCAGCGAGGGCTGGGCTGGCTTGAAAGCCAGTTTCCCGTCACATATCCCCTCCGCCTTCTTCTCAAGTGATCCTCTGGGGTAACAGTTGAGAGGTTTTGATTGCCTTCAGCCATTTGTGAGCTCTTTGAGACGTCCATGGTTTGTCTTCATATGGAAGCGTTGTAAGGGTTTCAGCCACCCTGCGTGTTTCTAGCTGAGGCTAGGGATTCTCTTCCAGGACTAAGTTTCCATCTACCAGATGGATCACAGAAGAGGGTTCATACAGGCGCCAAGCATATATAATGTAGAGGAGCATGGGAAAGAGCATATAAGCTAGACCTGTTTGGGGGTAAAGGGTTAAGTTTCTTTATGAAAAGCAACAAAATACGTCTATGCAAAACAGAATCCTTTGCTGACCTTTCTGCTTTGGCAGCT
This sequence comes from Eublepharis macularius, assembly GCF_028583425.1. Classification (NCBI taxonomy): domain Eukaryota; kingdom Metazoa; phylum Chordata; class Lepidosauria; order Squamata; family Eublepharidae; genus Eublepharis; species Eublepharis macularius. Next base: position 2,681,726 of record NC_072793.1, read on the forward strand.
CTGCCATAGGAACTGGAGCGTTGCCATCGAACACCCGAGAGGAGGTAGAGGAGAGAGAAAATTTCAATTCCAAATTAGGTTTTGACTCTGTCTGCCTCCCTTCCGTCGGCTTTGCTGGGACATGTCTCAGCCTACTTCCTCGAGATAGTTTGCATGTTCTTACCATAGTAAAGTCCTTCAGTCCCAGAGAGACTGAATTAACAGAAACAAAAATCATGTGGTCAAAAACCACGAGGTACAGAACCCCCCTTATTCCCCAGCTGGCCTCATTTGAGTCAGGGTCAACAGATCTACTGCATTGTCAATACAATGCAGTAGCAATGGAGCTTCCACAAGGTGTTATGCCAGCACCATATAGTAATTTGGACACCCCAGAACACAGGAAAAAGACCAGTTCTCTCTCTCTCTTAGAGAGAGAGAATACATGCCAAAAGGTCAAGGAAAGAAACAGCTTGACCAGACTCAGGTTGCCAAAATTCATTAAAATGTAACATCGGGCACCCTTTTGCAAGAAAGTTCATCTTAAAAGCAAATACCTTGCTTAGCTGAGATCATGTCAGATTCCAGCCACAACAACGGGTCAGTATTTGTGACAAATGACCAATATTACAGAATACTTAAAGAGATTATTAACACAATGTCAAGCATCTCAAAGGGACCTAACTGGTGTCCTTCCTGAGCTAATTATAACATCTGGGACTCATTTCCTGAAACCCAACACATCTGAATGCCAAAAGGTTTATGGATTAACCATAAATTTTTGCTATCACAGGGTGCCCCCCAATATCAATGGTGTCACTTCTGGATTCACCATGATGTCACTTCTGGATTCACCAGAAGTGATGTTGCATGCTGCCATCTCGCTTGTTCCTGCCCTCCCCCCCAATGCTCCTGTGAGCTCCAGACTACAGTCTGCTAAGCATGCTCCCAAGGCCCCTCTCCAGATCCCCTGGTTCCCTGGCCCCTGCCTAACCCCCCCCCCCCGCATTGGTCATGTCCTCATTATAACTCTCCCACTCAGATACTCCAGTCTCCTCCTTGCATTCTCTTTTCCTCTCTCTTCTAAAATAGTTTTAGGTGGTTCACAGTAAAAGAGTAAGATTCAAGTCCTCTGACACTTTAAAAACCAACCAGTTTTCCAGGATATAAACATTGCAGAGTTCAGGTCCCTTTGTCAGACACAAGTAGGAATGGAGATCCCTTAGGCCTCATATCCCGGTCAGAAGGTGAGGAGGGACTGTTGCAAGGAGGGGGCTCCAGATTCAAAGGCACTATGCATAATATAATTAGCTTGTTTAGAACACGGGAGAAATAATAGGAGATGCGGAAAATCAGCATCTGAACTTGAGTTTATTCACAAATGCAGAACAATAGAACACACACACACACCCAAGGTTAGAGAGGGACATCATAATAACTGTGCTTATATACTGCTCTTCTAGACAGATTTGTGTGAGCAGTCGACACTGGCCGCTGCCATTTCAAAAGCTGCTTGTGATATAAAAATCACAAGCCCCTTGAATCTAATGTGGCTTGATCTGCATGAGGGGGATTCCAGCCAGCTGAGCAAAGCCCGGGAGAGCAAGTCATGAATGGAATGTGAATGCAAATGCGATTAGGCATGATGAGCTCCTGCCCCTCCAAGCTGCAGACGTGCAGTTGTGGCAAGAAAGGTGCTTGCTGTGTCACTACCCCCACATTCCAGTCCCCTTTCTTTCCCTGATGAGATCCCACCCTAAGTTCGTAGGACCATCAATCAGCTCTGTTAAGTTTATATTCCTGGGAACATCTAATCAAGATCTAAATTCATTAGTTCAGCTCCCGGGACATTAGTTAGCAACTGTTTCTTTGTTAAGCACCAGGAGAATCCAATCTTACTCTTTTGTCACACCCTGGTAGCACTGATCAATGGTAATCAAACCTTTATCATTCCCAGGAGCTGAACTTTACAGTCTTTGTCGCAACGGCTAAGGGGGCTCCCCAGCCTCAGGACGTGTTTTGTCTTATAAGAACCAGGGCTTTGCCCCACTCAAATTGTGCACCTTTTCCTGGATCCAAGCACTGTACCCTTAGGGTCTCCCTCCCTAAGATTCTCCTGGTCAAGAACGCTGGCCATTTGAAGCCATCTTCCCTCGGGGACTACTCTGCAGTCCCCAACTTCATGGATAGGTAAATATACTCCAAATCCCTCACTCTGTTCCAACCTCTGGCTGCTTTCCTAGGACTCTGTGTGCTTGTGTGAACTATTTAATTCCTCCTGCCTGTGTATATTTTCTCTTTCAAATAAAAATTACTATTTAATTCAAGACCACCAGTCTCATCAGTTTCCGTGGGGAGGGGACCCTGTAAAAATTGGTGGAGTATCCTGCTTTGTTATCCCTCTCATTTAGCCTACTCCTTGCCGCTAATTCCCCCTACTCACAAGGAGTCCCATTCCAGTAACATGCCTCACCCAAAAGTGGTGAACAAGTTAGTGTTATTCTTATCCCCCAATGCAGCTGGGGAGCGGGGACTCAGAGGGGTGGCTTCCCCAAGACCACCTACTGAGCTCATGGCAGTAGTGGGGTTTGAACTAGTAGAGTGCAGAATCACAGCCCAGCCACTTAACCACTGTGTTACATAGGATTTTATCTCACTGTAGATGCTAATTTTCGGCATTTCCTTCCCCTAAGTATTTCTCGAGGAAATTTCTGGAGATTTGGGTATGGGCCCTGGGAGAGTAGAGGTTAGATAGGAGAGGGAGCACAGCAGGGATGGGATATCATACAGTTCACCCTCCCAAGCAGCCATTTTTTCCCAACGGAAAAGGGCAGCAACCTTCTGTACTTGGCAGCAGCCCAATCCAGGCCAAATCAACCCAACCCAGGCCCCTGCTGAGTGCAGAAGTGCTCCCAGGGTGGCCCGCATCCTGCATGATGATGTCACTTCCCGGAAGTGATGTTATGGCACAGGCTGGGAGCATGCACAATGGAATGGAAAGCAGGTGCTGGTTCTCCCACCTCCTGCCTGGGGGGTAGGGGGCAACCCTACTATGCCAGCAGTAGCTGTAGTCTACAAATGTCCATGCTAGAAATTAATCATTAGAAAGTGGTGGATTATCTTGCTGAACACGAACTGGTTCCAGCAAATCTGTACTTTTGAGATCCGGGTTTTTTTTTAATGTCTGGGAATTCCCCAAATGCCTGTCTAATGGTTGTTGTGGGTTTTCCGGGCTGTATTGCCATGGTCTTGGCATTGTAGTTCCTGACGTTTCGCCAGCAGCTGTGGCTGGCATCTTCAGAGGTGTAGCACGAAAAGACAGATCTCCGCTACACCTCTGAAGATGCCAGCCACAGCTGCTGGCGAAACGTCAGGAACTACAATGCCAAGACCACGGCAATACAGCCCGGAAAACCCACAACAACCATCGTTCTCCGGCCGTGAAAGCCTTCGACAATACATTGCCTGTCTAATGTTTATTTAGCAACAATGAGAGTCTGAAGGGACTCGGTAGCTTGTACATGTTGCTTATTTTGTTATTGTTAGTTTTTGTATCAAGCAGTTATTAATGTTGACTCTATGTTGTACAATTATTATTAATTATTTAATTTTTTTTTAAAGTTCTACTTGGTCGTAAAGGTGCCAGAAGAGTATAGCACAGTATAGTCTGTTCATTGTGGTCCGCTGGAGATTTGAAAAAAACTGCTTCTGTTTCCTGCCTGGGATTCAGAAAGCCATATAATATGGCTGCCCACAGCTTAAGGGTTCCTTGTTTTGTAATTCAGTAGATTCTCCGTAAGGCATTACAAAGCCCTAGACAATCCAGGTTTCTAGTTAAGATAATGCAAGGAGGAGGCAAAGTAGAGTAAACGTCTTAATAACCCCTGAACTCTAATCCTAGATGTAGAGGGATAATAGTTAAGTGATGTGGGGAAAGACACTCTGCAAATATTCCAAGGCACTCCCTCTCCTTTGTTACCTACCTATCTTTCTAGTATGTTTTTTATCCTGCCCTTCCTTTAGGAGCTCGGGACAGAAAGCATAGTTCTCCCTTCCCCCATTTCATCCTCACAACAGCCCTCTGAGGTAGGTTATGTTGGGGCAGACTGATTAGACCATGATCACCCAGCAAGGTTCATGGCAGAGGAGAGCTCTGAACAGAGATTCCCCTGGCCTATTAATCCCGAGGTGAGCCCCTGACCTTTAGAAAAACACATTTTGCTGTGTGTACGGAGCACGTGTGCGTAGCAGAACTCCTTGCAATTTGTAGGCTCTCTCCCCACTTACTCCATCAGTCAGAATGGTGTGTGCTTTCCTAATAAATGCATAGCTGAGTTCAGAGCTTCCTTGTTGAATGGAAACTAGACCCTTTGGGCTCTCATGGTTGGCTACGGGAGGGGAGACAGGAAGGGGGCAAAGCCTTGACGTATTAATTTGTGCATAAGGTTGTCAGCTCCAAGTTGGGAAATTCCTGGAGATTTGGGGGTTGGTGCCTGGAGCGGGTGGAATTTGGGGAGGGGAGAGGCCTCAGCCAGGAATAATGCCATTGAGTCCACCCTCCAAAGTAGTCCTTGTGGTCTGGAGATCAGTGGTAATTCCAGGAGAGTTCCAGCCACTACCTGGAGGCTGGCAACCCTATTTGTGAAGGGTGTTCGTCTCCTAAGAAAATACTGTTCCATGAGAAGAATTCACCTTTGTTTGTTGGCGATATTTCAATACTTTTTTCTCGCATATGTATTCACTCAAAAGAAGAATACTATACTGGGGAAGGTCTGTGTTTGAAATGATATAATTTGATTCCACCCCCTTTTGTTACCATTGTGTGTCTGCATAACAAAAAAAATCCATGTTGTAGTCAAATCTTGGGGTGGGGAGGTAATTTATTGCATCTAATGTTAGATGACACATGCCAAGCAAGAGAGATCTTACAGCTTCATTTACTGACAACTGACAAGACGAGACAGGTCAAGTAGAGTCCTAATTAAGCAGGGCTTTAGGCATTACCCTCCTCCCCCTCTAAAACTGGTTTATTTCACTCTAGGTATATAAATGCACACATATAATTTCAAAGATGGCTGCTCACAAATACATGCCCAGTTTTTTTCTTGTAACAGCTCTTTTGACTTCACTTGAAATGCATCAAATATTTCACCAGGAAAGGGAGTTGCAAATTCATATTGAATTTCACTCTAAGTAAACCAAGGGATATATGGAAACTCCTCTGAGAAATGTCAATAGCATTACTGAAACTTTTTTGCTTCCCTAGAAACTCCTGACATGTTATGTGGCAGGTGGAATCTCCAAATTCACTTTGAATATTGTGACTGGGAAAACCCAGTGGCGATCTAACTTAACATAAATTACCACAACAATGATTGACATCTATGATTGTCAGGACTGTGCTTGTCAATTCTGAGAGCATTTGGGGGTTGAGCATGGGGGTCAAACAACACTCTAGAGTGTCACATAGTGTTCTAGGAATTGCCCCAAGACCATAGAGATTGGGGAAATCCCTAGAGTTTCATGGGTGTGGTGATGCCATGTTCATAACACCACACGCCCTTGTTTTCTCATGCTGTGAGAGTGGGCATAGTGAAGGGCCAGTGGGGCCAAGAGGTTGCCTGCCTATAAAATCTTTTCAAGTCATGTGCCGTCACTGTAGGCCCCACAGCCTAACTACAGATTCCCCCTTGGGATCACCCTGTCCCCACAGTACTGTCAATCAGAAGTGATCTGGGGATTCCAGGTCCCCCATGGTCCTGATCTGGACTGCAGGGGGAGGGGGCTTAAGTTGCTCCCCCCATATGTCTTTTTCCTGACCTGAAAACAATATCCTAGAACCAATAAAAACATAAAGTAATTTATCCCTGTAGAGATAGCCATAAAACAACAATAAGCAGTACTTTTTAAAAAATTTAAACAATGAGCAGAGAAGGACTAACATCCATTAAAACTTGGCTAAATAAAATAGTTTAAACGTGGAGCAACAACAAAGAGTTTTGTTGGCACTTAACAACTAACAAATGTATTGCCATCATTTCTCCTCAGAGACTTGTGTTGTACTCTATTCATCTTTCTTTGCCAATTCATTATTATTTATTATTGATACATTTCCTGCTGCCTGCTCAGGTAGGGTTTCTGGGAGTGGTGCGGTAGGGATCTTGATGGCTGGAGGAGAGCTTGCTGGCTGCCACAAACAACGAACAACGAACATGTTCATGAACAGGATCGTGTTTGTTAATGTTCATTGTTCGTTGTTCGTGGATGGCAACGAACAATGAACACAACGTTGTTTGTTTTTTTCTGTTCGTGCCCATGTCTAATCACAAGCACAACCTAGTTTTGTAAAACATAATAAACCCCAGATTAGGATACAATCTTAAACCCACTTAATTGGAACTATATTACATTGATTTTCACGAGGCTTACTTCCCAGTAACTTCATGAAAAAGTGACTGATAAGCATAATATACCTGAGTCTCACAACTGTGAGCTTTCCAAGGAAGAAAAGATATGCTGAAATGTAACCCTCCCAGATCAGTGCTTATCCCATTGAACTATTATTAACCATGCCAACAGGCACCCTTTTCTCCAACAGCTGGACTCCTAACCGGTAAGGAGGGGGCTGCCTTATCGGGAACTTGAGAAAGACAGCCTGGTTTATAAATACTTGCAGTTCCTTAGCTGCATGAGGACAATGTTCTCAGGCTTCCCACTGGAGGTTCTGTGCATAAGTTACAAAAGACTGCACAACTAAATACAATTTGGCTTTCTTTACAGGCCTTCTGTGCCTCTCTTTGTGCCGCAAGGAGGGTAGCACAATACCTTCTTGACTGTAAATCAGTGGGGTAGAAGTACCATTGGCCTGGTGACCCCTCCCATCTCACAGTGCAAAATTATCAGCTTTTCTTTATCGTTAGTCAACAAATGTGTGCTGTAATAACCAGTCACTTTCCTGTGAAATGCTACACGATGCAATGCAAGAAACAAAAAATGGTCATATTACATCAGCTTCAGTTGGCATGGAAGCATGCATTTTTAAAAGCTTTAGAGTTGCACAGAGCTATCAATTACACTTCTATCCAGCCCTTCCTCCAAGGAGCAGAGTGGCACAGTTCTCACTTCATTTGGGACACACACACACACACCTTATGCAAACCTACATGGCAGACATTCAACTCCTTTGGTACAATCTGAACACACTGGGTGATGGGTTCACCTCTAATCGTCACAGTCAAACAAGGTAAGTTTGACTATCAAATGCACTTGTGGCAAAATCGCAAGCCTTAATCTGCATTTCGAGCCCTTTATATCATCTCTCTAGCTTTCTCCTTGTAATCAAGAAAAGAAAAATCTTCTTAAAGGTTTGGGTGGGGGTAGGGGCGGGGGGGGGAATGCTCCCAGCAAGCCACTCTGAGATGGTTTTACAATGTATGACATCATGATTCTGTTGGACAGCAGCCGGGGCGCATCAAGAGCACTTTGCAGTGCAAAATGGCAGACAATGTTTTTTTAAAAAAACATTACTAAGCTGAAGCTCTAAGAGGATCAGCGTTCTTAAATAGCAATGTGTTGATAGCAAAAATGCAACATGGTCTTTATCTTCTCAGGACCAACAACTGGGGATGTTTTTTCTGCTTTCCATGTGGGAGGCTGAAGTAACTGGACTTAAATTTGCCAATGCTTCATCTTACATCACAATCAAACCATAATATCTGGACAACTATGCCCCCCCTCCTAGTTCCAGGAGGCAGTCTGAGCCCAGCTAGCCTGCAGTGTTTCTTGACACAGTATACAAATAGCGATCACCGAGTGGATAAAGTAACAGAATGCCACACTTGCTGGCTGACCTGTGCTGTGCCCTGGGTCAAGCGGAGGGAGGTAAGGATGGACACAAACAATAGAGCTGGGAGTGGGGATTTACTCGGAAATAAATGCCATTTTGTTCAATGGAACTGTCCAGTAAGTATCCTGAGAGCAGCAGTGGTCGCCCAGTTTAATCTTAGGCACGTCCCTTGGGCAATGGGAATAGTCTGTAATAAGTAGCCTTTTGCTTCAGTCCCGAGCTGGAGGCTTGCAAGGAAATGCTCCCTCCCCTGTATCTGGAATTGACCCCGTCTTGGGACAGTTATTATCTGTTTATTATCTTTGTTGATTTTATGATGAACTGTTGTTTTATGAATTGTTTTAATATTTGTATTATATTTTTATAACTGCTGTACCTCGCCCTGAGCCCGCTTGTGGGAACGGCGAGTTAGAAATGTAATAAATGAATGAATGAATAAATTAATACTAATACTAATAATTACAAAAATAGTATGAGACAAATTTGGAGTGAGATTTGTCCCCCTCCCTTTTTTAAAAAATGTGGTATTAGGCTGAAGGCTATGGCTGACAGAGCTGTATAAGGAAAGGAAAGGAATGAGAAGACAGAGCTGCCAGGAATTTCAAAAATCTAGCACTGTACAGGGCTGCCAGCTGCAGGAGGAGACAGACTGCTCTGCCTTTTTAATAGAGGCTTAACGGGATGTTATTTATCAGGTGATGCCCAGTTGCCCGTTTCCACACATGACACTGGCAGTTCTAGGGAGGGCTATTTGCATAACCATAGACTCCGTTGGTGTAGATATGCTCCTACTGAGTAATTGCCACATTGTTTAACATGTCAAACTACTGATGTTATTTTTCAATAAGGTCCATTTCCGTATGCCTATATTTGAATTTATGCTTTTCAGAATTCTGCAGTGCATACTCTGTTGTGTTTCTTTAATGTCTCAGGTATTCATTGTATTGATACCCTATGTAGTTCTCCTTAAGTCTCAGCTAGAAAGGTGGACTATAAACAAACAAACAAATAAATATATAATTGAGAGAGTAGAATGCCCTCAAGTCATAGCTGACTTATGGCTCCCTCTGGCGGGGTTTTCATGGCAAGAGACTAAGAGAGGTGGTCTGCCATTGCCTGCCTCTGCAGCCCTGGTCTCCCATCCAATTACTAACCAAGGCTGACCCTGCTTAATGTCTCAGATCTGACAAGATCATAGGTGACAGTTCCAGATGTCTGCCCAGGTGTGAATAGATGATGCAGAAAAATCCTTGGTGAACCCCCTCAAACTTTCTCAGTTGCTTAAGTACTCGGTGGGGGGTGGGGAATAAACTTTTCCTCCTGCCTCCTCATGATTTGCGCCCACTCCTCATTTTAAAGAGAGGCTTACATTCACATGTTACTCTGCACACAAGGTGAGTTGGGGGTTCATCCACAACAAAGCACATTTGTGTAATGTGTAAGGAGGCCCTAGGAGAGTTTTGGGAAGGAATTAAGGTTAGACATACTTCCCCTGATACCAGGGCTTTTTTTTCTGGGAGAAGAGGTGGTGGAACTCAGTGGGTTGCCCTCAGAGAAAATGGTCACATGGCTGGTGGCCCCGCCCCCTGATCTCCAAGCAGAGGGGAGTTGAGAGTACCCTCTCAACTCCCCTCTGTCTGGAGATCAGGGGGCGGGGCCACCAGCCATGTGACCATTTTCTTTTTTTTTTTGAAAAGTTTTTTATTGGGTTAGAACATTATTATTTTTACATTACAATCAATTTTCCCCTAATTTTTCGTTTCTAACCCCCTCCCTTTCCCCCCCTTTTGTTGACTTCCAACAGCTTTCCCACCCTCTGTCCCTTTTCCCTTACTTCTATTAAATTCCTCTATCTAAAACAGATATACATTCTCCATTATATTAAGCAGTACATCTTTAACTCCCTTACTTATTATACACCCAAACTATACGTCTTTAGATAAACAATTTATCCCATTTTCCAGTTTTGGATATTTCTATATAAACCTATATATCATAAACCATAAAAATTTCCCACATTTAAATCAAACAATTTGATTTGTTCTCTATGTATTTCATCTTTTTATGGTAATTCTATATAACTCCTCAGATACTCAATCAATTTAACTCTTCTATACATTCAGTTTGGTGCATATAAATCTTGTCAAAGAAAGAAAATATTGTTACTTAGTCAATCCTCATGTTTAAACCTTATCATTAATTATTCTCTATCAGTTAACCTATACATATCTATATATATCTCAATCAATTAATCTAACTGCTTATAAATTCACATTTCTCTTCCTCCCCCGGTAAAGTCACCCCTCTCTTTTATACTTTTATTATACTTCAGTAGTTCTCAAACTGCCACAGTGCGGCGCAGAGGGCAACCTAAAGTCCCCTCTGTCTGGAGATCAGGGGGCAGGGCCACAAGCCATGTGACCATTTTCAAGAGGTTCCGGAACTCTGTTCCCCCGCGTTCCCCCTGAAAAAAAGCCCTGCTTGATACTAATTTTGCTTGCTTTTCCAGGCCAAAGATGTTTACAGGGCTGCCCAGAAAGGGAAACAAGGGGGACAAACTTCCAAGGGAGCCAGACAAGTCGCGTGATTAGTTTTCATGGGTGTTGGTGTGGAAAGGTCTTCATCTGGGGTAATCCTCTGGAAAGCTGAAGGCTCCAGTCCTTAACAACAGAAAAAGTCCTCTGGAAAGGTACAATCAACTAAAACTGGAGGAAATGGTTTTGTATTTAACCCTCTCACAGAAATTCTTCTGCTTTACAGTGGCCAGAGCCCTAAAAAACTTATAATACCGCCAGGACTAGTTGTGGCAGTAGAGAATTAGAGTTGGGAAACGTACACCTCAGGACGCGTATTCCTCAACTGTAATCTCCCTCTCAGAATGCTGAACTATGTGCTGTTCAGAATAATGCTCATTCGACCCAACTCCTGCCTCCATTTTCATTCTTTCCCCCCTTCCAACTGATGTTCAGCAGCCTTCAATATTGCACGGTTCCCAGAGGGAAATGAGCCTGCCCAGTGCTCACTGAGCCATTTCTGGATTTTATTTCTCTTTTTTAAAGAATTCTAAACTTGGATTTTCAGCAGGCCTCAAGAATCAGTGACTGGGGCCGTGTGAGTGCAGAGCGCGTTTAAGCGACCGCCTTCAGGTCTTCTCCATGCATTTTTCCCCCTGATCTTTTTTCTTTAAATCACACCAACTCAAGGGTGGTTTATTCAGACTCTGTTCTCTTGGGGTGCATCCGTCTAAACTGAAAGGTCCTGCTATTAGTTGTGAAGGTGCTCAGCCTGTGTCACTGTAGCTGATCGCTTCCCCAACGCGGCATCAATATTTTATTTGGTTTCCATTTTAGGAGCTGTTGCAAGGGGAAGTTGAGCTCATGGCCGCTGATCAGCTTTGTCTATCTGACACTTTGTTTACCTAGATAATTTCTACCTTATGTGGTTAAGTATAAGAAAATATCAGGGCCAGAGTCCACGCTGGTGGTTGTCTATATGGACTGCAGATCCATTCCCCAGGAGAATTGTGGTGACTGGATCATCTCAGCAGCAGTTAACAATCTGGCTGGGCCCGGAATCACAGGCATGTTGATTTCAGGCCATAAATTACACCTGCCAGTATAAACTAAAACCCCAGCTCTTTGATAAGACCCACACACACACCCCGCCAACCATATCTAACACCCAAAATACCTAGATTCCATCTTGAGCATCAACCTCTGCTAAACAAAAAGGCAGTTGTGGTTGGTGAAAACAGCCCTCAGCTATTGCAAGACTTAACTAGCCTCCTGTTTGAAGTATTGCTGACGTGTTGACCCCAGAGACTGATAGGCAGAAATACAACAACACTCCTTAATTACACATTTGCCCCCAAACTTTGCTTTTGGCAAAAAAAAAATAGTTTTCCTTGTCCTGTTTATCAGGTTTTCCTAGCTGCTTCGCATATGAGAGCACGTCCTCATGTGAGAAAGGAATGTTCCATTCTTTGGTAGTCTTTGAACTCAAGACAATACTCTCAAATGAACTTCCATCTTGTATAATTGCTGCACAACAGGAGGTGTGTTGGAATACCTGGAGGCAAAGAGGTGAGGAGCCAGGGAGAAAAGCGCCTGGGCAAACACAGCTACAAGGCTTGAGGCCAGGCGGAGCTGCCTGGTCTTAGAGCCAAGCTACAAGTGACGCCTGACACAGGTTGGACGCTTGTCAGCTTCCCTCAAGTTTTGATGGGAAATGTAGGCATCCTGGTCTTGCAGCTGTAATGGAGAGCCAAGCTGTAAAACCAGGACGCCTACATTTCCCATCAAAACTTGAGGTAAACTGACAAGTGTCCAACCTGTGTAAGGCGTCACTTGTAGCTTGGCTCTTATTTATTTAGGATATTTGTATGCTGCTTCATCAGAGTACCATTAGATGCAGCTTACAGTTAAAACAACATGACCAGAAGGGACCAAAGAGGCAAACAAGCTTGAGGCTGGGATTGGGGAGGGGGGAGGCCTTATAGTCAAACTGACTATCACCTTTTCAAATACTAATTTCAATAAACAAGCCAAACCTTAAAAGTCACTTTCTGATGCTCTCTAGTGCCGTCATGTATGTTTAGCTCACAATTTTAGCATGTTTTTATCCCACACTTCTTGCAAGGAGCTCAGGGTGGCGTGCGTTGTTCTCCCCTCCTTCATTTTATCCTCAAAACAACCCTGTGAAGTAGGCTCTGCTGCAAGACAGCCCGTGGGCCAAGGCTGCCCAGCTAGCTTCTAGGGCAGGGCAGAGATCTGAACTGGGATCTCCCAGGTCTTAGACCAACATTCAAACTCCTACACAGCGCTGGCAGTTACTACACTATTTAAGGTTCATTTATGTAACCCCACCTTTCACTTGAGCCTGCCTTACCCTGAACCAGACCACTGGTCCATCGAGGTCAGCAGCCGGGCAGGGGCTCTGCAGGGGCTCTCGGGTCGAGGACTTCACATCACCGGCTGCCTGGCCTTGGAACTGGAGAGACGCCGGGGACTGAGCCTGGCTCCGTACACGTCTGCTGCTTTTCAACCATAGTCATGCTTGAGAGTGTTTGGATACACCTGGGGCCTCCTAGCCACGAGAGCGGATCAGGCATCGTGTAGTCTGGAGAAGAGGACCTGAGGGGAGACGCGACTGAGCTCTTTAAAAGGTTATCACTTGGGGGAGGGGAGGGAGTTGTTCTCTTCCCTCCCCTAAGTTGGCAACAGAGAATAGGACTCAAAACAATGGGCTTAAACTACAGGAGGGAAGGTACCGGTTTGACATTAGGAAAAACTTCATGTTATGAGTAATTCAGCAGTGGAATCCACTGCCTAGAGGTGTGATGGGTTCCCCCTCATTGGCAATCTTTAAGGAGTGGCTGGACTAATCTTTCTTTCTTTCTTTCTTTCTTTCTTTCTTTCTTTCTTTCTTTCTTTCTTTCTTTCTTTCTTTCTTTCTTTCTAGCTGCATTAACTTTCTTCAGCTATAATGTTGGGTCCAATATAACTCCTAGGTTCTTCAGTGAGTCAGCAAGGGCCAGCTGAACCCCACTGAATCAAGTCATAGCTGACTTATGGCAAGAGACGAACAGAGGTGGTTTGCCATTGCCTGCCTCTGCAACCCTGGTGTTTGTTGGAGGTCTCCCATCCAATTACTAACCAAAAGCAACTCTGTTTAGCGTCTGAGATCTGATGAGATCAGGCTCACCTGGGCTATCCAAGTCAGGGCAAGTCACTATTATTATCCTCACACTGCAGATGAAGAGCCGAGGAGAGAAACCTGCAGAAATGAGGCCTCTCCAGTTCCCACATTACTTTCTCTAGGAGCACCGATTTGCACACCACGGTGGGTGGGGTAGCTGTTTCTAGCATGAAGCATCAGACCAGCATGCCATTCTAGGCTGGTATGCAATTTCAGCTCTCGCTGAAGGGCACCTAATTGCACTCCTTTCTGAATGCTGATTTGTTGATGAGGTTGTTTGTGGGATCAGCCAAGAGTTCACCTTGTTCATAAGATTCCACTGCATAGCAATGTGCAGTTCCTCTGCTGGAGAACTCTTGCGGAATTTACAACTGATACACATGAAGAAAACCCCATAGAAGTGTTAATTTCAGTTATTGCTGCTGCAGTTGCTGTTATTGATTCAGAGGTTTAAGTCTTCCTTGAATGCCACATACTAGTTCTCTGGAGGAGTGGAAGGAAACTTACCTTATCATTTAATTGTGTGATAAGTGATCACATCTCGATTTTTCCTCCATCTCATCTGTGTTTTCTTTCTGATGCTGCTAAAAAGAAAAGCATTAGAAAAACCCAACGTGTTTTAAAGTGCTTTTCTCACTCTAGAAGATGTTTGCATTCCCAGTCTGTGGCTTTTATCATTTCACCCCGTTTGCTTTCTCAGTCTTACCGCCAGCTCCAGAGGCTGATGGTGTTTGGTGCTTTGCTGAGGTCTCAGTCAGGACTAGCAAAATGTCCACAGGCCCAAGAGGAGCTTAATACAATGTCAGAGCTCACAGCAAACTCTTCCTTCCTGAGCTTAGCAGACCAGCTTCCTCCCATCTCTGCATCTCCACAGCTAGCTGGGCTTACCAGCAAACCCAAACCTGGCTCACGTGTCGGCCTTGCCCCTTCCGCTTTGCTTCAGGTAGTTGCTTGCCTTTTTTATTTTAGAAGCGTGCCTTTCTGTTTGTTGCCTTCACTGTGAAAGGCTCCAGTGTTTAGAAGCCCAGAACCACCAGACTCCACTGAGAGGCTCACTACGAGATACTTTTTCTCCTGGTGTGTCTCTGAGTTGGATCAACAGGTGTGGTCTGGGAGATCCTTGCTTCCCAGACTTGCACAGGCCTGATCTGGACTGGGAGCACAGCAGAGGGGAAGGGGCTTATTCACAGAAGCCCCCGACTACATCTGTTGCCCTGACGATCTGGGGACATACCTGGGGAAAGTGTATTGTGTAGTTATGCTAACATGAAGCTTGCTGGGTAACCTTGAGCCACTCACCAACTGTGTTGGCATAGGGGTTTGGGGAAGAAAACGGGGGGAGAATTCCTTGAGATAAAAGCCCATAAAACCATACCTATGTGCCCTGGCTGAGATAAGGTTCATCTCCAAATACTCCATCAGCATCTTGGCCATCTGTAGCCCTTTACAGAACAAGGGACGTTTCAGACAGTAATAGCCGTTTCGGCACAGACGGGCGTTTGCTGCAGTCCCTCTCTGCAACACAGAATCTATTTTGCCTGGTTGTGTTAGCTGCCCAGTCCTACGCTTCTGGCATTTCATCTTTCTCTCCCAAATACTTCTGGTAATACTTTATCTTCAGTGAAACTCAAGAGAGTGTTCCAGAGTCTTTCAAATGTAACTTCAAGTACATTCAAGGGGGGAAAAATATGAAATATGGAGAGCAGCAACAAAGTTGCCGGAAATGACTCAACTGGGTGTTCTAGTTTGTCATTTTAAAAAAATGACTTGAATACTTATGCATTATACAGCGGAGTAAAGAAATACCCATCCAGTGCTGGTGATGCAGATGGAAATTTGGCCATAAAGTTTTAGCTGCTCCAGCTACATGTTACAAAGTCCTTGTGTTGGTTAGGAAACAGCAGGAGGACTTTGTATCACACACGTGACAGGCGTTTTATGTCTCCCAGAAGCTCATCAGCTCTTTTCTGTTTGGGACTCCAGCCTCTTCCTCCTGCCATTTTTACATATGCAAATCTACCATAGGCTCCGCTGTAAGGGTCGTATTGCATGTGTCGCAACGGAGTGAACAGCAGCTCCACGGGGTGGTTTGCAGATGTTAAAACAAAGTGGGTGGGGGGGGATAAAGCGGCTTCTCCCTGCCTGCTGTGGTCACAAACAGAAAGGAGCCCGTTTCTATCTGGAAGGTGCAAACCTCCCATCCTATGTGTGATGCAAATACAAGAACTTTGTAATGTTTTGATAAAGCCTCATGAAAAGGTGGGAGTTGCATAGAGTTGCCAACTTCCAGGTGGTGGCTGGAGATCTCCTGGAATTACAACTGATCTCCAGGTCACAGAATTGCACCCCACTGAGGTCGCTCTGCATCTCAAATCCTGCCCCTCTCCAAGCCCCACCCTTGAAATCTCCAGGAATTTCCCAGCTTGGAGCTGGTCCGGTCCAAACTTTCCTTCCAAGTTGACCCCCCCCCTCCTTTCTTCTTTCCATCCCTCGTAAAACCCTTACCTCTGCCCCCTTCCTCACTTTATCGTCATTTGCTTCCAGGCTTAATAAGCATGGCAGTCTTTGCCCTTTAGAGTGTATAGTATGTTAGTTGCTAGCAGGGCTTTTTTTCAGTGGGAATGTGGTGGAATGGAGTTCTGGAACCTCTTGAAAATGGTCACATGGCTGGTGACCCCGCCCCCTGATCTCCAGACAGAGGAGAGCTTAGATTGCTCTCCGCGCCACTGGAGTGGCCGCAGAGGGCCATCTAAACTCCCCTCTGTCTAAAGATCAGGGGGCAGGGCCACCAGCCATGTGACCATTTTCTCCGAGGGCAACCCGCTGAGTTCCACCACCTCTTTTCCCAGAAAAAAAGCCCCGGTTGCTAGGCATGCAAATAGGTTTGCACTGATATCACAAGGGCACTAGCATACATTCTGATTGTTCATGTCTACCAGGGACAGGGGCCAAAAAAATATGGAATATCTGCTTTGCCTGTGCGGCACATTTTGAATATTCCTTTTTTAAAAACAAGGTGTTTGTGTGCATATACATGCAAAAGAGTTGCCATACCTTATGTTTTATCCTCCTCCTCTCTAGAAGCTCTGAAGGTTAGATCTCTCAATAGGAGATATATTATTATCCAAAGAGTAAATATTGCTGAATGTATTGCAGCTGTTCTATAGTAAGTACAACCAGTTCCTCTGGGAGTTTAAACAAGCCATTGACAAAGACACCAGCAGAGAAGAGTCTAACAAGATGTGGTCGTTGTGGGTAGGGAGAGCAGCTCAGGCAGTGGTCTTTGGTCCGACAATAAAGTGACCCTCCGAGGTACTAAAGGAAGAGAAAACAGTGCTGCCCTCATTTCAGAAGAAGGTGGGGACTCTCTGAAGGAAAAGGTGAGGGAGATTAAGGGAGCAATCCCAAACGTGTCTACTTGGTTTATTCAGAGGGGCTTCCTCCTACAAAAATGTTCTTGGGGGAGGCACTGTGCCATCCCTTCCCTCTCACTTGTCAGATGGTGTTTCTTCCACTTAAATGGGAAAAGAAGCTCAAGAGAAGTCTGAAAAGTTGGAGGCATTATGGTGATACAGGATTTTGCCAAGTGTTGGGTTATTGTGACTTTGTGGTTGAGCAACAATTTAAACTAGATTTGCAGGTCCAAATCCTGTTAATGATATTCCTGATCACCCTTCCTACAGCATTGTGTGGTGTGGTGGTTAGAGTGTCAGGCTAGGATCAGGGAGACCCAGGTTCGAATCCCCATTCGGCCATGGAGTCTCACTGGGTGCCCCTGGGCCCGTCACGTATTCTCAGCCTAACCTACTTCAAAGGGTTCAAGTTAGGATAAAGTGGAGGAGAGGAGGACAACGTATACTGCTTTGGGTCCCCATTGTGGATAAAGTTATGGAAAATGGAATAAATAAATGAAATAAATAGAGCCCTCTGTATCCTCCCTTTAGGTCCGTCTGTCTTTGAACATTTGCACAAGGGGGGAGGGTGGAAGAAGCAAACTCCTTAAGCCTTCTACTGGAATAAAAGCGAAAGCAAAAAAAGAGCTGTTTGACATCTTAAAGGGTCAAATTAGACAAAACACTGAGAGATCCATTAATACTGTGATCCCACCCATTCAGCAGAACCTTCAGGTATGTCATGAATCTTTATCATGCTGTCGAATGCGGGGACCCTGCCACTGGCCCATGTGTGTGAAGAGCAAGAGTTCCATTTAGCATCCAAAGAAGTGACCTCCGACTCAGAAAAGCTCGTGATGGAATAAGTTGATTTTATTATTTATTAAATGTTGTGAGTCTTCAATGCACCGCTAGATTTCTGTTTGATAATGTTCCATAGCTCGTGCCTGTTTCTCCATGCTTGCTGAGAGAAGCAACAGTAAAACAAGGTGAGGTCATCCAGTGGTAACGACTCGAGGACTCCTGTTTGACACGGAGGGTTTCAGACTCGGGCAGCTGTGTTGGTCTGCAGGAGAAGAGCAAGATTCAAGTCCAACAGCATCTTCAAAAACCAAGATTTCCAGAGTATAAGTTTTCCAAGAGTCAAGCTTTCAGGAGTGTGACTCCGGGAAGTTTATACTCTGGAAATCTTGTCGGTTTTTCAAGGTGCTACTGGACTCGAATCTTGCTCTACATAACAGTCTAGAAGTCTATGTCAAGGGCAAATTCATATATTTCAGTGGCTGATGAACAGCACTGCCAGTATACAAAATACTTTCTTTCTTTGCAAACCCTTGTCATATAAAACTCTTAATTCCTAAAGAAAATCACTTTGAAGGTTAATGGAAAGGCCAGTCAGTATAAATGAGTCATGAAATGTTAAACGTATCATCAAATTGTGGCAGATCTTTTAAAAATCTGACAGACCATAAAGCTTGTTTACGACAAGTCAAGTCACTGATGCGTCTTGTCTTTTCCCAAATCGAATGTGAAACACGACATCAGTCAGGTAATTCTGCCATGTCATTTGAAAGCTGGCAGCCGAACAGTCCCCAACAGAAGGTACATACTTACTTCTGAAAATTGCTTCCATTGCAAGTGGGCATCTGTGCCAAGCTGTATGTCCTCTTTCAGTACATTGGTTGGTTTCAAAAAGGTATTGGGAATTAATTCTACCAAAACCTGTGTATGTCTCCCACAAACATGCATGAAACAGGTCAGAGTCTATTGGCACCGTAACGATTTAACAGATCAGATGCAAGCTTTCCGCATAAATTTGGTGTGGGGGGAATTGTTTGTTTCACAGCAAAATATTAGAAGCAAGAGAGGGAAACCTTCTCAGTGTCACAGTCTCTGAGAGATCTCTGTCTTTTGGTGCTACATCTCTGAAGATGCCAGCCACAGCTGCTGGTGAAACGTCAGGAACTACAATGCCAAGACCACGGCAATACAGCCCGGAAAACCCACAACAACCATCGTTCTCTGGCCGTGAAAGCCTTCGACAATACATCTTCTCAGTCTTGTTTTGCGTAGGCCTAGATGAACCATTGGCCAATTTTTTCTTGCATTGGAATAAGACAGGAAACCCCTGACTGTAGTAGCATCTCCAAGAGCTCAGCTCCGCCCAGTTGCTTGAGCTTGTAAAGTGCCAAGAAGTTCTATTGACTTTACCTGCACCCCAGTAAAGTATGCAGTAGAGTCAGCAGAAGTAGCTGTCGAAGTAGCAACTGTAGAACAGAGATTTGCTTTGAAGAAATCAACAGAGTCCATCACTAGAGCATGAGGAGCGCAGAGCTGTAATCTCCGGTATAGACAAACAACAGTCCCAAGAAGAGGGGTTCTGATGCTTTTGAGCCATTTGCATACCACACACCCCTTCGCTACTTGGTAGAGCACAGAGGGAGCTGAAGCGCAGGCGACCATTGTACCACCAGATATTTGCCTGGAGATGAAGATTTTTGAAACGGGAATTTGATAAAGTTGCTCTGCATCACCATCCCGCCGGCAAATGGCTCAAAAGCATCAGAACCCCTCTTCTTGGGACTGGTGTTTGTCTATACCAGAGATTACAGCTCTGTGCTCCTCATGCTCTAGTGATGGACTCTGTTTACAAAATCAATTCATGAAAATTACAGACTGTATTGGATGACTTTGTATTGTGTGGCTTGCGGATATTTGTAAAATTTGAATATTTATTCTGTATTTATTAACACATTATTTATTAACACTATTGCACTCTGGCACTTTAATATATATAAAAAGTGTAAATTATTGCCTTGAGCATTTATTGCTTTTCCCGGTCTGTACATTGTTCTAGTCAGTTGGTACCGGTGAACTCCCGTTGTTTTGTTTTTGGCTGTTGAAGAAATCAACAGCAGCCCATACACGGCTTTCTCTGTGGTGGCCCCTACCCTGTGGAATGGCCTGCCTGAGGAGGTCAGGAGAGCCCCTGCTCTCCTGGATTTCCACAAACGATGCAAAACTGAATTATTCTTTTTTAAAAAAATTAAAATTTATTAAATTCAATAAAAGAGATACATATTAACAAAATTATGAAATCTGTCACACAATCATAATATTCAAAGTGAATAACATATACATTATCCCATAATAGGGAGCTATGAACTTATCCAATACTAAGCACTCTCAAATTATGTTTACAGTCAAAATCAAAAGTTCCTTCATAAATATAACAGTTTCCTATAAGTCGTATTAAGAGGGACAATATTTTGTTCAGCCACATATCTCAAAACGGGGAGCCAGATGGTTTCGAAATCAGATTGATAGTCTTCATAATCCAATCGTTTCAGATTGTCATTTATTTTTTCCATAACAATCTGGTCCCAAATGTTCCCATGCCAGTCATCTAAAGTTAACAGGTGGTTAGATTTCCACCGAGAAGTGATGGTTAACTGGGCAGCTCCCAACAGAATAGCAATGTTTCTTTTTTTGTTTCGTTATTTTAAAATTTTGCCTATGATGAAGTAGCATCAATTCTGGAGTGAATGGCAGTGTCACTCCTGTACATAATTTTCCTAATTTGTTCCGCAATTTGTTTCCAGAAAGCATTTATTATTCTGCAACTCCACTAACACTGGAGGTAATCTCCAGGTAGATCGCACAGTTTCCAACACTCATTTGGGTAGGAGCAGTTTATTTGATGCAAGTGCATTGGGGTAAAATACCATCTAGTCATGAATTTAAAATATTGAAATCTAATACTGAAAGTTTTCAACTTGCTGTTTGGTGAAGACCAGATTTCTTCCTAGACATTATTCAGGAGTTCTTTTTTAAGGTCTTTCTGCCATTGGTTTTGATATCGCAGGGCAGCTATGTTATCTAGCGAAGTTAAGATTTTATAAATTTTGGAGAGGACACCCTTAAAATCATCCTCAATATCTTTAAGCATAAGTTTAAACTCCGTCAATTGCTTGTTCAAAGCCAAATTATTCAAAAAGGCTTTTTACTTAGGTAGGAGGGCTATATTATAGGGAGGGGATCTCAGATGATCCACTAATAAGTTAGGAACCATAGACTTCACCACTATATTGTATTGGATTCCTGCTAATGCAATGTCTTTGTGAACTTGTACCCTATGGGATTGTTTATGGAAATGTTCTTGATATTATCTGTACTAATCTCACACTGTGTAATCTGCCTTGAGTCTCACTGAGAAAGGCGGACTATAAACAAACAAACAAACAAATTTTACATTGGTGCAGCAATGAGCAATAACTGTATGGTTTACCAAGCAAAAGAGGAAGTCAATCGGCAGCAGTCTCTCTTGCTCTCGATTTCAGTCCAAATTAAGTGCTTTCGATCACAAAAATTTTGGATATGAAAACCACGTCCCTTCATGCTGCAAAGACCACTAGCACGTACTTTTCTCTAATGTCAACAGCAGGAGGACGGGAGGAAGCATCTTTCAGTATTTTTTCCATGTGTATATTCTCTCAATATATCATGCCCTCTTGAAAAATGAGGAAAGTCAAAGAAGTCAGTGGCTCTACAAACCATGCCCACATTTTTCATTCTTTCTCCAAGAATGAAGAATGACCCCCCCCTTCCCCGCACACATCCAGCAGGCAAGCACTGAAGGGACTAATGCCAGTAAGGTCAACTGTTGAGCTAGCATTTGCGGAACAAAGGTTGCTTGGAAATATTTGTGTATTTATTTATTTACATTATTTATAGTCAATCTTTCTCTGGGATACAAGGTGGATTATACAGTGTAAACTAATACAATTAACAGGATGAGACATCCAACAAGCAATGTAATAGGATGAGGACTGAAGAAATCTGAAGCCAGAAAGAAATCTAAAACAAAGCATGAGTATTAACATGACATGTAACACTAGCTAGAACTCACATCGTAAAATAATACATACGGCAATAGACACTACATTCTATACGCTGTCCCTTTCCCTAACCATTCCGTTATAGCACAGCCCGATTCCCTGTGTCGAAATGCCCTCCTGAATAATTCAGTCTTGCATCGTTTGCAGAATGCCAGGAGGGTGGGGGCTTTCTGGGCCTCATCGCTCAGGACCTCATTCTGCAAAGCGGATGCCGCTCCAGAGAACACTCGTGGAAGGGCAGCTGTTGACGTTGCACTTCTGCAGGGTGGCATCTGCAGAAGGTCTTGTTCAGCTAGGCAAAGCTGTCGTGGTGGAGCGCAGGGGGAGAGACGGTTCTTCACATACGAGGGTCCAAGCCCATGAAGGGCTATGTATGTGATAGCCAGGGCCTTTTTCTCAGGGGGAACATGGTGGTGGAACTCAGTGGGCTGCCCTCGGAGAAAATGGTCACATGGCTGGTGGCCCCGCCCCCTGATCTCCAGACAGAGGGGAGTGGAGGGCAATCTCAACTCCCATCTGTCCCCTCTGTCTGGAGATCAGGGGGCGGGGCCACGAGCCATGTGACCGTTTTCAAGAGGTTCCGGAACTCCATTCCACCACGTTCCCCTTGAAAAAAAGCTCTGGTAATAGTACTTGAAAATAATATTATTTCAAAGGATCCCGTGTATTTCTTCCTCATGTCCCTCTTGAGAGTTCCGCCACCCCTTTTCCAGAAAAAAACACCTGGTGATAGCCAATACCTTGACTCGAACCAGGTAACTGATGATCAACAAATGGACTGACTGCTTGAATGGGAGTAATAGGCATGCTTTACCTAGCTCCTGGTAACAGCGTTCTGCACCAACTGAAGTCTCCAAGTTGACTCTTGAGGGGACACCAATGTAGAGTGCATTATAGTAGTCTAATCTTGATTACAGTAGTCTAGTCTCATCTGATCAGGGCCTTCTGCAGGTGCTACCCTGCAAATGAGGAAAAAATCAACTTTTTATGTTGTTGCCCCCAACTTATGGAATGAATAATAATAATAATAATAATAATATTCAATTTATATACTGCCCTTCAGGACAACTAAATGCACACTCAGAGCAGTTTACTAAGTGTGTCATTATTATCTCCACAACAACAATCACCCTGTGAGGTAGGTGGGGCTGAGAGAGCTCCTAGAAGCTGTGACTGACCCAAAGTCACCCAGCTGGCTTCAAGTGAAAGAGTGGGGAATCAAACCTGGTTCTCCAGATTAGAGTCCTGCGCTCTTAACCACTACACCAAACTGGCTCTCAATGGCCTGCCTGATGAGATTATGAGGGCCCCCATGCTTCTGGCTTTCCACAAACTATGCAAGACTGAATTATTTAAGAGGGTATTTTTACCCAGGTAAGAAGGTAAGACGGCTTAATGTTAGGCATTGTTGCAGAGAGATGCTGGTAAAGGAACAGGAAATGTGGATTATACTACTCTGTACCTATCGCGTTGTTTCTGCATTATTTAATATGTCATGTCACGTTAAATTGCTTATGCTTTGTTTCAGCATTGTCTTCAGCTCTGTATTGGTTTCTGCTTGTATTTAAACTTCTGTAGTCCATACCCTATTGCAGTGTTTTTTTAAATGTTTGTGATCATATTGACCTACACTGTGGAATCCGCCTTGATTCTCAGTGAGAAAGGTGGAGCATAAAGAAGGTAAACAACGAAATAAATGTTATCATGGCATGGATCCAAGGATCCAGATCAGTTGATTCAAAGTAGGGGGCCATTTTCAAAGCTAAACTGAGACCATTTCCACACGCCCTTAAAGGGACGGCACACTCATGGAACACTGGTGACATTTCTGTTTGCAAAACGCATGAGGGCCGTTGGGCTTCCATTTTTTCGATGCTTTTTCTGGGACTGCAAAAAGTGCATTCCCAAAAAAGGCACCCAAAAAATGAAAGCCAGATGGCCCACAACCGTTTTGTAAATGGAGACGTCTGGATTCATAAGGAAAAGCCGCCAGCATTCGGTGAGCGGGCCATCCTTTTAGGGGCATATGGAAACAGCCTGAGTGGGGAAAAAGGCATTTTTTTGCAGCTGCATTAAAAACTGATAATTATGCATATAGCTGAGTTTGGGGATGGAAAAGTCAGACGTTAGGGATCACTCTTGCTCAGTAGGGCCATTTCCAGACGGCTTACCTGGCTCCGGAACGTTGCGCCATCTTGCGGGGAAAACGCGAAATATCGTGTTTTCTCGCGCGAGTTTTGCATGACGTCGCATGACGTCGCATTTTCCCCGCAAGATGGCGCAACGTTCCGGAGCCAGGTAAGCCGTCTGGAAACGGCCAAGGTCATTATCCAGCCTACTCGGTATTGCAAAAGCTTCAGACCTTTTCCCCAGACTGTTTGTTGCCGGAGGAGTCATATGAGCAAACCTTGGATCATTTCTTACTCCATACCTTTCTGGTGGGCGGACCAGTTTCTGAGCATGCCAAAACCCATAATTTGTTTTCATTCTCCTTTCTGAAGAGGACTCAATCAACATATACCAGGAGGAGGAAACGATTCCACCCTCTGGCTGCTCTCCCATTGCTTGAGGAAGAGTCTGGCACGAGCATCACCTTTTCTGTTAAAATGGCCAACAGCTCCAGTAGCAGAAAAAGGAAATCTTTGACTAATAAGGAGTCAGTTGAGACCACAGAAGACCCTGAAATGTGAGTATCGAGGGGGAAAGTTAGTACTCATAGCTAGCATATCACAATAGAGAGTATATCTGGTCAAGTTTAATTAGCAGTGATGTTCTGTTCTGTGGTCATTAAAATCCTTAAAATAATAGATCGGGTTACCTAAAGTTATCTTCTTCTTGTCCCCCACCCCCTGCTGAAAATATTGTCTGATGCAAAAGGTTTGGGGGGGGGTCTGACTGCTATCAATAAAGCCGACATTATTTATGTGTAGAGAGAGAGAGTTTTGGCTTTATGGAACACTCATGATCAAGATCACTGTGAGGTTTATATGAAATATATGAGCATGGATTGCTGTAAAAAGCTTTGCTGGTGTGGGGGGGTAGTATCTTTGTCACTGCCAACATCCTTTACAGTTACCATGCATTTCTAGTTGGTAGCACTAGAAGCTCATTCTATCGCCTTTCATTTGAACTTCTGGTTATTTGGCCTGAGCAATCCATAATGTTATGGTAGGAATTAGAACTGCAGGGGCCCCCTCCCATTTTATATAAACCTGTCGTTCTGCAGGATTTGCATCTCTCCAAATAATAAAAAGGACATATATAATTCAAAGTGACTGAGATGCTTGTTAAAAAAGACAATAGAAGCCTTTGATGCATATGTAGCAGGGATGAATAATAGCAAAAATGTCTACTCCCCCCAGGTACAGTTTGGTGTAGTGGTTAAGAGCATGGGACTCTAATTTGGAGAACCGGGTTTGATTCCCCACTCCTCCCCCTGAAGCCAGCTGGATGACCTTGGGTCAGTCACAGCTCTCTCAGAGCTCTCTCAGCCCCACCCACCTCACAGGGTGATTGTTGTTGTGGGGATAATAATGACATAGGGAGGTATATAAATCAAATGTTGTTGTTGTTTTTATTATTATTATACAATTCTTTACATGTCCCATTCTCCCTTATGTGTAGCCATTGAAAAGAGATACCAACACTGAGCATTTTGTAAAACACTTCTCTGTTGGGGACAGCTCTTTGTAAGGGCATTTTACAAAATTTACTGAATGGCCTCTAGAAGAGTGCTGGCTACAGGTCTGGTGGGGGCATTGAGACAAGATGCTCTGTGTGCTTGCTTGCCCTGGCACTGCTGTTTCAATTAGGGCGATAGGGAGAAGACAGGAAAGTCAGCAAATTGTAATGACAAAGATGCAGACCAAGAGCTGGTCAGCAATGAACACCTCAGTAGATGCCAGACCCTGATGCCGGTTCTGCTTCAGAATGTGCCAAAGACATCTCTGTGTTTCAGCGGAAGTGATGAGAGAGACCCGAGACCAAAGCCATACAGCCATGAATCTCAGAGGAAGGGCCTTGGCTCACCATATGGGGTCATTGTGAAGACAAAATGGAAAACTGGCTTGTATCCTACCACTCCACTAAGCTAAGTGTGAACCATTTTCCAGTTTACGGAAGCTTTCTCCAATTTAAGTGGTTCTTCCTCCAATAGAAGAGCCAATTAAAATGGAGGAAGCCTGCTTAGGAGGGAGGAACTTCCTCCAGCCTCAAGCTGGGTATATGCCTGTCTCTTACCCCAGTTTCCTCAGAGAAGAGGGAGGGAATATATATGTTAAATAAATCCTAAAAATCCCACAGCCTCCGGAGCCCAGAGCAGCCAGCCTGACCTGGCTATTTCCATCCACATTGCTATGGAATGAGTCAGTCACATTCCAGCTGGTGAGCCAACCGCAGCTTCCTAAATACCACCTTTAAACTGATGACCAAAGGCTTATGAAGCACAAAGACATATAGTATCAGTTCAACTGCCATAAAGCTGACTGGGTGATGCTCCCCTTCAGCCGAACCCATCTCACAGTTGTGATGGTAAAAGTGAAGGAATACGTTGCCGTAGAAAAGGATTGTAAGTGCATTTAATAAATAAGTACCACAAAACTGTCTCATTATTTTCCTTTCTGTGCTTAAGTATTGAGCTCAAGGGATTTCTCTCCGGCCTTTTGTTCTATCCATGAATTTAAGGCAGCTTACACAGGATCCACCGGTCCAGCCACTGACCCAGACTGACCTCCCGTGTTTGAGGTGGGTCTGCAGTAGAAGAGCACGCGTCAGGTCCCGTAGCAGCTCAAAGACCAACTAGTTTTCCATGGTAGGAGCTTTGGAGAGTCAAAGCTCATACCCTGGAAAACTAGTTAATCTTCAAGACCCTTAGTGTACTTCTATGGGAAGAGAAAGCGCCAAAGCAGGATTACAGCTGAACATCAAGAAAACACAAGTAATGACTGAGGAATTACACAATTTTCAAGTTGACAATGAGGAAATTGAAATTGTTGAAGATTTTCTATTCCTTGGCTCAACCATCAACCAAAAAGGAGACGGCAATGAAGAAATCAGAAGGGACTCGATAGGGCAGCTGTGAGGGAGCTAGAAATGATCCTTAAAGATCTCACTCTGGGAACCAAGATCAAGATAATCCAAACTATGGTATTCCCCATTGCTATGTACGGATGTGAAAGCTGGACAGTGAAGAAAGCTGACAGGAAGAAAACGGATCCATTTGAAATGTGGTGCTGGAGGAGAGTTGTGTGGATACCACACGTGTGAGCCTTTTGACAGCGAATTTGCAAATATATGTCCAATTACACCGGCTGCTGTTTTGCTTCCCAGTGCGGGTGAAGGGTGTGCATCGACCTGGCTAAAATTAAACAGATCTGAGCGTCACCGGGGCCTGGTGAGGAAACTGCCCGGGGGTCGAGTGTGGCCCAAAAGACCAATAAGCGGGCACTGGATCAAGCCGAGCCTGAATCCTGCCTAGAAGCTAAAATGGCAGAACTGAGGCCGCCGTTCTTTGTACTCCATCACGGGAAGACTCTCTGGGGGGGCCCGTCATGCCGGGGGAAGAGGAAGGCCAGAAACGAGGCGGCCGGACTCGAGGAGCAAAGAAGCCCCCGCGCGAGCCTGTTCGCGACGAGAGGCCCTTTCGGGCGGGCTTCCCCTCACAGGGTCGCCCCGGGCCGGGCGGCACATCGCGCAGCGCCCGCCGCCGCCGCCGCCTCGGGCTGCCTCTGCCGCGGCCTCTCGCCATGGGGCAGTGAGAGGCCGCCCTCGCGGGCCGCGGAGCGTCTCGGGCGGCCGGCAGCGCAGCGCAGCGCAGCGCAGCGCAGGGCAGCTCCTCCCGCCCAGCGCCCGGCCCGCGGCCCCTCCTCCCTCGAGGCAGCGGCGGGGGCGCCCTCGCGGCCCCTCTGCCCGCCCCTCGCCCGCCGTCCTCCCCTCCCTCCCTCGCTCCCTCCCGCCCGAGCGGCGGAGAGGCGGCGCTCCTTCCTCTCGCGGCTGTCACTGCAGGGGCGGGCCCGGCCCGGCAGGCCGGCCGGCGGCGGCGGCGACCAAGCAGCCCGGCCTGGCCCCGCCCCGCCCCGCCTCGCCCCGTCCCCGTCCCTCCGCCGGCCACGGGGCCGCCCGTGAGGCCGCCTCGGGAGCCGCCCGCAGCCCCCCGCGCCTGAGGAGGAGGCCGGCGGGAAGGAGCCCCGGGCCCCCATGCGGCGGCTCCAGGAGCGGTTCCGGAGGTGAGCGAGCGGCCGCGGGCGGGCGGCGTCCCGGCAGGGGCTTCTCCGCCGCCTGGCCGGGGGGGGGGGGGGGATGTCCCCGCGGGTCCGAGGCGGCTCCGTCCAGGGTCCCTTCGGGGCCGCGGCGCTTCCCGCTGCTCAGGGGCTCCCCCCCCCGAAAATGCCCCCCCGCCTCTGGCCTCCAGGGGCGCCTTTCTAGACGGGGGGGGCGTGGGGGTCCGCCTGTAGCGGGGGGGGGGGGAGAGCCAGAGTCCGGTCAGGGGGTGGCCCGGGCGGGGGGGGGGTCAGCTTGGGGGAGGCGCGGCCCCTTCTCCGGAGCCCCTCCAGGTATCCGAGTCCGATGTCTGGAGAAGGAGCCGCGGCTCCCCCAAGCTGACCCCCGGCCCGGGCCACCCCTCTCGCGGGCCTCGTAGGTGGGTGCCCCGGGACGGGGGTTGCCAGCTCCAAGTTGGGACATTCCTGGAGATATGGGGGGTGAAACCTGGAGAAAGTGGGGTTTGGGGAGGGAACGGACGTTGGCGTGCCTAATTCATTAGAGTCCACCCCCCCCCCCAAAAACTAGCCACTGATCTCTGTGGCCTGGAGACCCGTTGTAATTCCGGGAGATCTCCAGCCGCCACCTGGAGGCTGGCAACCCTACGCTGGACTCTGGCTCTTTCTCACTGCTACAGGCAGACCCACGCGGCTCCCCATCTTGATCTGTCTCCTTAGAGTCCTGATGGAGATTTCCAGATCTGGGAGCTGCACAGTCAAAACAGGAGTAAGATCTGAGTTGAGTAGCCCCTCAAGGACAAACTCGATTTCCAGGGAGTGGGCTTCCGAAGGGGGCTTTGTCTCTCCAAAGCTCATAGTCTGGAAATCTTTAAGGAGCTGCTGGACCCAAAGCTTGCTCTTCTTCTACAGACCAAGACAGCTGCCCCTCTGGAAATACAATTTAAAAAGATGATTTCGCTTGGATTAGCAGCCCATAGTTTCT
This sequence comes from Eublepharis macularius, assembly GCF_028583425.1. Lineage (NCBI taxonomy): Eukaryota > Metazoa > Chordata > Lepidosauria > Squamata > Eublepharidae > Eublepharis > Eublepharis macularius. The sequence goes on from NC_072793.1 coordinate 2,710,738, forward strand.
GTGATCCTAAAACATACCATTAGAGTAATAATTAGAATTGCAGTAACAGCGTGCCTGTATATTGCACTTCTGGACAGATCGGTGCCCCACTCCCAGCGGTCGGTGTTGTTATTGTTACTCTCCCGGCAATACAGCTTGAATGAAAGGAGTGGCTGACCCAAGGGCACCTGCTGAGCTCGTGGCAGTGGAGGGATGGGAACCAGCTGAGTGCGGATTTGCAACCCAACCACTACAGCAGCTGTCTGTGTTTTGTTGATGGTGTGAAGTGAATGTGTGTGTGTAACTGGGTGGGTTTCAGGGTTGTGATTAGGAAAAGCAGTTAACAAGTAGTGGTCGTCACACCAGAGCATTTAAAGCAGAATAAGGTGAAGTCATGTTTTTGTCCTGCCCTCCTGCGTATCTGCCTTCTTGTCTTTTGCTCTTGTGGGTCACTTATTTGATATCCCATGAGGGAAGTTTGGGAATGCTACTTGAAAACTGATGGAGAGATTGCCAGACGTGTAATTTGAACATCGCTTGTCCAGGCTGGTGTGAAAAAAGCACACTCTTTCCAAGTGCTGTTCAAACATGCTTGGGAATAAGGAGTCTCTTCTGTCAATTTTCCTTTGAAGAACTAATTTCATCTCTGAACACATTAGGGTATTGTCGTTAGCCTTCCTCTTGCACCTTCTGCTGAATGCTGTTGCATTTCCATTGACTGGTGTTCTTTCTGCGCTGCCTTCTGGAACACACCAGCAGAGTTGCTTATCTTGCAGAAGTGCACGATGACAGCCTCTTTGCTTTTTTATAGGTAAATGAGTAATGGGCTTGCCTCCCCTCCTAAGAAAATATCTATGTGGGAGTATTCCCACATTGACCTAGGCGTGTGATGCAGGTACACCACGCACAAATTTGCAACATGGATATCCAGAAAGCATTTTTTTGTATCAAAAGGAGCTGTTTTCATGTGTCCTGCTAAACCTTGCCCAGATGTGGAGCTGTGTCTGCTCCCCAGCATAGTTTTTGTCTGCTCTTTTCTACACTACAACCTTGGGACATCCGTGCCACCTAGCTCAGATGCAGAATTATTTTGTCTATGAAAACATTTGGTAACTAAAATCTTGAATTTCTTGGGATTCTGGTCCCCCCACCCCACCCCCTGTGCACATAATAATCGTTCACTGCCTTGCCTCTCTGACAAGAACTGAACTGGGCTTTCTATCTTTAGATACAGTTGAGATGTTGGATTTTTAGGAAATTTGAATATCTCACACAGTTGCCGTCTTTAAAATTACACAGCATTTTAGAAGCGTTGGCTGTTTTTCTTTCTCTACTGCTGAGGAAAGAAGGTAGACATCTGCTCAGTGGCAAGAGAAGAGGGGATTGCACATGTTTTGCATGTAGGAAGGAAATAGATCGCGGTGAAATAGGAGGTTTTTCTCTTTAGAACTGGGTGAAAGTTCATATATCCGGTGTTTCATTCATTTTGGTTGAACTAAGCTTCCCTTTTATGTCCAGCTGTAAGAGAAGATTTTCAGCATTTTTCCCTACAGAATGACTTGACTCTTCTCTAGGAGAAGGCGAATCAGTTTTTGTTAGGTGTTTCTAGTACAAAACTTGGAAAAGAAGGGCAAGAGAAGAAAGTAAATGTGTAAGCCATTGGAAAATGATATATGAATAGAATCCTGCTAAAAATTAGTCACCTCAGACCAGAAATGAAGTAGTTTAGATTAGAAACAATATAACTGAGCTTTGGGGATAGATCAGTTTTGCATCTGACGAAGAGAACTGTGGTTCTTGAAAGCTTATGCTACAGTAAAGTTGGTTAGTCTTAAAGGTGCTACTGGACTCTTTTCTGTTTTGTGGATAAATTGTTTGTAATTGTCAGGGCTCATTTTGAGGGGGAACACGCAGGTACGCAGTTCTGGTAGTTCTCTGAAGAGGTCATATGTCAGGTGGCCCCGCCCACCTGATTTTTGGCCATGTTGGGCTCTTTTCAGCCTGGATTTGGCCCAAAAACGTCCAGGATCAGGCCTAAAACAGCCAGGATTGGTCCCAAAATGGCCAGGGTCGGGCCTCTAATGGGTGGTGGATCACTCTCCCGCTCAGCAGCAGCTCAGTTCTCACCATTTTGGGCCCCTTTTCAGCCATTTTCAGCCCCCTTTTGCCATTTTGGGCTCAATTTTGTCCCCTGAATGGCCAGGATTGGGTCCAGAACAGCCAGGATAGGTGATGTCAGGGGTGTGGCATATGCAAATCGGTTATGCTAATAATACTTCCGGTGATGTCAAGGGGGTGTGGCATATGTTAATGAGTCATGCTAATGAGTTGTGCTAATGAGTTCCTACAGCTCTTTTTCTACGAAATGACCCCTGGTATTTGTCATTTAAAAAGAAGCCTATAGGATGTATTTATTCTGGTGTATTTCTTTTCTGCACGGAGTACAGTATTACTATGTTAAGAAATATATATTCTTGAAGATCATGGGACTGATAGAAACAAGTGGACAGGACTGCTTAATGAGAAGCATCCTTGGACCCGCTCAGTGTCTGGCTTGCCTCTCTGTTCCTTCTCCAGTTCGGGCTGGCTCTCTTCCTCATGTTTTCCCGGTTTCATTGTTCTTCCTTTGGACAGCCTGCTAAGAACACATCTGTTCCCTCCCCCACCTACACCCATATTAATGCAGAACTGTTGCATTTCACAAGGAGGTATATGGTGAAATGCAAAGCCCAGTCATGAAGTAGATGGTGTAGCTGCATTGCACGGCTGTATTTTGGGACCCGTGTCAATTCACTTTTTGTTTTGATAGGCTCTTTGGTTCTGGGGAGTCTACTTAAGAACACTTTGGCCAGGGCTAAAAATCTACAACTACGTCGACTCCAATATCCAAATCCTTAAAGCGAATGAAATGTTTTTATGGACCAGCCTTGCAGAAAGTTAAGCATTTCAAATGCCATCAGCTGTAATCCATGCCAGGAATTGTTACCAACCCCTGTCTGGGTGTTTTGACCAACTGCGCTCTGGTACGCTGCAGTCATTCCAAATTAAATCAAACTCTAGCTATTGGTCTGTGAAAGCAGAACCACATGGATAGTTGCTACCATTTGCTGACTTACAGAATAGTAGGATTCTGTTGTTAACAATAGACCTCTAAAGCAAAGTAAGTTGCATGCCCGCCCAGCCTCCCCGTCTTTAGCTCTTGTCCATGCAAAAGCTATTGAGTGCATCACTTTTGATCAGGACCACGTTTGACCTTGCAGTGAATGAACTGGGCAGAGTTTTGTATTCAGAACTGCAGCTGGAGCAGATGCCAGAGAGTTACTTAGTAAAATATCTCATTCAGAATGCAGAAGAGACCCTGAACACGAGTCTAATAAAATAGCAAAATGTTAATCTTTAGCTGGTAGTATCTGACCTGATTACGTAGAGGGCAGGCACTGATCCTTTTTTATGAATTTATTGGCCTAATATTCATTAGAATCCCAAAGCAGAATGATTCAGTTGTACATCCTTTGGTGAGTTTCAGCTATGCCTTTGTTGAATAACCTTATCTTGCAAATCAAAATATATGGGCCATTTTGGGAATACCTTCAGGAGATAGTTGCAAATACATTGTTTTACTATAGTAACTCTATTTGATGTTTGCACACTTCTCTGAATAAAAGTGAGCATTGTGGGGAGAGGCGTACATTGGTCTTAGACTAAGATGGGTAGCCATATTAGTCTGTCTGTAGCAGTAGGAAAGGGTCCAGTAGCACCTATAAGACTAACAGAATGTGTGGTAGGGTATGTGCTTTCGAGAGCCACAGCTCACTTCTTCAGATAAACTGGTAGGCTAAGCAGGGTCAAAGTTATTTGATGATAATGTTCTGCACAGTCCAAAAAAAATATTCTTTACGACTGCCTTTAAGTGACAACCGGCATCCAGGTAGCCAGAGGTATTCAAGCCCTGTTTGTAGCCATATTGTTAAAATTAAGTAAAAGAAAATAGATGACGGAAATGACAAACTAGATGACGATGGGGTTTCTTAATAAACAAGTTATCAAAATAGATATGGTTATTAATATAAATCCTATAAAACAGAAGACAGAAAGGCAATAAGAATTAAGTTTGCTAACATTTCCTAATAAACTCTTAAGTTTAAAACAATCAAAGTTTCTATGAAATGCATTAAGATTCCCATAGCATACAATGCAAAGATAAAATCCTCACCTAAATTCCCAAGAGATTTCTTCCAATCAGAACTCTAACATACTATCTGAATTTGCACGTTTTATAGGTTATCTTCCTTCCGAGGTCGGTAAAATGAGTATCCAGTTTCCTGGGGGTAATGTGTAGGTGACTGGGGAGGGCAATGGCAAATCACCCTGTAACAAAAAGTCTGCCAAGAAAACGTTGTGATGCGACGTCCCCCCATGGGTCAGTAATGACTCCGGTGCTTGCACGGGGACTACCTTGACCTTATAGGTTATCTTATGCAAATAACTAAGATCTTTTCAGGTGATAGCATAAGCAAACTATGATTGGTTTGATGCTTCATTAGATATTCATAATTTCTATTGTATAACATTCTAATTAGCAAAAAAATGACTTTATATCCAACTTGCAAAACAAAACTATAAATCTGTGAGAAATGACAGAAAGAGTTAAGTTGGTAGATCACCATTAGTTCATTTTCTGATGGAGGAACATTAATCTAGATAGAGTCCACTATTTTTAATTAGCTGTCAAAGATGAAAGCATGCCTGTTTTGATTACCTAACTTTCTGAAGAAACACACAGACAGTTCGTACAAAGTTTAAAAGTTCACCCAGAATACTAGTGTATTGCTTTATACCACTTACTGCAATGCTTTACTGCAACAAAGCAGAACACCTTTCTAAAACAGCGTAACTAAGGGCCACGCTACAAGTGGTGGGATCCCAGATTTTAAACCCATGTCTGCTCACTCCATTTTTAATAGATCTGTAGTTTTTTAACACAGAGCTGCAAGGCCCACCTCCAGAACAGACATGCAGTGGGGCAGCCCTAGTTGAGCGCACTTGCTGACCAGCCGGCTCTCCTGAGGAAGATGCAGGAGGAAGATGGGAACCCGAAGACCCCTCTCTGATCGTAGTGCCCACAAGCACTGCCTGCCTGCCCTCCCCTTGCCCAGCCTAGTGTTGAATCCACATGCAGCGAGGGAAAGGTTTGGACTCAGCTTCAGCAGTGCTTCTTTACAAAGGGGTCAGGGAGTGGGGGAGGGGGGCAGGCATGCTGGGCTCCTGCCAGCACAAAGAACTGGAGAGGAGCCGTCTAGCTCGCACCCCCCCCCCTCCGTCTCAGCTCCTTCCAGTTTGGAAGGTTCCCTGACTCCATCCTCATCCGCATTAACAGGTCCCTATGCAGGGTGTGTCAGCTGGGCAGAATCTGTGCTTTAATGTGGGTGCTTTCACAAGGCACCCTCCCGCAAGTGCTCATGAATCACTCTGTGCTACTCCAGAGGAACACTTTGAGCCTGCTTTTCAAAAGAAATCAAAGGCAGCTCATAATACAAATTTGTTCATTATTGTACACAGTGAGAATTGCCAAGTGACACCCCCCCCCCCCCCAGGCACAGCGAAGAGCCCAACAGAAGGTTGCCCACCTTCTCCCTGTGACAGGAGGAGAGTGCAGGAGGGAAGCAGCAGGCCCACAAGACTGGGGCTGCCCTGCTGTAATCTGTGCTGGAGGGAACCGTGTGGCTCGGTGGTAAAAAACGACAAATGAATTAAAAATGGAGTCAGCAGACCTGGGCTTAAAACCAAGGAACCTGTCACTTGTAGCATGGCCCTCATTAACATGACATCTTTAGCAATGTGGAAACTACCCAGTAGGAGCATATCCACCTCAGCAGACAGTGCCCAGTGGCATAGTCTGTAGTCTCTATCTCCTTTTAAGGTATCTTTTGGGGCTATTTCTTATGACACGGCCCTATCATCTGAGTAGAAAGCCCTCCTGAATAACTCCCTTTTGCTTAGTTTGCAGAAAACCAGGAGAGCGGGCGCTTCCCTGACCTCCTCCGGCAGGCTGTTCCATAAGGTGGGGGCTACCACAGAGAGCACACCTATATGAGCCGCTGTTGATTTTGCCTGACCGTGGGGTGGTATCTGCAGAAGGCCCCGTTCCGATCGATGCGTGAAGCTGCTGGAGTGGAACATTAGGGGGAGAGGCAGTTGCACAGATATGAGGGGCAAAGGCCATGAAGGGCTTTGAACAGGATAGCCATAGCTTTGAATTGAGCTCAGTGACTGATAGGTAACCAATGGAGTCACTGCAGAGTGGGAGTGATATGCAGGCTCCATCTGGCTCCTGAAAGTACATGATCTGCAGCATTCTGCACCGGCAGGAGACTCCGAGTTGACCTCGAAGGGCGACCTATGTAGAGGTCATTACAGTAGTCCAGTCTCGATGTTACCGTGTCATGAATCCAGGTGGCCAGATCAGCTGTGTTAAGATAGGGGACCATCTTCCAAACTCAACTGAGTTGAGGAAAGGACTTTTTTGCAGCTGCATTGACTTGCTTCTCCGGCAGCAGTGCTGGATGCAGTATAAGCCCTAGGTTCTGAGCTGAGTCAGGTAGAGTCAGCGGAACCCCGTCTAAGATGGGAAGCACAATGTTCTTCGAGATCCCAACCAGGATCGCTTCCATCTTTTCTGGGTTCAGTTTCAGTTTGTTTGCTTTCAGCCATTTGACTGCAGTCAAGCAGCAATTCGGTACCCCTCCTGCATCACCAGGAGATTTGGATAGCGAGATTATAGAGCTGGGTATCATCTGCATATCGATGGCATCCAGTTCCATAGCCATGAATGATGTCTTCTAAAGACTTTATGTAGAGGTTGAATAACATGGGGGTTAAGTTTGCTCTTTGTAGAATCCCACAAGATAATTCCCACTCTGAGGATAGCTGGTCTCCAATTACAACTCTTTGAGTCTGTCACATGAGGAACAATTTAAACCAGTCCAAGGGACATCCCCTGTTACCTACTTCTGTGTGAGATTCCTCAAACACTGTACTTCACCAATATTACTGTGGAAAAATCTCTTTGGTTTGTTCTAGAATTATAAACTTGCATGCTGCAAAATGATTGATTTGAAATCTTACCTTGTAACACTCATAAAAGGTGTATGTTTTGTAGAAGAATGGTGCCCCTTTTTGGTGAGAACTGGCCGGTACGAGAGTTTAGATATGGTCTGGCCTCTGTTATGCTGTGGCTGGTTTGCATAATTTCTCAGCTGTGGTTTTATATTATCCTTGCTGGATAAATGAAATTTAAATCTTCCATGAGATTTTTTAAAAACTGTTGGTCACAGTATTTCAGTAGTACATACAATCTGTAGGAAAGCATGCTCCATCTGACTTCCTTTGTTGATAGTGGGTGATTTTTAAAAAAAACTGTATATAAAAAAATGACAATGATAAAAGGTCATGTATGCACACATCCATGCCATTTATGTATTCTCTGATCGACTGTATTGATCTCATGTGGTGCTCTGAAATTGTACTTTGGAATATAATCATCCCAACGTTGGCCTGCTTAAAACCGAAAGTGCCTTGCTTGCTAATGCTGATGTCACAGACCGAGTAACCAGCCTGTTATCTCTACAAAAATGTGCCTCACTGACCTTGCAGCTACAAACCGTTTCTCAGAGCAGGGAGGGACTTTGAGTTCTTTGTAATCGTCTGCCGTTTTCTGGCTAGACTAAGCTATTGTGTTCTCATGCAACTTCTTAGATTTTCGGGCCTAAATGCAGTCTACCCCAGGGGAGGGGGGCGGGAATTGATGCTCCTTATATCAATAGTACCTTTGCCTGTATAATCATTCCTGCCAACTTTCCCATCTATGGATGTACCCATGAACTTAATGGATCTCTAAAATAAAACTTTTTCAACCAAGACACTGGATTGCTTGCTGTGAGGGGCTTGGGGGGGTCTATCTGCCATGGACTGCCGTCCCTGGAACTGACATAAATAGAAAAAATAATTGCAGAGGGGTGCCAAGTTAGCCATGAAATCTGCAGACATAAAATTGCAGCTCAAGCCAGAATTTCCCCTAGAAACTAAAATGATGAATCTGAGGCCATCATATTTTGGCCACCTCATGAGAAGATAAAGCTCACTGGAAAAGTCAGCGATGCCAGGAGAAGTTGCAGATGGTAGGAAAAGAGCAAGACCCCAAATGTGATCACACACACACTCTCTCGCTCTCGCTCTCTCTCTCTCTCTCTCTCTCTGTCATCACCTTCCAGACCTGGGCCGCTGCTGCTGGGGTTAAAAGTGTGTTGCAGGGCTGTTGCCTTGGGAGCCCACCCTGGACCCAGCCAGGGCGTCACACAAGAGGAGGATTCTCAGGGCAGGCTGTTGGAGGAAACCTCCGCCATCTGATCCTTCCGTCTAAATAGTGAAGGCTTTCGAACAAGCAAGGTTCTGTGTTCCGAGTTCTTGAGAATTTTCTTTTGGTGGATCATGCCCACATTGAATCTTTGTGGCAACCTGAAGTTTGTCTTTGACGTAATGGATTTGGACTAAAAATAAGAGACAGCTGCTTTCTGTTGGGTCTCGGCTCCTAAAATGTAAACTAGTGATTAATTTGCCTGTGTGTTATCCGTAATACTAACAATTGAAAAGGGGGGTTGTGGCCCTTTAAAGACCAACTGATTTGTTGAAGCATAAGCTTTTGTGGCCTAGTGCCCACTTCATCACATGCAAGACAAGAAATGGCAGACCGTGCTCTACCAAGGTGTTTATAGTACTTAATCTTCAGTTCTGAGAAAGTTACTTGTGTTTTTAGTCCTATCGACTTAAACAGGATTTAAGTGTGACTAACTTTACTTTGCTTAGTCTCTGGGCTTATGATGCCAGATTCTTCGAGGTGATTTTGTTAACTCCATCCAGAGAACTACTGTGCTTTAACTAATTGGGTTTCTCTTCTGTTTTAAAACGTATTTTATTATCTCTCTGCTCAATTCTCCTTTTGCCTGCAAAAGCTGACTTCCGTTACTTGTTACAAGTTTTTTTTAAAAAGAGCTTTTACACAATGGAAATGAAAGAATGTGGAAGGAATAGATGACACAAATCAGCCTTGGTATTGCTGACCTCTTTTTTCAAAATGGTCTCCAAAGCTGAAAAGGATACGGCTGTATATTGGTGCTAAAGAGACCTGCCAACGTTGATGGAATTCTTGGTATCTTTAAGTACTGATGCCTTCAAACTAATTTGATCAGGACTTTTTGTTCAAACTCCTATTCAGGACAAATTTCAGTGTAACTATGTCCCCCTTTAATGCTCAAGAACAAGACTATTAAACATTAAATATTAACCCACTGAATAAATGTATTAATTACATCCTTTTAAGTATCCATTTATGTAACCTGTGCCTCAATTGTCTCCACAGATTCATGAACCATCCGGCTCCAGCAAACAGCCGTTACAAACCCACGGGCTATGAACATGCTGCTAACTGTTATACTCATGCGGTAAGTAAATTAACTTACTGGCAGTACAGTCTGTGTGGCATTCAGATTGCAGTAATTCCCATCTGCATTAGATTTTATTGTATTTAAATCATGAATGACTACAAGCTAATACTGGGAAGTATCATTAATACAGGCATGGCATTGCTGACCTGAGCGCATGTTCTGCGAGCACAGAGTCCAAAAACTCAATGGATTTTATTTTCTTACTCAGTCTTTCATCTGCCCTGTATTTAGGAATGGAAGATTCCATAAAGCCTTGTGAAATCTCATGCTTGCTAAATTAACGATTGCTATAAGGTTCTTTATCACTTCGGAAAGATGTATTGTTAAAATGTTTTGACCGCTTTTATTTTGAACAAAACAGCAGCGTTATATATTGAAGCATATATTCCACATCAAAGCAATCTCATAAGTAACTCTCCAGAAGTTAAAAACTATTAATCTGCCTGCCTATGTGTACCATACTTTAGTTCCATGTTACTGAAAAATAGAAGAAAACTCTTCACTGATTCTGCTTAGTAACTTGAAGGAGCTTCTTTCTGCCCTACGTAAGCAGCTGTTTACAAGACTAAATTGTTGGATTTACTTTTCAGCAGTGTAGAAACGGTGACTTGCAAAGGACACTTCTGTGCTAAGCAAATTTCTGTGTAAATTTCAGAACGGGGATGCTGAACTATGATATGGGATTGATGCTTATGTTTGCATCTCATTGTTTCAGATTCCCATTTCATAATTGGTAATTTGGGTTCTTTTCTTTCTGATGATAACTGCGTGATTATCACTACCGTAACTTCTGAGTTTTTTTCTTTTACTTCATTGATTCATTTCTTGGGCATTCCTTGCAGAAGTTTGTGGCTTAACCCCACACCATCTTAACGGTTGTGAGCAGGTTTTCTAGTGGGCCCATGAGCATTTGTGAAGTGTGAGATGTTAACGCGATTAAATGCCAGTGATCTTTTTTTCTTAAAGTTACTGCCATGAGCAGTGAGCACAAGCAATATACCTCAGTGAAAGCCGGCGAAGTGTTTCATGGATGTTTAAAATGCCGCTTGTTTAGTCCTTCTTCAGTCAGCTTTCCTATCTCATCTGAAGAACCCTCCTGCTTATCTTGTTTCAAATCTATCTTGTTCTTGAACAAGAATTCATCTCTGTGGTTGCCAACCATAAATGATAAAATGGTTTGACAGTTTTGTATAGCATTTTATCTTGTTTGTGTCTGTAACTCTGCAGCAAATTGCACGTACATAAGTAAATAAAAAGGGCTTGCATAGGGAGGGCTGCAGCCTTCCTGTTTTGTTTGTAATGTCTAGTTTAAAAGTTACCTGAGAAATAGACGTGGTATTGGCAAGATTAAGCTAATGGTTGTAGTCTGATTTTCATGCTCTTACCTTTATGGGAATCCCCCCCCCCCAACTAATTAATTAAAAGTAGATAAACAAAAAGTAGATAAAACAAAATTTTACCCTTCCAATTACACCTCTCAAAGGTCAGATCAAAGATAATAGCAATACAGGACTCTGAAGAGAGGTTCTGGGGGGGGGGAGTTCTTAGTTGTCTGGATGGCTCTCAAGGAAGGAGGACCCGATTGGGGTGGAGGGCAAGGGAGGGAGAAGGCAGAGCGGCAGGGGAGGGGCGGGGCGGGGGTGGGATTCCTTCTGCCTGGGGGCCATCAGGGCTTCTCCTTGAGTGCTTCAGATGCTCCTGCCTGTTGGCAGGGAGGCTGCTGTGTACCAGCTGGGGCTTTTAGACAAGTATCAAGGCAGGTTCTCAAACTGCATAGAACAACACGCGCTCTCTTTTTAAAAATCAAAGTCACAGGATATTAAAGGGTGACGAACTCTTGCTAGGATTAGTTTTTTCACCGTACGCTGGTTTACAGCAGTGTTCCTCAAACGGGTCGCCCAGAGGGTACCGTAGGTGGTCTGGAAGTCCTGCCCAAGCATCTTGGAAAAAGAGGAGTTGCCTGTCAGAGCAGAAAGTGACAATGGTTGGGCAGAAATACACAGGGCAGCAGCCGAAGTGTCTGTCGTGGGCATGCGGTACGCAGTTTGAAAAGAGATGGGAGGTGGCTGAGAGGGCATGCTCTGTCTTCCATCTGGGCAAATGGTAGGTAGGGACAGAAGAGGAGGAGGAAAGAATGTATGGTGTGGCAGCTAACCCACTTTAGTCATAGGTGTCTGGCATATGATGATAGATCCAGAGGAGTTAGCTGTGTTAATCTTTAGCTGTAAAATAGTCATGAGTCCAGTAGCCCCTTGAAGACGAACCAACTTTATTGTAGCATCAGCTTTTGAGAACCACAGTATCAGAGATGGGCACTTGGTCATGGAAAGGAATGGAAAATTCACAAGTCAAAGCAGCATTAAATGGTTTCACATTCAACCACAATTCTGTCTTGGATGTGTATTCCACCCCACCCCCACCCCCCAACAATGGAGGTGGCATTTTTCTTGCTTCTCGTATTTTAGGTGCAGAGCGTCACAATTAAGTTCTGCGGATAATTTACTTTAAACTTGATTTCAGAGAACCAACCAAAAGGAAAATGTTTTTCCATTCCCAACTTAAGGGGATCAGCCAGGAAACAATTCTTTACTCTCTGATGCTGTTTTTATTTTTACAATGCATCAGCTGCCCTGTAGCTATTAACTGGTGCATTTTGGAATTTAAACAAGAAACGTTCATAATATTCCAATCTCAAGTGCTGAATTTCTTTGCCAGATTTCATCTAGTACAGCACTAGTGCAGCACAGATGGCGATGTGCCCAGCTGTGCTTTTTGCTCCCCTAGTTTATAGCATATGGACTATATATATATATATATATATATATATATATATATTCAAAAACATACTTAGTTTCAGGAACAGTCTATGATTTGTGTTCATTCAGCCAAGCACATAAGAAATGCCTTATCGAGCATTAAAGTAAAATAGTATTCAGATACATATTTGGAGGTTGAAACACCCAAAAGAAGAACTGGGGAAAGGAGCGGATAGCCATAGGAATGAAATGTCTATACCCAGATTATCAGAGAAATGATGGCGACACAAAGAAACAGGCAGAGTTCACACATCTCTGGTATGGGTATGCTCTGCCTATGCTACTGAAGCCTTACATTTGTCTATATGCAGTACGTAGCAGAGAATGAAAGAAGTACTTCTTCTGACACCAGAAATTGCATTCTGCCCTGTCTGTGGCCTGAATGCAGCACTATGAAGGATGAGCCCTTGACGAGCACGGAGGTCGTGGGTTTCAGTGATACAGCTAGTTTGGCTTTGTCTCCTAAGTGAAAATCATAGGCGCAGTTATCATTTCATTTATTTTAAAAAGTAGGACAGAATTAAGTATCTAATTAGATGTTATCTTTCTCTGATGAACTTATGAATATTCTGGTTTTCCAAGTTTCAATTAAAAACTCTCTTGTGTAAATTGTCACTTTTCATTTCTGTAAGGCAGCAGTCCTATTTTTACCTCTGAAAGCTTGGCTGCTGTGACCTGTTCTTTGGTGCTTTTAACTAATTTTATAATAGCGCTGCTGCTATTAACCGCAAATACAGGGACCAGGATAGTTTATGTATATTCACTACTCTTAAAATTCAAGGGGTTTTTTTTAGTAAAGGTCTTACTTATACATCAGTATATCCAGGGCTTTTTTTTCTGGGAAAAGAGGGGGCGGAACTCAGTGGGTTGCCCTCAGAGAAAATGGTCACATGGCTGGTGGCCCCGCCCCCTGATCTCCAGACAGAAGGGAGTTGAGATGGCCCTCTGCACCGCTGAGCGGCACAGAGGACAATCTCAACTCTCCTCTGTCTGGAGATCAGGGGGCGGGGCCACCAGCCATGTGACCATTTTCAAGAGGTTCCGGAACTCCGTTCCCCCATGTTCCCCCTGAAAAAAAGCCCTGAGTATATCTAAAGTTTTTGCATTAGTCTCTCTGTGAGCAGTTTCTACAGCTTTTGCTTGCTCTATGAACTTTGACAAAATGTTACTTTCAGCATTTTTTAATCCCAAACACAATATACTGTCTAACAGTCTGGCTCTACTTTTTGTTTTTTACGGGGTGACACAGCAGTTCTGTACCCTTCAGTCAAAGCAAATTCTTAAACGGCTGACATGCCAAGGTAAAGGAGATCTGGGTTTCCATTTCTGTGATAAAGATTGAGATAACAGTGCCATATACTTGAACATAACAGATAATTACCTTCAGGGTCTAAAAACTCCGTATCATTTTCAAGTTGGTCACAGAACAGAGAATTGTTCTAGGCCCAGGAATCAGAATGGCAGGGGGCCTGGACTGTAGAAAGGGAAGACCGCGACTCACTTGTTCCTCTTGTGTTCCCTAGTTCCTCATCGTTCCTGCTATTGTGGGTAGCGCTCTGCTCCATCGTCTCTCTGATGACCGGTGGGAAAAGATAACTGCGTGGATGTATGGAGTTGGACTTTGCGCACTCTTCATTGTATCCACTGTGTTTCATATAATTTCCTGGAAAAAGAGTCACCTGAGGTATAAGCCAAGCACTCATCTGGGTCGTTGTCACCGTGCCCTGCATGTTACTTCTCATGGGTTTCTTGAACAGGGGGCTTCACTGGGAGATTGATGACTGACAGTGGAGTTGCCCCCTTCTAAGCCATCTCCCTTCAATGAGGTATATTTCCATTAGGGTTGCACTAACAGGTGGCACGCCAAGCTGCAGGAGGGCCCCTGAGTCTCTCTCTCTCCTACCTTGTGCACTTCCCATTAGCTTGCTACCAGTCAAGTTGTAACATGTCAGGGCTTGTCGCTGCCGCCACTGGGCGGGGCCCCAGCTGGGCCGGCCCTGACATCAGAGGGGCACCAGGGATGCTGCAGGACCCTGCTCTGTGGAAGGAGGGGCGGTATACATCACCCAGACTCCCTCTCAGTCCACTCGCTGGCCTGCTCAACCTGGCTTGCTTACCCTCTGCGTCCTCCATCATCTCCTCCCAGACCTCTCCTCCAAGCCTCCACTCTCACACTGCTCTGCTCTCACTCCACACCATCACTCCTTCCTCAAACCCACCACCTCAGAGCTCTTCCCAGCCACCTTATATAGGGCTTCCTTTCTCCGCCCCGCCCCGCCCTCCTTCTAGGCTTGTTCCCCCTCCTGACTTGGCCCAGCTGTGCCTTCCCTCAAGTGTTTCCCTCCTACCACTAATCCCTTCTTGGCTTCCCTGCCTTGCTGGCAGGGTGGGGTTGAATGCGAGCCATCCCCAGCTGAGGTCTCCTTGGCCTTGCTCACGAGGAGCTGCCCCAGCCGGCTTCTGTGCTGCTGAGCCTGCCTGGCCTTGCTCGCGAGGAACTGCCCCAGCCGGCTTCTGTGCTGCTGAGCCTGCCTGGCCTTGCTCACGAGGAGCTGCCCTGGCCAGCTTCTGGGCTGCCCGCTCATTGCTGCTGGGCGGGGCTACCCATCTCCTCCCCCAGAATGCCTGTGGCAGCGCCACCTGGAGGGGCTTGGCTCTTAGCACCTCCTGAGCCAGGCTGCTGTCCTCTAGCCAGGGTGTGGCTCTGGGCTGTAGTGGCTGCTTCTCGTCCTTGGCTGGTAAGGGCTCTGCTTGGGCTGCTGCTGGGTCCCTATTCCCCCTGCCTTGGCCCTTTTCCTCTGGGCTGCTTAGCCCCCTCTCTTCCCCCTGGGGGGTGGGACTAGCTGCCTTCTCCCTGCTCCCTCCAGCCTTCTGAGGCTTTGGCCTTTCGCCCCTTCCCCCTGGAGTGGGCAGGTTCTGGCTCTGTTTGCCAGTCAGGGCGGTTGAACTGCTGTCTCCCGGCTGCTCCCCGCCGCTGCCTGCCAGCAAGTCCGGGGGCTGGGCTGCTGACCCTGGACATAACACACGCTATAATGTGTACTAGAGCGACACCGACTCACGCTATAGGGCACTTGTCCAAAAAGTTTCCTTGTCTGCTTTAAAACTACCTTTAAATCCTCTGAGTCTGAGTAATTGTATAGTGGCTTTAAATCAGTAATCCAAGGTGATACAGAATATGGCTCAAGGGGTAGGTTTGCATGTGTTTGTGTGTGTATGGTTGTGCAGTGCAACTTTGTCTAAAATAGCTGTTAGGTATTGATAGTGCATACTAAAGAAGTGTGAACTGAATGTGTTGCAAAACAGTTTCTAAACTAAGATGTTTAAAATGTTTTGAATGTGTTCTTTCTTTCAGTGTTAGCAAAAATGCAAGCAACTTAGATTCCAGTTCCAGATAAGATACCACTAACTTTGTTGTATAGATTTGCGATATTTTACTTTTTAATTTCCAGTGACTGTTGATAAGCAAGATGAGTTATACAAACCAGCTTAAAAGAATAGTCCACACTAACTTGTTAGTGGCGCTAAAAGGATCACTGAGATGCCGTCTGTGTCACCTCCTCTGGATCTATGCGGGTGTGCACACACGCGGCTTCTGTATCTCTCGATGGGCCTGGTTTAAGTTCTGTCTGAATCCGAGGAGAGGATTCTGAGCCCCTTCCTCTGAGGGTGGCTCTCTTACGTTTACCTCTCGTCCTTTCTTTCAAAGCCAAGGAGGCCATCGTCCCAAGGCCTGACTAAATGCAAAACGCGTATTGTCATTTCCTGCCTTTCCAGTACATGGCTTAGTAATTCTTCATTGCAGAGGACAACTAATTTTTGTAGCCCAAACTGAATATTAAAAAGTTAATATTTAGGGCTTCTCTCCAAGATTAAGAGGGACGGAGATAAGAGACTATGTAGTGGCTGTAGGCAAGGTGAGGCATATTAATTTTGTACGTGTAGTCTTTTGGAGGTAGAGCTTAACTTTGTTATTTATTTATTTATGTATTTTTATTTTATATATTTTAAAATTTTAATTCATTTATACCTCGCCTTTCTCCACAGTGGGGAGCCAAAGCAGATCGCGTCATTCTCCCCACCTCCATTTTATACTCAGAGCAACAACCTTGTGAAGTAGGCTCGGTTCCGAGTATGTGACTGTCCCAGGGTCCCCCGGCTGGCTCACTCTTGCCGCTACCCCACACTGGTTTTCTGATCGCCGGTCCTTTTGAAATGGGTTTTCCTTTGTTTGCCTTTCCGTTTAGGACTATGGAGCACTGTTTCCATATGTGTGATAGAATGATGATCTACGTCTTCATCGCAGCGTCCTATGCGCCATGGTAAGGGTTACAGTGTGGACTTTTTCATACATGAAATTGCAGCGGCGTATTATCAGCACTGCTTCTGCTATGTGGGTTGGTGACTGATTGCATAGGACCTAATCTCCAAGGGTTAGAAGCAAATAAGTTAAATCCTTTTTCCATTTAACAAATTAAGTCTGATGTTAACACAATTGACCTGATCCAGCAAGGGCCACATATATACCCTTGAACTGAGACCAACGTTTTTCTTATGTGACCGTAATGATGGATTTTTGCCATTCATTTCTACTATTCCAAGCAGCAGTGATCTTTAAAGGGATTTACTGACTACTTAATTTTTGTGATTTTCCAGTTTTATTGCTATGTTCTTAAGAAGTTTTAAGTCCTTTTTGGCATTTGGAGAGGCATGCTCAAAACTGATATAATGAATTAAAAATGTTGTTTGCCCTTAATAGTGTTGACAAAATTATATTGTAAGCATTAGAAAAATGGTTTTAAAGAAACAGTTCTGTTCTCTGATTTTAATTATACTGAATTGCTTTCTTGTTTTTTTACAATTTTTAGTTTTGTAAGAAATACCGTGTTTCTTTATAGACATATTAATTTTTACATTTTATTTTGGCAAACACTGACTTGCAGAGCTTAAAACGTTTAAGATGCCATCTGTTCATTATTTTTGATTGTTAACACCTTGATTTTTTTAGGTTAAATCTTCGTGAGCTTGGACCTCTGGCATCCCATATGCGTTGGTTTATCTGGCTTATGGCTGCTGGAGGAACTGTTTATGTATTTCTTTACCACGAAAGGTAAGAAACAATGTCCTCGACCGTAGTTGAGTGCACTGAATTGTGTGCACGTGAGAGATCGTATGGGTCCGTGGAAATTTGTTATTTTGGTGGATTTCAAACTGGCCCCCGAGGAAGTGGACGTTACACAAAACAAGCCATCTTTGCCAGCCGCTTGTAGGGCGGAGGGACCCTTCGGGGTCCTTGTTACATCTTTGTGGTTCCACCTATTACTAAGAGAGAAAGCATTTTCAGAGGAGAAATCGGTTTGGAACACGCGTTCTTACTCACCTGTTGGGAGGCGGATGGCGTTTCCTTGCAGTTACGGTTTCCTTCTTTGCTTTTGAAAGAGAACCCCTTCAGGAGAGAATCACTGTGGATTTGGCAGTGTCTCCGCTTTTGAAGACTTACATTCAGGCCAATTCTCGTTGACTTAGAAACTGGAACTATGTTACTCTGAGAGACATTTGCTAGCATCACGGTCGGATGTTTAATTCACTGTTGTTATGTATGATGGGTAATTGGTTAATCCTTACATTACTGATTGGTTAATCCTCATATAAATATTTTTGTATTGAACTGCTGATTAGAATATTCTCCGTACATGAATTGTTGTTAATGGTTTTTCATTGTGGGTTTCATTTCACTCCCTGGGAAGATTTTTGGGTATTCTGGTCTATTTTCCCTTTGGGAACGCCTCTGTTGTTTTGTACAAAGTAGTGTTAACAGCATCAGTCTGTTGCATTTCAACCTGTTGACTCACAAAAGCATTCATTGCAAGAGTTGCCAGTCTGCTGGCGCTCCGAAGCTGTGCTTGTCTAAGTGAGGAACAGGCAGGAATTTCCCCTTGGTCTATCTTGTAATCCATCATGCCACAAACTGGGCTCTGTTTCAAGACACAACACTCTTCTCCGAAGTACGGAAGCGCTGTACACCTGTGAGCGTGCCCTGGCACCTCACCAATCATCCTTGGCAAAAGAATGTGAGCTGAAGGGCAGCTTGGCTTGTAGCTCCTCTTGCAGGCAGCCACTTGAACGGGCATCCGCCACACCGTGGACAGAAAGCTCAGGCACCGGAGCGGACCCTGCGTGCTGAACCTGACGTGTCTTTCTAGCACAATAATAAACATGCCTGGCAAACCTTCTCATGGAACACAACTTGACGTGGTACCAACCCCTAGTTTATCCCGCCACTGCCACCATGAAGGGATGGCCACCCCAAGCCTCCCAATTACGGGTGCTGAACTCGGCCACTCCAGCAGCCAGGCAGGCGGGGCGCATTTCCTTTCTTGTGTGAGACTGAACGCTCTGCCTTCCCAAGTCCTGGGCTATCCAGTCTCGGGGTTCAGTCTGGGGTGTACTCACGAACCATGTTCCCTCTAAGATGTGCATTGCTGTGAGCCAAAAATGTATTTTGTGAGCTGAAACGTGCATAAAAATTTGTTTTGTGAGCTGACTTGCATAAAATTTTTGAGAGCGCCTTTTTAGAAAAAAAATTGCAATCTACAAACATACAAACATTTGGCTACCACATAAATCAGTTTGTAGAAGCTTATAACCACAACCTTATAAATATCTGAGAATTAATTTTTAAACTGTATTTTAAGCATGTTTTTAAAGAATGTTTTATACCTTATACCTGTAAACATAAGTCACATTTCATTACAGAGACTTTCAATTTAACATGGTCATAGATGCAGAGGAGTTAGCCGTGTTAGTCTGTGGTAGCAAAATCAAAAAGAGTCCAGTAGCACCTTTAAGACTAACCAATTTTATTGTAGCATAGAGAACTTGATTCTCGAAAGCTTATGCTACAATAAAATTGGTTAGGCTTAGAGGTGCTACTGGACTCTTTTTGATTTCTTCTCTCTTCTTCCTTTCTCTGTTTCCCAGAACTTGAAAACACTGGTATTTTATTGATACTGAGCCAAAGGAGGCTGGAGCAGAGGGTTCAGAGGAGTTAGCCGTGTTAATCTGTAGTAGAAAAATAGTACAGTCCAGTAGCACCTTTAAGACTAACCAACTTTATTGTAGCATAAGCTTTTGAGAGCCACAGCTCTCTTCATCAGATGCATCTGATGAAGAGAGCTGTGGCTCTCGAAAGCTTATGCTACAATGAAGTTGGTTAGTCTTAAAGGTGCTACTGGACACTTTACTATGGAGCAGAGGGGAGTCTGGGAGGAAAGCTACTCACGTGAAAAATGTACCAAGCCAAACAGGACTGAAAAAGAAGGGGGTGAAAGGACCAGATTATCAAATACAGGAGAAATGTCTTCCCTGGCGGCAGAGTCAAGGAAGAGGGGATATGGGCAAGTCAAAGAGAAAGGAAAGGAGGGAGAATGAGAAAGAGACGGAGAGCTAGTTTTGTGCTTGCAACAAGCCACTGAAGGTGGATTTTACTTACGTTTAGACAAAAGGTGTCAGCTTTATGCAGGCAAAAAAGGGGACAGAGATTGCTCAGAGAAATGCCCTGATGCTCAAACTCAAAGGTGGCAGAGGAAGAATTTCTTCTACATGTGCAGAAGGGGAGTAGGCTTGCCATTCTCCTGGTGGTGGCTGGAGATCTCCCTGAATTACAACTGACCTACAGGCAACAGAGATCACTTCCCCCGGAGAAAATAGTTGCTTTGGGGGTGATCTCTATTGTACTATACCCTGCCAAGGTACCTCCCCTCCCCAAACTCTGCCTTCTCCAGGTTCCATGACCTAAATCTCTAGGAATTTCACATCCTTTACCAAGAAGCCCTCAGTGTCACAGGACAAGCCTACCCCACTGCTATCCTGTGCCCTGCTTCATCCCTGGGCCCTCAACGTCATGGATGAGGCCTGTCCCAGTGCCATCCAGTACCATCCTTCATTCCTAGGACCTCATTGTCACAGGCAAAGCCTGCCCCAGCACCATCCTGCTCCATCCTTCATCCACAGGCCCTCATTGTCACAGGCCAGGCATGCCCTGCCGCCATCCTGAGCCATCCTTCATTCCCGGGCCCTCAGCATCATAGGTGAGGCCTGATCCAGAGCCATCCTACACAATTCTTCATCCCCAGGCCCTCAGTGTTGCAGGCCAGGCCTGCCCCGGCACCATCCTTCACTCCGGGCCCTCAGTGTTGCAGGCCAGGCCTGCCCCGGCACCATCCTTCACTCCGGGCCCTCATTGTTGCAGGCCAAGCCTGCCCCGCACCATCCTTCACTCCGGGCCCTCAGTGTCACAGGCCAAGCCTACCCCAGAACCATCCTTCATCCTCGGGCCCTCAGCATTGCAGGCCAATTCTGCCCCCAGGGCCATCCTGCTCCATCCTTCATCCTGGGGCCTCAGTGTCGCAGGCCAGGCCTGCCCCAGCACCATCCGGTGCCATCCTTCACCCTGGGCCCTCAGCGGTGTAGGCCAAGCCTGCCCTGGCGCCATCCTTCACCCTGGGCCCTCAGTGGTGTAGGCCAAGACTGCCCTGGCGCCATCCTTCACCCTGGGCCCTCAGTGGTGTAGGCCAAGCCTGCCCTGGTGCCATCCTTCACCCTGGGCCCTCAGAGGTGTGGGTCAAGCCTGCCCCGGCGCCATCCTTCACTCCGGGCCCTCATTGTTGCAGGCCAAGCCTGCCCCGCGCCATCCTTCACTCCGGGCCCTCAGTGTCACAGGCCAAGCCTACCCCAGAACCATCCTTCATCCTCGGGCCCTCAGCATTGCAGGCCAATTCTGCCCCCAGGGCCATCCTGCTCCATCCTTCATCCTGGGGCCTCAGTGTCGCAGGCCAGGCCTGCCCCAGCACCATCCGGTGCCATCCTTCACCCTGGGCCCTCAGCGGTGTAGGCCAAGCCTGCCCTGGCGCCATCCTTCACCCTGGGCCCTCAGTGGTGTAGGCCAAGACTGCCCTGGCGCCATCCTTCACCCTGGGCCCTCAGTGGTGTAGGCCAAGCCTGCCCTGGTGCCATCCTTCACCCTGGGCCCTCAGAGGTGTGGGTCAAGCCTGCCCCGGCGCCATCCTTCACTCCGGGCCCTCATTGTTGCAGGCCAAGCCTGCCCCGCGCCATCCTTCACTCCGGGCCCTCAGTGTCACAGGTCAAGCCTACCCCAGAACCATCCTTCATCCTCGGGCCCTCAGCATTGCAGGCCAATTCTGCCCCCAGGGCCATCCTGCTCCATCCTTCATCCTGGGGCCTCAGTATCGCAGGCCAGGCCTGCCCCAGCACCATCCGGTGCCATCCTTCACCCTGGGCCCTCAGCGGTGTAGGCCAAGCCTGCCCTGGTGCCATCCTTTACCCTGGGCCCTCAGAGGTGTGGGTCAAGCCTGCTCCAGTGCCATCCTGCCGCATCCTTACCGTTCAGAGGGCACCAGCTGAGCAGGAAGTCGAGGCCATCAGAGAGGAATCATCTCTGCGCTCCTGAAGCAATCATGTGCGCCAAGAGGTGGTATTTTGTGCGCAGTTGCGCACAGCGCACACTAGAGGGAATGCTGCTCACGAACCCAATCCACAAATTCCAGACTCAGTTTAATTAAAATTATATTTATTAGCTTTAAGGAGTATTGCAAAAGCATAAAGCCCTCTTACACAGGCAACAGACGTTTTAAAAAAAGAAAACCTTGCTGTTGCTATCTAATAGTCCGCCTATCTTAAAACTTTAAGAGCTTGCTACCTCACGCATCTGTGGTTGGCACCATTTGCTGCTCTTCTTACCCATCTGGTAGAGTGCATAGGGACATGCTGAGGTGGAAGAACCGAAAGGGGTCTGGGTGAGCTGAGAAGCCATCTTTTCTAGAACTCAGTATATCACCTGGCAACTCAAGAGCCAGTCAGGGCCAAGCTGTTAATTAGCATTTCAGCTGTGAGAAAATCTAGGCAGTAAGCTTGGAGCTTTTCAGAGAACAGCCTCCCAAGGCCGAATCACGGGGGAACTCTGAGACTGCTCTGCAAGTGTTGCTGATCAGCTTAGCCAGTGCATTTTAAGGTCGGCCAGAGCCTGAAAACACAACACTGAACCAAAGTCCAGCCATCCTTACTAGAACCTGGCTTTAACTGGCAACTTCCGTACAGGGGGCTGCCGGTAATGGAGTGCCCGAAAGAGCTTTGCGGACTGTACGGAACTGTCATTGAAAGATACACTTCCTGTGCCTTAAATAGAGACATACGGGGCCACTCGAGGGGAATGTGCTCATTTGAGTATCCGTGGGATAGTTTATCATCTCTTCAGCTACTAGTGATAAGGAGCCAACAGAAAATCTTTCTGATTTGTGGAGAATGAGTGTAGTAATAGCAGATGAGTTATTAAAGAATAAAATAAAGAATAAAACTATTTTTTCCTAGCTGTGGGAAGCTGGGATTCAGTGTTATAAAAATGCATTTCTGTGGAAAGGCTTTGTTTGTGTGTTTGTTTTACAGTGGTAGGTTAACCATGTGTCTTTATTATTTTTGCAGGTATAAAATTGTGGAGCTCTTTTTCTATTTAGCAATGGGGTTTTCCCCTGCTCTGGTGGTCACCTCCATGGTAAGTAACGAACAGTTGCTGGAGAAGTTGGAATCTAAATATCAGATTTATTATCAGCCGGAGTGTGTATGTGTATATGGGTTTTGTATTTAAGCAACTCCTGTATTAATTTACATACGTATTTAAAAGAGCATTAGAACATCACAGCATTTCTGTTGCTGGGGTGCTTTTAATTTTGTGGGCCATCGATGCCCAGTTTATACAGAAGAAATCATGATCTTGAAGTATCCTGGTTAACACATTATAAGGATGGGAAAGAAGCGCGTCTTATTTCATAAGGTGCTGCTGGGTCAAACCAAAGAGGGGGGGGGGCTGCCTGCCTGCCTGCCATCCCCTTCCCAACCAGTGTTTCCAGGAAGCCCCCATGGAGACCATGCGGACAACAGCCCTTCCCTCCGGTTGCTGCCAGCTGGTGCTCAAGGCAAACTGTCTCTGCATGTGAAGATTCCCTTTAGATATATTTCCTTAGGTAAACAGATGAACGCCTTCATGAGCAATTGGTCTTACAAGACCCTAAGATTTTTCTTAAAGGTGCAGTCCTCTTTTATTTATCATCTCTCCATTTAGAACACCCCTTTCTCCCTTGGTTGGGGACCCAGAGCAGCTTGCGTTGTTCTCCCCTCCGTTTTATCCGCACAAGAACCCTGTGAGTTAGGTTAGGCTGACTTTGACCCAAGGTCACCCAGCAGGCTTCCAGGGCAGGGAAACCAGGTTCTCGTCTGACCCCCCCCCCCCCACGCTGGCTCTTTTCCTCAGGTTGTGGGGACTTGCTTGTTGGCTGTGAGGAAGCGTCTCGCTTTCCCATGGATTTCCATTCGTGACAGCCTACAGGACGGTAGGGGGGAGTCTCACACATGCACACATCTCAGTCGCATCCTCCTTACAAGATGCACTTCTGCATCTTCTAAAGGACAGGCTAGATGGTGCCAGCAGATGTGGAACCTCACCCTGGCGACTTTTTGAAGCCGAAACTGCATCAGGGGAGGCACCTGGAGTCTGCTGGGGATGGAGGCGCGCTTAACTCTTTCGCTGCATCCAGTTTCTGTCCACTCAAAGACTTCCCTCCCACGGGGTTCCAAGTGCAGGCAAACATGTATTTGCAATTCTGCAGAGATTTGGAACATGGAAACCACCCACTATTTCTAAATCCTTTCTCACTGTGATTCACAAAAGGATACAGAATATCCCGCGGGATCCTTGAAATGACCCACTACACTGTTGCAGCAGCAGATGTAGAAAATAATGGGATTGTGGGAAAAAAATTGAACTCTATTAGTGTTCCTGTTTTAATAGAAATGGATCTTGAAGTAGTTATAAAGTATTACAATGGATAACTATGAAAGTATAAGAAAGCCTTGCGGGTGCTCTTCTTTTATCTGCGCTTTTAAAAAAAAATGGCACTTACATTGTAGATATGATTATTTCATAGACATGCTCACATACCACATCACTAGCATTTCACTCATTTTTAATTATGTTGTCTCAGGAAGTTACACCTTTGTTGCTTAGAGACAAAGAAATATATATGCCCAACTGCCCTTTGGAAGAGAATCTGTAATCTGAAAAAGCATGCTGGTTTACAAAAAGATGTGACACAATGGTAGCTTTACCCTTTCCCACTGGGTAGACGTCTGTGTGCTAATTGCACAGCACACAATACTTTTTGTTGGCTTTTAAGCAATCTTTGTTTATCATCTGTGTTTATAATGCTGATAAAGCACTCTTAGTTCATCAGATACCCAAATTAGATTCAGTAAATTTCTAGCGATGGCACAAATTTCTCAGTGAACACGTTCACCAGGCAAACTTGCCACGTTCATTGCTTGCAGGACAACTTGCAACTGACTGTTGGTCAGAAGCTGACTCAAAGCTGAGGTGGAGGGGGGGTCAGCCTGGAGTCCAGTTCTGATATTCCCCCACAGTGATGCTGCAAAGGGGAGAGGAGACGGAGTTCATGGCTCTCGCCTTCAAGCTGAGCAAGGACAGAAGCAAGACTATTGTGTTGCAAAAGGAAGAGGAATAAGAGCTTGTTTTTTCCTTTTTCTCCCTCTGAGGAGGAGGACATCTTGGGTGAGTCCCACCGTCCAATTGGGGAGGCAGGAAGTTAAAATCTCCTTCCTCTTCCTTGGCGTGTGGGACCAGCCCCTCGGGCTCTCAGTTCTGCTCCTGCCTCCCGGGAGAGCAGTTAGTCTGTAGGTTAGCTTAGCTGCCTCCGTCTCTACTTTAGACAATCTTTCTCAATTTGGCTCATCTCTTCTTACTACTATTCCTTTCCTTCTTTCCTTAATCTCTAACCTTGCCCTCTCCTTATTCTGTCTCCTTTTTTCCTCCTCTACCCCGACTTATTTTTTTTTAAAAAAAACTAGAGAGAGGGAGAGGGGGAAGTGAAGAGGAGGACGATGGTTTCACCGGACTCCAAAGCAAGTTTTATGGAGAGGGCCTCGGGCTGTCCCCAGGGAGCTGTCCTTCCAGCGGCAGGGACAGACCCAGCCGGCGCTGACATGCCTCTTCAGGCTGATTGGCTCCCTGGCCAACACTCCTCAGGATCGGTTCTTCGGCCCTCCAGACAGCCCCATCTGGCAAAGAAGGAGTCTGTTAGCAAGGCGTGCCACAGCCAGCAAGCCCAGAGTGGCGCCATCAGGCAGATCGCAGTTTTGGCGGGAAAGGACGATGTGGCTGCTGTTTTCCCGCCTGCAAGCAACAACGTGCTTGCCAACCTCCCGGCGGGGGATTTGAGGCATAATGATGACCTGTGTTTGCTGAGCCCCAACAAGACTACAACAGTAGCCCATGTAAGTGCCTCAAATCCTATATTACCTCCAGAGTTTGTGTCTGCTATCAGACAGACCATGAGAGAGGAGATCTTGTCCCTATGCAATATGGAAACAGCCTCCTGTAGCATTGCTCCTGCCACAACATTGCCTGAGACCTCGAGGGGAGGTAATGCCCAAGGCGGTTAGTGGCCAACCAAGGCAGCCAGAAAGAGTCCCCAGACCCCTTGTCCAGATAAATCTCTCAGACGGGCCCAGGGGGGAATCAAAGATTCTGAGCGAGGGTTCTGAGGAAGGGGAATTCTGGCCAGAGGACAATGAGGAGGAAGAGGCACCCAGTGCAGATGAGTCAAATAGATTATTTCAGGCAGAGGACTACCAGTACCTCCTAGCCAAAACCCTTTCAGCCCTAGACCTTCAAGAGGTGCGAAAGGGGGATGAGGAAGAACCCAGAGCTGAGGGTGCAAAGGGCAGACCTAAGGGTAATAGGGAGTTTTTCCCCAGAACAGAGGAAAAAACCAAAGTGTTTCCTTTCCCAGAATACTTTGAGTGCCAACTGAAAGCAGAGTGGTCCATGCCAGCAGCGTGCAAACACTTTCCTAATGCTCTTTAAAAGCTGTGTAACTTACCTAGCTTTGCCAATGAGCTGTTACAGGTACCCGTCATCAACACTCCAGTGGCAGTGCTGCAATCACAGGGTCTGCTTTCCGAAGACGGACGGGACCATCAGAGACAGTCTTGACAAAAAAGGGGACTTCTCGCTTAAGCGAGCCCACGAAGCAATGGCCATGGCAATCAAAGCCTCAGCTATCTCGTTGATAGTCTCCAGAGCATCAGTTGTCTGGGCCAGAAGGCTGATCCAGTTACTTCCGGAAAACAGCAAATGTTTACTAGAAGGGGCCAATAGAATCTTAACAGCCAGTGCCTTCACAGCGGACGCCACTTTGGACGTGCTATCCTTCGTCTCCAGAGCCATGGCCATAACCCCAGTGACCAGATGCCTGCTGTGGCTCCGAGCCTGGCCAGCAGACATCCAAGCGAAGGTCATCCTAATGTCCTATCCATTCCAAGGAGGGAAATTGTTTGGAGACCAGCTGGATAAGATTCTTGTTGAGACCAAAGACAAGAAGAAAGTGATGCCAGAATCCCTCAAAAGGTCCGAGAGATGATCATTCGGATCTCACCCTTTCCGGAATCAACATACTATTCCTAGAGTTCGCCAAGACACCAAGCGTTCCTGGAACTTCCCAAAGACGTAGACACGAAAGGGACCCTTCCAGCCCAGGGCCCACAGACAGCCAACAAACCGCAACAGTAGGTTTGACTCAGATGACAAAGGACAGAAACCCTGACTCCCAGAGGGCTCTGGTGGGTCTCCATCTTTCAAAGGATGTGGGCGGAGTCACAGGCGGGTGCCTGGGCCAGAGAAGTAGTATCCAACGGTTACTCCATAGAATTTATCTACTTTCCACCGGAGCACTTCGTAAAACCCCACTCAAGAAGGACCCTCACCGATAGTCGATAACCATTAAGGCCATATGTCATCTAGTAGATATCAGCGCCATAGAACCAGTGTCTCTCAACAAGAGAGGAAGAGGCATATATTCAGTTTTCTTCACGGTCCCCAAGAGGAACGGGGACTGGAGATCGATCCTGGATCTCAAGTACAGGAACCAATTCATCAGACTCCGTCACTTCTGAATGGAAACTCTGCATTCGATAGCAGAGGTCCTTCGACCGGAGAAATTTCTAACTTCTATAGACTTAACAGAAGCATACTTGCACGTTCCCATTGCTATGGCTCACTGACAGTTCCTGCGGTTTTGCGTGGCGAAAGAACATTTTCAGTTTTGTGCGATGCCCTTCGGCTTGTCAACTGCCCTGAGGGTCTTCACCAAACTTCTAGTGGTTCCTGTAGTCAGGCTGCGGGAACTGGGTTTCCACGTGCATCCTTACTTGGATGACTTGTTAATAAGATCAGACAGCAGGGAATCGGTGACATGGAAACCACGTTCATAATCCAATTTCTGGAGAAACACGGTTTCCTTATCAACACAGGCAAGTGTTCTCTGCATCCATCACAACGTCTGGAACACCTAGGTCTAATAATAGACACCAAGAAGAGACGTTTTGTCTTGCCCAAGGACAAGGTTCTCAAGACTAAACATCTAGCATCAGCAGTTATCAGACGTCCTTCCTCATGGAGCTGTCCAAACTTTTAGGTCTGTTGGTAGCAAATGCAGAGGCCATATACTGGGGTCAGCTCCATATCAGACCCTTACAGTCACTCCTGAGACCGTTCCAGTTCCAGATAGCACAAAAACAGGCTATCAAGGTACGTGTCCCGCAATCAGTCAAGGGCAGCCTACGATGGTGGACGATCGACTCCAATGAACGGGAACCCGATCCAGAGACAGTGGTCCAGAAAGGAGAAGTCTTTGCCAATCAATGTGCTAGAACTGTGAACCATCCACTTAGCACTACTACACTTCAAGCCACGGTTAACACAAAGCCATGTACTGATTCGTACGGACAACATGGCAGCAAAAACCTATATCAACAAACAGGGAGGAACCAGATCCTCACAGCTACAACAAGAGCCTCACAAGATTCTCAGCTGGTCAGAAACCAACCTTCAGTCAATCCAGGCGGAACATATCAGAGGAGGACTCAACATCCAGGCAGACTGGCTGAGTTGAGAGTCCCTCCATCCAGGAGAATGGTCCCTCAACTCTCAGACGTTTCATCTCATAACAAGCCTCTCACCTGAATCACCAGGTTCCTCGCTTCTTCTCGAGGTATTTCCATCCGAAGGCAATCAGCCCTGACGCGTTGACCTCACGGTAGCCTCAAGGTCTACTGTACGCGTTCCCACCTCTTCCGACGATATCCAGATTACTGCGGAAAATTCAAGAGCAGAGGTGATCCTGGTGGCTCCTTGGTGGCCCAGAAGACCCATGGTTCTCCATGTTACAATTGATGTCCATCAGACCTCCGCTGTGACTTCCAAGCCAACCAAACCTGTTGCACCAGGGCCCAATCTGGCACTCGCATCCAGAGTGGCTAGCTCTGACCGGTTGGAGATTGAGCGGGAATGGCTGCGACAGAAGGGATATTCTAAGGAGATCATCGACACAATCCTAGCCTCCAGAAAGAAGTCCACAAGTAAAATTTATAACTCAACATGGAAGGTATTCACCAGGTGGTGCAGACGTAAAAAGCTGGACCCCCTGAGGGCATCTGTAGGAGGCATTCTGGCCTTTCTTCAAGACGGCCTCAGCAGTGGTCTCAAACCAGCTACTCTGAAAGAACAAGTAGCAGCAATCAGCACAGTCGTGTGTATCGTGGAGAGAGAGCCTCTGGCCTTTCACCCACACATCAAAAAATTTCTGAGAGGAGCCTCGTTACTGAATCCTCCAACGATTCATCACTTCCCAATGTGGCGCTTACAAGTAGTATTGTCAGCACTCATTAAAGCTCCCTTCGAGCCGGTAAGAGACATCCCATTGCGTTGGTTAAGGCTGAAGGTCATATTTCTAATTGCTATCACCTCAGCATGCCGCATCTCAGAGCTAGGGACTCTATCCATTCGACCAGACCTATGCATCTTCCATAGGGAAAAGGTGGTCCTACGGACAGATCCAATTTTCCTGCCAAAAGTACACTCCAGATTTCATCAATCCCAGGAAATCATTCTACCATCCTTCTGCACAGACCGGAAGCATCCAAAGGAGCAGCATACCCTAGATATGAGACGAGCCTTAAAAGCCTCCTTGAGCAGAACAGAGTCTATACATCAGTCAGATGCACGGTTCATAAACGTAACCCCTCCAATAGTTGGATGTCGTCCTTGGCTATTGCCTACAGCATCAAGATGTGCATCGTAGAGGCTTATAAAACCTGCAAACTTACCATCCCATCTGGTATCACGGCTCATTCAGCCAGGAGCACCGCGCCCAACACAGCGCTTCGCAATAATGCGTCGGTGGAAGCCATTTGCAGAGCGGCCACATGGTCATCCTTGTCCACATTCATTAAGCACTACCACATTCACACCTATGCATCGGGAGATGCAGCCTTCGACAGAAGAGTACTTCACCACATTGTGGAAGATGAAGATCATATCCCACCCGGATAGTAACAAACTGCTTTGGGAGATCCCAAGATGTCCTCTGCCTCGGAGGGAGAATGGACCTTCGGACACTTACCGTGAAGGGTCCTTCTCCTCTGAGGTCAGGAGGACATCTTGTCCTCCCGAGATCTTCACCTTCTAGCTCTTCTTTTCTTGTATGCTTTAATCTGCCTTGTCTTTTACCTAAGTGTTCCTTATCTGTCCCACTTAGGGACTCATTTTTCACCGTTGTAGTTATAGTTCCAGGTTACGTTTTTCAAGTACTAGAGAGCACTGCTGTGGAGAGTCACCCGGATTGAGAGCCTAAGGGGGTGGTCCCACACACCAAGGAAGAAGAACATTTTAACTTCCTGCCTCCCCGATTGGTTGGTGGGAATCACCCAAGATGCCCTCCTGACCTCAGAAGAGAAGGACCCTTCACGGTACGTGTCCAAAGGTCTGTTCTCTGCAACCCAAGCCAACAGCTTGTGGGCAGAAGGGCAGGGAATTAGCTGGGCTTCTACTCCTCCCACACTAAATTTCCTGCATCTCAACAAGTCTGGGAGGCAGCAAAGTTTCCAGTATGGGAGATCAGAAGAACCTGACTTCCAGCTGATCAGCTGGGAGTTCGTGGTCAATTCTTCTCTCCCCCAAACTTTGTTGGGTACAGAGTAAAATTTTCACAGCAGGACATCAGAAGTTGACCCCTCCTCAGCTGGGAATTGGCTTCTGACCCCTGAAAGTAGCCTAATGCTGCAAATACATACAAACAAGTTGCAAGCAGCCCAAACAGATTATTAGCTGCCTGATCACTACAAGTGAATGGGAAGTGAGCTGAACTGGCAGGTGTTTGGATGGCTGTATTAATTTCTCATTCTCGTATTCCTTTGATTAAGCATCCATTAGGCTAGAGTAAGGATTTTCTCTGGAGTTTGGCTCATCGTGCTGGAGCGCCATTTATCTAATACATGCCTTGAATGAACTGTATAAAATCATCTGCATTTGAAACAGAGCCAAAAGGAAATGAGGAATCACTTTTTGCAAAATTTAACCCTTACGGACATTGTATCTCTTCTGCACTTCCCCATGTTTCTGCAGTTGGAGGCACTGCTTCAAACCAAAGTGAAAATGTAAATGTCACAGTCGTGGAATAGATATTATGGGTTAATGGTTAAAAATGGTAAACAGAAGTTGGGAATACACGAATATTTCTGGCAGTGGAGGAAAGTACATCACGAAGTCCCTGAAGGATCCGTACGGGGTCTTGTGCTGCCTAATGGGTTTGGAAATGATTCAGAGTGCGCAGTGAAGTAACCAAGTTTGCAAATGACATCAAATTATTTAGACTGTGAACTGGGCCAAGAAGGATCTCTCAAATGGAAAATAATATTCAGTGTCAGTAAGCATGAAGTGAAGCACGCTAGGGGAAGCAACACCCCCCCCCCCAAAAAAAACATGAGTTTCATATATAAACTGATGGTATCTGATAGCTTTATGACTACATAAGAAAAAGAGCCTAGAAAAGAAGAAAACAAAAAAGCATTCTTTGCACCATGCATAATTAACTTTTTTGCTGCCAGGAGAGGTAGTGATGCAACTGACTGAGACATCTTTAGGGGATTAGGCAAATGCCTGGGGGCCTGGGGGGGTCTTGGTTGGTATTTGTGGCTGTTTAGCCATAAGGATTAAATAGAATATATTCAGACGAAATATGTCGCCCAAGAGGACATTAGTCTTCATGCCCTACCTGTGGACTTTCTGGAAGTTTCGCCATGATTGGAAACACCGTGACCAAGTATTGATTTGATCCGGCAGGGTTTTCTCATGTCCACGCACCATCGTGGCCTGTATCCAACCGTGCAGTTAAGAAAACTTACTCAGGATGGCGAAAGACCCTGTTGTGGCTGATTCTGCCCTCCCCCCCCCACTTTTTATTTCTGGAGGTCAGAGGGCGCTCAGAAACAACATAGTGGAGGTCTGCAGTAGAAGGAATGAATTAGTAAAAATCGCTACCTCTTCTTAATAGTGGAATTGACTTAAAAGGGGGCGAGTCTCAGTAGGATTGCATGGCGAGTGTCTTAACGTGGATGGATTCTGGCTACTGTGAGTGACTGCTTGATTGACACTTCTCCGATGTCATGTCCGTCAAAGCGGTTGCATTTATGAGGGCACAGAGGAACTTTGGATCTCTTCTTTTTAAATCCACAGAACGACACTGATGGGCTTCAAGAAGTCGCCTGGGGGGGCCTGATCTATTGCGTGGGAGTGATCTTCTTCAAGAGCGACGGGGTCATTCCATTTGCCCACGCCATCTGGCACCTGTTCGTTGCCACAGCTGCTGCGGTGCATTATTATGCCATCTGGAAGTATCTTTACCGAAGTCCTGCAGAGATCATCCGCCACTTATGATACACAATACACCTGCACCATGCTTCCAACTCAGTATTACTCGGGTAAAAAACGGATTCTGGAGAAATGGGGAATACCTTGTACGGTGGGGTGGGACGGGGGAGGGAAATGCACTGACTTCAACTGTTTTCTGAACACGTTTACTGTGAACTAAAACGAATCCTGGAGCTGCTGTCCGTAGGTTAAGTGCTGAACGCACAATTCTCCGAACACCTTCCCCATAGAAGTCCCTATTGAAATAAACGGGAGTGGCACAGGTGTGTCCCGCAGCTGCTGCTCGTTTCAGGGGGGCTTGCACGTGAACATTTCTGTGTTGCTTCCTCGGCCGGTGAGCAGCAGCTGCTGTATGGCACAAAGTCTGGCACACCTAAGACTATTGACATCAATGGACTTCGGCTTGCCTAACTTTGAATTTGGGGTAAAAGGCCGCGCACTGCGTTACTAATAGTCCATTCCACATTAACAGGAAAAACAGTGTAAAAGATGGCCGGCTGGCCTGATGTTTACAAATTTTTAAAAAATGTATTTAATGGGTTTAGGTTTCTTTGCAACTTTAAACTAAATGACAGTTTTGAATTATGGAAGTTGATGCAGTAGCAGAGACTCAGTTCCTTTTAAGTTGCTGTCTACCACTTTTTCATAAACTGTTTTATTACATTCAGATCATGGATAGAAAAATGTAGCTTTTTCTCACCACTTGTAATTATGTGATTTTTATTAAAAACAATTTAAGTATTTTATAAATGAATTTTAAAAGTACATGTGCTAAGTGAAAGTATGGTTGCTGTTGTGCAGTTGAACCAACAGTGAAATGTTGTGAGAAAAGGCTACATTCCATATAATGTGCTGACAGATATACCTCTTAACCAAGGTTTTTATTGAAACTGTATGATGGATTAAGGATTTCAAAATGAGCTCTGCCAAGCTTTAACCTGAAGACCTGTTACCTTCCCCAAGAAACTTGAACAGGCTTGATTTGGGTTCTCTTTGACAATATGAGTAGTGCTAACTCACTCATGAAACGCATTCCACAGCACCATTTCTAGAGTCAGTTGTAGAGAGAGTAATCGCACTCTGGCAATGTGGCACTAGCATCATGCGGCCAGGAGTTCGTTGCCTAAACCACTCTTGGAAATCATCACTGATTTCGTAAATGCATCAGACATGTTGGTGCTCAAAGGACAAGGTTTCGGTTTTTCAAGAGGGTTTAAGCAGACCGCTCTCCCTGGAGGTCAGTAGGAAGCCGGTCCCTTCGCTGCTCTGTCCTTTCCCCAGCAGAGGGGAGAAAGCGGGGAGTGTTCATACTTCATGGTCCTTCACACAACCCAGTGGCCTTTTCAGGGAAGGAAACCTGAAGAACTTGATCGGTCTCACCAGTTCTGGGACGGAGGAGCCAAACGGGGCTTTCAGCAGGCTGCTTTTTAGCATCTGGGACAATGAAACGTGGTAGCAATTTCGTGGTAGAGCACGTGTGTGAAAGGTGGTGGTTTTGGAATCCTCACTTGGGTCCAGTTACTGTAACGTGTCCCACTGTG
The DNA here is from genome assembly GCF_028583425.1 of Eublepharis macularius. NCBI lineage: Eukaryota > Metazoa > Chordata > Lepidosauria > Squamata > Eublepharidae > Eublepharis > Eublepharis macularius. Next base: position 2,744,423 of record NC_072793.1, read on the forward strand.
TGATGAATGTCTTATATTAAGATTGAATTTATTCTTTTTCTAACCTACTCTTTTTCATGTCAGTATTTAAAAAAAAAAAAAAACTAAAACGTGTTGCCTTTTTCAGATTCTACTCTGGATATTTGCCTGTCAAAACAGTAGGCCTGTACTGTAGGGATGGGGGTGTTTTTTCCCCAAGGAAATGTAATTTCTTCTAGTCTTGCCAGTGGGTTTTTTCTGTATTTTAGGATGAGGTGCCCCTTGTAAGAGGTTTTGCAGGAAGGGATGGTTCAGATAAAAGTAGGGCATTGGAACTCTGCTCCCCCACAGTATTAGCTCACGCCTGGCGAACTGTCCCACACCAGAGTCACTTCCACCGTTTAGCGGGGCTCCCGATCATACACAGGGCTCTGGCGAAGAGGGGTTACATCACTCCTGTCAATATTGTTAGATGTTCCTAGTGTACAATTGCAAAAGAGTGGAGATGCTCATCGAAACTCATGCACCGGAACCTCTGGATGGGGCCGAGCTGGTTAAACTCTCAGCAGCGTGAAAGCGAAACAGCAGACTAGACTGTGACAGTCTTCGAACATCTGGACACCTCTGCTTTTTTTTTTTTTTTTTACAAATTAATGGGTCTGACTTATATTTTCTTGTGAGTCCACGAACTCTGTTCAAGTGCAGTACTGTTAAGACCACTATATGTAAAGCTCTACGCTTTTTGTTAAAACTATGAAACTGGCTCCGGTAAGTTCTGCCTTTTCAATGTGTGTGTTTTTAAGAGTGAAAAGTGTTTGCTTTTTTAAGAAAACAAAGAATTGAACTCGCCAAAAATACTTTGAATTCTGTCTAGTCTCTGAAGTTTTAAATGTATTAGATTAATGCGAATAAACTTTTTGTGCAGTTTGGAACCGTGTTTGAATTTTGTACTCATTTAGTCAATGGCAGAAAGAATCTTCCCTGCTGCTCTCTGCTCATGGTTATGATCAGAATTGTGACTGTAGTAGAAATAACCCAAATGAACAGATACGTGGCATTACGTGGGGAGAACAGCTGTCTAAAAAGCCTTGCTCAGTTTATACTAGCTGGTGGGCCGTTTTTTAAAGCGTACAGTTCTATTTTTGCAATAGCAAGGAAAGTCCTCCCGCAATTTCATACCCATGAAATGCACAAAGCTCTATGGCAAACCACTTTAATACAAACTACTTGGGCAATGCCGTTTCCTGCCTTCCTGTCAGAATCTGTGCTTCATAATTTAGCCTTTTGAAGAACTCTGACGTGGGATGGAAAGGGGGGCATTTCTGACTTCCTGTGCAGTTTTGGTTCACTTTCATATTCACAAACTGAGGTCTCTGGTGACTTGGACATTCTTACAGTACAGTAATTGTTCCAACTTTATTGTAGTTGCAAAGTTTCGGACCGGATTTCTGATACTTCAGAATCTACACAGTTGGAAGCAAACTGGTTCACTCAGTCTTCCTTTTGCAGCTGCAACTTGACAAGAAGGGTGAAGTATTGGCTAAAATGTTGAGACTGAGTGTGAGGAAACAAATCCATACGTGTCTATAATGCCTGCATTCACCATATGACTTAATGGACTGGTTGTAAGATTCTGATGCTGCTCTGAGCTTCTTGAAGGAAAGTCAGAATAAAGATTTAGTAAATACCCACATTTATTTTGGTAGATGGGTAAGCACTCTGCTGGAACCTTCTGCCTTATAAGAACAGTGTCTTATTCAACACAATGCTTTTCCTGCAAAGACAAAAACCTTTGATAGTTAATTTTTTTCCCTTCTCACTTTGCAGTGTCTTCACTAATTTTCCCCAAGATTACAACTGCACATTCCAAATAAGGAGCAAATCTTTTGGGTCGTCTTGAAACATGTTGCCTAGTGCATTGTCTCCACTGGCTGCATTTGGGAGGGGGGCAGAAGAACAGCAAAGCAATCAGCCCTCCCCCAAAGCAGTACATACTTCAGTCTGTGTGCATCTGGGCAGAATAGGTTGGACTAGATGGTCTGGGGGCAGGGGGTTGGACTAGATGGTCTGTATGGCCCCTTCCAACTCTATGATTCTGTGATAAGCGGTGTGCCCAGAGCGTATCTCAGGACTTGCTTGATCACGTGTATGGTGATAGCCGGTTCTCTAGTCCCACCTTCTCACTAGTCCTAGCCATTCCCTTCAAGCAAGCCTGCTCCCTCTTTTCTTTACATACACTAAACTGCATGTACCGTAATCTGGTCTCTGCCACACTTGTCATGTCTGCTTTCATGTCCTTTTTCATAGACTGCAAGTTACTGGCTTGTGTATTTTGTCCTCTGTACGGCACTAGCCATCTTGATGGTGCTGCATAAATGCTAAATGAAATCATTCATTTCTCTGATGCAGGGAGGGCGGAATATAAATCGAATAAAATAAATAAAATCTATTTTTATGAAGCATAACCAGCATTGAATGTCAGCTTTCAAATGTAAGTCTTCATGCCGTCCTCCGTATTAAGAAGTCGCCCTGTTTCGCTACACAGCTGGGTCCTGGTGTGGTGGCTGAGGCACCGCTACAGATCTGATAAATGGTGGTGTGTTTCAGGCTCTTGTTCTTTTTTGGGAAGGGGGTTCTGCTTGCTTATGTATCCTGTATGAGTAAGAGTGATGCACAGGTTTGGGTGGGAGGGTATGAGGCCCTTAAAGAAACATTTTATTGGATAGGTTGAGAACAAACATAAAAAAACATATACACTTCACTGTTTCTCCTACAAAGTACAAATTTATCCCCAACCCACCCTTCCCCTCCCTCCCATCAAACCTCCAACAGCTCTTGTACCCTATAATTCATGCATGGTTCCCTCTAATTCTATTATTTTCCATAATCTTCAAAGGTAACGTTACAATCAATATTAAATTCAACAAGTTACATAATACTCATCAAAAATTGTCCATAGACCACAATTGGTCTTTTACACCCCAATTTTTTTCCAAATAGTCTTTAAGTTTTCTCCAATCTGTCAAAAATCATTTGAACTTTGTTCTTTTAGCTTTCTAGTTAATTTGTCCATTTCCACCATATACAAAAGTTTTTGTATCCACTCATCGACTTCTGGTATCTTGTCTTGCTTCCAATATTGTGCATACAGCAATCTTGCCGCTATAATCATATACCATAATAATGTTCTATCCCTCACATTTATAGTTTCTATATTAAATCCTAGCAAAAACATTTCAGGATTTTTCTGCAAGTTACATTTCAAAATTTTCAATATTTCAGCGTAAATAGAAGACCAAAATTGTTTTGCCTTATCACAAGTCCACCACATATGGTAAAAGGAACCTTCGTGTTCCTGACATTTCTGGAAGGTATGAGGCCCTTGACCTCCTGTGACCTTCTAAGTGATAACCATCTCTTTGCCATTTCCTTGCAGTTATGTCAGGCTATGGATGACAGGCTGTGGCAGATAGATCCCTGTACCATTGCAGCAAGAATCCAGGCTCTTGGTTAAATGGTTTTATTCAGAAATAAAATCATTTCCACAGATATGTCCATAGGATTACTCAGAAGCAAGGTAAGCTACTAATCACTAAGGATCAATTTGACAGGAATGACAACATGTGGGGAAACCCTCTTAACTCACACATTTACTCCTTCCCCCTCCCATCAGCCAAACAGGACTTTTGGCGTGAACGCGTCCTGAGAACGTCTCATATTTGTGCTATCAAGTCTAGACACTGAGAAAGGAGGAGATCAAAGTTGTAACACAGCAGTGCATGGGAGTGAGCAGGGTACAAGGTCAGAAGCACTGAGATTTTCTACAGTCCGTTAGATAAGGCACCTGCAGCTTCTGTAAGCCTGTGAATGCAAAACAGTTATGGCATTGGTAATATGACATCAAGTTACAGCATGAACCATTGCTTCAGAACAGCATCACTGGTTCAGCATGAAAATAATGGCATGGATGGGTCACAGACATGACAGGTTAGCTGTGTTACCTGGATGCCAATGGCCATCTCTGTGTGCAACTCAGCAGGAAGTTTGTATCGAATCACAGGAAGCTTAACTGGGGGCCAGAGGCTGCCTGCTTGCTTTGCTTGTTGCTGTATATAAATGATCCTCTCCAGCAACAGAATATTGAGCATAAAGCTTATGTTCTGGAGAGAACGTTTTTGAACTATATGTAGCACCACACTATTAGAACATGGGGTCTACAAGGTGGATGTGTTTGTATCTATACCCTTTTCTCCCCTGTGGGGACCCAAAGTGGCTTGCGACATCATTCTCCCACCCTCTGTTCTATCCACACAACAACTCTGTGAGGTAGGTTAGGCTGAGAGACTGTGTGTAACTGGCCTAAGGTCACCCTGTGAACTTCCATGGAAGAGCAACAATTTGAACCTGGGTTTTCCAGATCCTAGTTCAGCACTCTGACCATTGTGCCATGCCTTGTTGCGTTAATCACTTAGTATGGGGACTGAAAACAGGTCCTAAATATAGGAAAAGTAATTTTGGAACCATGTATTTTAAGCAAGTTTTTGAGAACGTGTAAAGTCACGACTAGAATGTTAATGAGGTGATGGTTACATCAAAGTCACCTGAAATTGAATCCCCTGAGGACGGAGGTTGTGTGTCTGGTCGCGGGGTGATCGAGCTGGGGACCCGGCTCCCAGCCCTTGACAGGGTACAACTGAAACCTTCATCAATAGTGAGGAGCCTGGGTGTGACCTTGGATGCCACACTTTCAATGGAGGCCCAGGTCGCGAACATTGCCAGGCCTGCTTTTTTCCATCTTCGACAGGCCAGGCAACTGGTGCCCTATCTTTTGCCCCAGGACCTGGCTACAGTAATCCATGCAACGGTCACCTCCAGACTAGACTACTGTAATTCACTGTACTCTGGGCTTCCGTTGGGCCTGACTCGGAAGTTACAGCAGGTCCAGGACTCAGTGGCATGCGTCCTTACTGGAACACCAATCCGAGCGCACATTCATCCTGTTCTGTGCCAGTTGCACTGGCTCCCAGTGGCATTCTGGATCCAGTTCAAGGAATTAACCTTGGTGTTTAAAGCTCTTCACTGACTGGGGCCTACATACCTGCAGGACTGCCTCTTCCATTACATCCCCTGCAGGGCATTGCACTCTACAGACAAGCTATTCCTGGTGGTCTCCTGCACAAAGGACATCCATCTGGGCTCAACCAGGACCAGGGCTTTTTCTGCCCTGGCCCCAGCCTGGTGGAACATTCTCCCACTGGAGATCCAGGCCCTGCGGTACCTGTTACAGTTCCACTGGGCCTGTAAAATGGAGATGTTCCACCGGGCCTTTGGCTGAGTGCCAGCGGGTGTCCCCCTTCTTCATCTTTGGTCTTCTGTGCAGTCCCACATGGGACTGCGCCTGCGCAGGCCTGCCGATTCTGGAGGTTTTCTAGCTAAAACTTCCAGCAGGGGGTGCGCCCTCCTCCCAAAGTGCCTGCGCAGCTGTTTTCCTGCCGAAACAGCCCTAGTAGAGTCGGGGAGTCCCCTGCTACCCTCAGTTCCTCTTTTGCCACCGTGCTGAGAGGTTCTAGCTCGTCATTGGGAGATAAGTACCTTTCTACTTGTTTCTCATCCGTCTGTTTTCTTTCAGAGGAAAATGTCCGAAAAAGCGCTCTTCAAGTGTTGCATTAAATGCAACACAAAAATGACCAAAACAGACAGTCATTCCTTCTGCTTGATGTGCTTCCGCGAAGGTCACCAGCCGCAGTTGTAAACATTGTCAAAAATTCACCTGAAAGGCCCAGTCTGAGAGGTCTAGTTGATTGGAAGTGGCTTTATGGGTGAAGGCCATGGAGGTACCCATGCCCGTGGCAAAAGATCCACCAGCTGCTGGGGAGGCTGCGCCATTGGAACCAAGACCATCCTCGACTCTGAGACCATCATCGGTTCCAAGAGCCACCTCATCGGGGTCGAAGACACCTCGGAACTGAGCGCCTTCTGCTTCACCTGAGGTGACTCAAGCAGGCCCAAGCTGAGACAGAACCACTCTGGATCCGCAATCCCCAGCTCCGGATCTGACAGGGTCCTGCCTTTTGAAGTTGAGAGTCCACAGCTTCCTCGGTTCCACCAAAGGCCCAATCAGATCTGAAGGGCGTAACACCCTCAGGTGAGGAGCCTCCTAGAAAGCATACAAAGAAAAGCAAACACTGCTCTAAGGGGACACTCTGTTAAGACCTCCGAGGGCTCTGCACTAGAAGAAGATGTGGTGATATTGGACCGACCTCAAACGTCCTCCCTCCGGTCAGGGTCCCCATCACCTTGATCCAGATCGCAATCTCTTCTCTCCTCTGAAGAAGGAGAGCTGCCTCGGAGGAAGTAAACTTCTAAATGTTTGCCTACAGGGGAACAATGCTTTGGGAAGGAGGGGTGGTACCTCTCTGATCCTCACTATGGTGTTGACCTGCGACGCTCTTACCACACTTTCTCCATCAGGGAGACGTCACTCTTTCTCCAGCTCTCGCGTGGCCTATCAGTTGTCAGGTTCAGAGCTGGAACCAGAACCGTATCGGGAGCACCACAGCTCAACCCCTCCCTCTGAAACACCAGATGAAACGGTGGGTGAATCAGGAGAGGTGTCATCAACGGACGATTTCCGTTCTTACACCGAGCAGTTGATCCAGATGGCCCAGGTGCTGGAGGTTAACATCTCTTCCACCGAACCAAAGTCAAAGGACAAGATCCTCCAGCATATATACTCTGGCTCTACCGCAAACGTGGCATTCCCTGTCATCGAATGGTTCGTGGAAATGATCACAGCTCTCTACCAAAAGCCTGCATCACTTACTGCACAGATTGCCTGACTGAGCCACAATGAACTCTTACAGTACACTAACAAACAACTGCAGTTCACTCTGCCCTGTAGGGTGCAGCTACCATCCAATCAGATTGCACTCCGTTCAGCCATCCAGTCCTCCCTCCTCCTTTCCTCAGAGGCCTGCATTTTAAACTCAAAGCACCATTTATTTTAAAAAGGTACACTCATTAGCAAGCAGAAATAAAATCCAAATTCAAGACATTACAGTAAGCTTCTTCAACCAAAGGACTTAAGCAAAAAACCCAATACAATAAGATAAAATAAAACTATAACAGAATGGAATATTACAATATTACAATGCTTATATGCAAGTTTCCCATATAGCATCATCAGTTAGTAATTTAGCAACATAATTGAGTTATTTTGGGATCTGAACCTGCCAACAGACAAGCAGTCACCAAGGTTCATTGGGAAGCTGATATTTCACCAGGATAGGCCTAAAATCCAGAGGTCTCTGGGTGTACAGTCCATTGACCACAGAAGATGATCTATAGTCTCTGTTACCCCAGATGCACAGCAACAGAAAGCACAGGGGGATGGAGTTTTTGGCAAGCCCCCCCCCCCGCTCACTTCTGCAGTTGGCTAATGTTCCATCTGCCGCCTCCACAAGCCTCATATTTGCTATTCTAAGTGTTCAAAATCTAAGATGAACGGCAATAGGGGAGGATGGAAGTTTGCACCGTAGAGATAGGTCAAGTTTACAGCTATCTTTAACAAGGAGAGGGGAGCTGGCCCCATGGCAGGTCAAGCCAAGTGACCATTCTCTTTAACAGCTGGTGGGCAGGACAAGAAAGCAGGAACTTGCCAGGGAAGGTCCAAGAAACTAAACTAAATTAAACTATAAAATAAAAACTTTATTCTGTGTTTTTATGGCTTCTTTTAGTTACATGAAAAACACTGGGCTTTTCTGCTCACATACAAATGGGTTTTCTGGGTATTCAGCCTGTGAGAATTGGACCTGCGTTGAGCTTCTGTTATTCCGCACTTGTGGGCATCAAGCTGAAGTGTTGTCTGGTTGGTATATGGTTTTTAATTCTGCAGCTAGAAAAATGCCCGGTTTCTGCTAAGCAAATTCCAGGGAAGACGACGTAAGTAGTTTTATCAGTGTGGCTTTTTGTTTGTGTGCATGTGCATGCACTACAACTTTGCAACACTGGGATGTTAGAGGGTGTCTTGATTACCCTCTAACTCACCCTGTATTTGTTAGTCAATTCTTGGGTGCTGTTTTTAGCTCTTCAAATTTACCAAATTCTTCTGTGTTAATTGCTTGAGGTGTTCTGGAGGGAAACTTTTAAAATGGCAATTTTTTCTTTCTTTTTTTTAAAATGACAACATTGCAATGTAGCCATATTGTTGTTTCTAAAAGAATTAAAATTTGGGGAAAGAACTGAACTAACAATACAGGAAACAACGAGACACCTGTACAAAATTTCATCCTAAAAAACTTGTGTCGGGGAGAAGACGATTTACTTCATACTGCCGAGGCTAGCTCTCACACGCTCCATAACAAACGAAAAGATTTTATTTTTTTAGAAGCATGAGGGCCAAGAGGGGAGGAAAGGGGCGTGGTTACACATTGCTGTTCAACCAATCAGGATGCAGGAGGATTAAGGGGAGGGCAAAAGCAGGATTTATACAAAAGAGAACATTCTGCACTTCAAAGTGCCGTATTTTAAGCTTGCTGTTTAAAAAAAAAAGCATTGGGGTATGTGTGCAGGGAGAAAAAATCAGAAAACCTGGGGCAGAATGGATTCTTCGGCAGATGCAGCCTTTCACAGTGCAGAACACAAAAGAGTATGGGAAGCAATTTGAAGGCTGAAGCAAAATACTTTGACTGTGCGCATGGAACTCTGGGGATAAATTGAAGCTATATGGGGCCAGAATTGACAAAAAAAGCCCAGTATGGAAAAGTCCATAATCTTAAATGCATTCCTTGGTGAACTATGGAAACAGCTGCTGAAAATTTCAAGGGCTCACACTACCTGACCTTAATCCCCATTGCACCAAATGGGAGAGTTGCGTCAGTTGCTCTCATTGAAATAACTGAGTCTTAAAAGTTGCTCAACTTTTAAGTGGATCTTGTCTTTGGAATCTAGAACGGGGAGCTCCACTGGTGTTCAAAGATGTTCAGGGCTGCCCCTCTCTGCTCATTCAGGACCCTGGACAGCGGAGCATTTGCTCATAGGGGAAGAAGTGAAGAAAACAGACTTGAGATTGAGTTAACCCTTTCTTTGCTGCCCTGTGATTGCTACACCTGGCCACTTCCAGGGCAAGAGCTGAGTCCCACACAATCAATGCCAGCGATCTCAGGGATGGGAAGAGGCCTGAAGGAGAAAGCCTCTCGAGTAAGGATTGGCTCTTCTCCCCCTGGCCTCTCATTCGAGACTGATGGAGGACTGAGTACCCCGGGGGGGGGCAGTTCTCCCAAGGTGACCGTTTTGCCTTCCCTCATCCAGGTCTAAGTCAGGCCTCTTCCCATCCCTGAGATCACTGGCATTGATTGTGTGGGACTCATGTGGAATGCCAAGGAAAGTTTGGCCATCTGTCTGGTGTACCAACCACCCAGCGCACCAGCAGACACTCTGCCGCACCTACTGCAGGTGGTTGCGGGGTGGGCCTTGGAGTACCCCAGAATGATCATGTTGGGGGATTTCAATGTCCGCCTCAGTGCAGGCTGCGGACCTGGTGTCAGCCATGGCAGCACTAGGACTTTCCCAATTTGTATCGGTCCCTACACATAAAGCAGGCCACATGCTGGATCTGATCTTTAGGTTGGGGATGACTGTGGTTCTGGATGCGATAGAGTCAGTGCCGTGGTCAGACCACTCGGTCCTGAAGGCTCAGTTGGATATGCCACCACCCCCACCCACCCCCTGCAAGGGCGGTGAGCTAATTTTATGCTCACCTGCAGAGACTTATGGATCCGATTGGATTCCAGAATGCCCTGCGAGAACCAATGCTCCATGACAATTCGTTGAATCAGCTGGTGGAGGACTGGCAGTTCCGGCTCTCCGAAGCCATCGACAAAATCGCACCCCATTACCCTCTTTGCCCCCATGTTCACTGAGCCTTCTGGTATACGGAGGAGCTATGGCAGAAGAAGCAGGAGCTAAGACGGCTCGAGTGCATGTGGCGGCGATTACAGGACAAGGAGGCAAGAACATCTTATAGGTTGGTTATGAAATCCTATGAGGTGGCAGTGAAAGCTGTGAAAAAGGAATTGCGTCAGCTAGCTCATGCCCAGAAAATTTGTTCAATGTGGTGCGGTCACTGGTCACCCTATTGGGGGGAGATGGCCAAATTTGAATTCAGACATTGGCTGTGAGGCTTTTGTGAGCTTTTTTGCTGACAAAATCTTGTCTCTCCACCACAATTTACTGACCTCAATTGATACAGTACGTGAACTGATGGCCCCTTGGCTATCCTCTGGGCCGATATTCGATCATTTCAGCCCACTCTCTGGGGAGGAGGTTGACAGGATCCTGCGGCCAGTGAGGCCTACCCCATGCCTCCTGGACCCGTGTCTGTCATGGCTGGTGAAAGCCGGTGTCAAGGGACTATGGGATTCTTTGGAAGCTATTATCAACTTGTCCTTGCGCTCCGGGGTTTTTCCAGGGGTGCTAAAGGAGGCTGTGATGAGGCCTCTTCTAAAGAAACCATCATTGGACCCCACTGACCCGGTCTGTTACTGCCCAGTTTTGAACCTCCCGTACCTGATGATTGAGTGGGTGGTGGAGGAACAGCTGCAGAGATTCCTGAGGGATACCTTGGCCCTAGATCCTTTCCAGTCCGGTTTACGCCCAGGGCATGGGGCAAAGACATTGCTGGTCGCCCTGACGGATGATCTTCACAGACACCTGGATTGAGCTGGATCGGCACTGCTGACACTATTACATCTTTCAGCAGCGTTTGATATGGTCGATTATGAACTTCTGACCCACCGCCTTGCCGATGTGGAGATACAAGGGACAGCACCACAGCGACTTGTCTCCTTTCTCCACGGTTGGGGACAGAGGGTGGCACTGGGGGAGAAGTTGTCATCCTGCCACCCGTTGGTATGCGGTGAGCCGCAAGAGGCAATACTCTCCCCATTACTGTTTAATATCTATATGCGCCCCCTCACCCAGCTGGCGCAAAGTTTTGGACTTGGGTGTCACCAGTATGCTGATGACACCCAGTTATACCTGTTGATGGATGGCTGGCCTGGCTTGGTTCTCGATGTCCTGGAGCGTGCTTTTAAAGCTGTGTGGTTGAAGCTCTTGGGCAGCTGACAGGTGTTTTGTTGTATCAGGCATCTGACGAAGAGAACTGTGATTCTCGAAAGCTTATGCTACAATAAAATTGGTTAGTCTTAAAGGTGCTACTGGACTCTTTTTGATTTTGCTACCACAGACTAACACGGCTAACTTCTCTGCATCTATGAACAAAATATAATGAAATGTTTCCTCTCCTCCCAGAATTATGTGAATGTCTAGAGGGTTCTCAGAAAGAAATGATAAAGAAAAAGAAAATCAAAATATTTTGGAAAACAGCCTGAGGTGTTTTTTTTTAAATAAACCACTCCACTTCAACAAACGATAGCAATGCTCCAGAAAGACACATCTTATTTATTCTCTTCAAGTCTTTCTCAAAAAGGGCTACAGTTATGGTGGAGGGGGACCTGCTACTGTTGATAATATCAGGAAGAACTTGAAAGCAACATCATGTGCTGAAACAAACATTTCTATTTCAGCATTTAAAAAAAAAAACAGGCCTCAGATGGTTAATGTGCTGGGATTCACTTTCTCCGCCTCAGTACTGAGTTGTTCAGTTCCCCTACCTGAAACATCTTCACAGGCTTGACCATCTCGCACTCACAACGTATTAATTCCCTAAATATTGATCCTTCCGTGCTTGGCTAGGCAGGTGGGTGGTTTTGCCTTCTACTGCACCAGAGGGCTCAGGAGAGGTGGCCGGAAGAGAGGCTGGCTGGCTGGCTGGCGGGGGGGGGGTGTCTTCTGTCACAGAGGGACTCCTCACCACCCTCCTCCTTGCCACGTAAGGGTGGACAGAAGGCCTGGAAGGGAAGGTGAAATGGAAGGCTGCACGTTTTCGATCTGGTCTGTGACTCATGTTGAAAAGAAGGTGAAGCAGGACTCCGGGTTTTCAGCGCTCTCTCCCAGCAAAGACACCCCATGTTTTTGAGGTATATTTCTACCCATCCTTTGCTATGTCCACCGGAGGTTGCTAGTTAACATGGCAGGGAAGGAATTTTACCTACGGCTATGATCAGCAAACAGGCCATGCCCCTAGCAAAGAGTATAACACTGTGTACATTCGGTTGTGCTGTTAATAAGAGTACAGCAAGATCTGTTTCCTCCATGACCATAAAAGGAGTCCCATTAAGGGATGGGGGGAACAGCAGCCAGCCTTGGGACTGACCCACCGATCACGCCCTCAGGAGGAGGCTGATGGGTAGGAATAGTGGTTCCCTCCACGTGCAGTTCTAATACTAGGCCTCTTCCCTCAGTTACCACAACAGGCAAGTTGGGGAAGGTGCTGACAGTCGTTGGGCTGTCAGCCTTATCCTGCTGCACCAAGGAACCTGGAGGCAATAAAGTTGTGGCCTGATTCCTCCTCGCACCGTGTGTTTGCATCATCCTTCTCTTCCCCACGGCCCCGCCCTGCCTCACGTGGGCTGGTCCCCACTCCAGGCACAATCTGGACACATGCCGTGCATTGTTCCATTTCAAAGACAACTAGTCAGCAGCAGCTTTAGCTGAGGAATGTGGTTTGACGATGATGCCTGCCCTGCTGTGCCCCTGCCTGTTTCCAAGAGCCCAGGCTCTCCCAGTTTGCAGCCAAAGTGTCCAATAGCTAAACATCACCATGGATATTTTTCTCCGCTTTGAGGGTGGTTTCAGATGTCCGGGTGTCACACAGCAGCCACTTAAAGGCTTAAGGACTGTAACGTCCGGAGGCCCGTCTTCTGAAGCTGTTGACTACAGTCAATTCTTGTACTTCTACCCCTGATTTCTGAGCAGCTCTATGAGGTATTTGGTATTAGTAATACTGAATTCTATGGTCAGAGGCTACAGACATACTTTTCCTATGCCAAGCCAAAAAAAATCACACAGAAATCTTTTCAGCATCAGTTTCTTTTGAATGGATAACTGATGGGGGGGGGCGTGCAATCCTAAAAAGAGTTCCACCTTTCTAAGACTGTTGAATGGAAGGGAGTGATTCAGTTCGGGATGGCGCTGATTACCTTTTTCTAGGTCACTTCTTGGAATTTGTTGGTAAATTTAAAGTGGAAATGCGCTTCATAAGTCGCTAATTAGTCGAAAGATTTAATGGCGACTGAATGCGGGGCTGTGAACCAGAACTATTAAGCACTGACTTGTGCTGCTGTTATAGGTACCTTTCTACTTTTATAGGTAATTGGAGGGCACGAGAGATCTGAGATCCTTGCTCCTTTTACACATTAGGATGGACACGACTTAATTTCCCTTCTTTTCCAACAATGAAAACATTTAGATTATAAAGAAATTTCCTAGAAGAACAGGGAAGATGTTTGTAAATGTGGCTCTTGGATGACCCCTTGTGTAAGAAGAAAGCTTCCTGAGAAGAGCTACAGTTATACACACAGCAAGAGGCATGTCTCTTCTCTCTCAATCAGAAGCAGGTATGCCAAGACAGAACTTCTGTGGCCCAAGACTGTGTCTTGTTTGTGGTTGCTCTACTTGGCCTGCTATTGGAAGGTAAACATGCGAGAAGCCACAAACACTCACAGGGGGGAAAGTGGGGTCGAGTCCAAGAGGATGTTGCTGAATGTAGGTGAACTGAATTTTTTCTATATAAAAAAGTCCAGTCAGACTCGGATGTTTTTTTAAAAAAATTTAATAGAATGTATCAGATTTTTATTTGTTTTTTTATATATAAAGTTTTTTATTTTTTCAATATCTAACATAAAAAACTACAGAAAACTACAAAAGTATAAAGGGGAAGGGAAAGAAAAAAAAGGGGGAAGGGAAAACTGGGGAAAGGACAAATCAACATACAAACAACAGACACTACTCTACATATCTTGTATTCCCTTCATACTGCAATTTTTCTTAAGAGTTAACTTTCTAATATGCTATCAGATTGGTAGGTCTTATACAATACAAATTATAATCAGGATCAGCACCTCTTCCCCCCACCTTTGCGTCTCGGTCTCAGTTCTCTCTGCGCAGCTGGAGTAGCTGCGCCCGCTCTCTCCTCCCCCCCACTTTCCCCTTCAGACTTCGAACTTTCTTCCTGCTGAAACTCCTGATGGTTAAACAAAAACTCTGTCAGCTGCACGTCCGATGTAATCTTGTAGGTTTGATCTTTATATCTGAACCAGACGCCTTCTGGAAACAGCCATTTATATTTTATATCGCATTTCCTCAAGGAAGCCGCAAGTCCCTTGTACTTGAATCTCCTTTTAAGAGCCAAAAATGGAACATCCTTCAATATTTTAACCTTATTGCCCAAATAGTCCAAGTCCACATTATACGAATTATATAAGATGGTGTCCCGAGTCTTCTTAGATGAAAAGTCAATAATAATCTTGCGAGGCAGCTGCCGCTTCATTGCATACTTTGAAGATGTCCGAACTTCCAAGATATCGTTTTTAATCTCTTCTTTAGTTGCCTTTGCGAATGGCGCCAAAAGTCCAGACACCAAATCTTTTAAATTTTCACTTTGCTCTTCTTTTACATTTTGAAGACGCAATACCGTTTGGGCACGGTCCACTTGTAATCCTATTATTTGATTCTCCAAAAGCTTCACTTCCTTACTTGTTGCTTTCATGAGTACTGCGTTCTCGTGTGCAGACTGCTCTGCTCCGGTCGCTGTTTCTTTAATGGCTTTCACCTCGCTCTCCACAGAATCAACCTTTTGCCCCATTTCATTCAGTTTCGCTACAAAAGGCTGCACAGCATCGAAAACTGCTCGTCTCACCAGCTCTTCCAGCGTTTCCCCCTTCCCTTGTAGCATTGCCATCACCGATTTACTCATTGCTGGGCTCTGCTTTCTCGTCGCCATCTTAGGGGAGGGGGGGGCGCCAACTTAGTTCCGAAACTCGGTGCAGGGGAAGAAGTCTGCGCCTTTTCGCTTCAATTCCCACCGATCCTTCGCATACGCTTAAAAATCAGAAGGGATTCGCTTACTTACAGGTCTTCACCTTAAATCTGCTTATTGCCGTTCTCCATGGCCCGGCCGCACACGCGGTGCTGCGCAAGTCTGCCGGCCTCCGTTGGGGCAAACGGGCAATTTACCCCCTGCATTGCTTCCAGAGGGTTCTTCCCGCAGCGCCCCGGATCCAGGCTCCCTCCCTGGGAGTCCTGGAGGTTAACCCTCGCGGGTCAACTGCCCAGTCAGCCTGCTCAGACAGTTCCCCCCGAGCCTGCGGAGAGGAACGTCCGACATGGCCGGGAAAACGAAACCGAATCATATCAGATTTTTATTTGAATCTCCTCTCTGGTATGGAAGTTTGCTGTGTGCCCTTGGGTCAGTTACGTACCCTCAGCCTAACCTACCTCACAGGCTTGTTGCGAGGATAAAATAGAGGCGGAGAAACTGAGGCACATCACTTTGGGCAGAAAGTAACTGAAGTAAATAAAGCAAATAAAATTATTTTAGACAAATATCTCCCAAATGAAAACTCTCAATTTTGCAGCCGTTAAAATCTACATGAAATGGTAAAGTAGAAAGAGAGAGAGACTGAAGAGGAGGAGAAGGATATTGTTTTTCTGGAAAGGGGGCATAATATGTGACCCCATGAAGTTTTTGAGCAGAGTACAGTTTTTAATACGAAGCAATATCTGATATATGTAAGGACACGCACTGCCACGCCATTCATTTTGTATGTTCAATCATAAACATAAACATGGATAAAGCGGGCATTAGGCTGCCATCTGTGTGTTGTCTTCTTTGGGAGATACAATATTCTGCATTCTTTTAAGAGAGGAAAGGGCGATGGTTGGTTTATGAACACCCTTCTTTCAGAAGCCAATGCAGGACAGGCTGTTGCAGAACAAACAAATTCAGTATGCTACCATCGGAGAAGATGGCCTTCTGTAATGTGTAAGGGAAGACGTGAATTGCTTGGGCAATGAGAGCTGGGAAGAGAGCTGGCATGCTTCACAAATACAAGAGTGTCCCTTTTTTGTTTGGGAAACTCTGGAGCATATGGTTCATCTCGATTTAATTTATTTATTACTTACTTATTTAATTTATAGTCCGCTCTCCCCACGTGTGGGCTCAGAGTGGATTTACATCATAAATACACACAAGCAATTAAGAACATTGGTAGCAATCATGTAAGTACAGAGTTAAACATAATCCCCTCCTGTTTCACTCGGCTTTCACCAACTACCCCCCTGTGTGGGGGTTTGCTGTATATGAAAGTTGGAGACAAAGTCTGGCCATTTGTTGATTTTTAAAAATATATATATTTTCAAACCATGCTCTACAGGATTATACAGCATCTATTTCCTCTTCTACCCACAGGAGAAACTGTTTACAGGGCTTAAAGTCTGGAAGGCCAATGAAATTTTCAAAGTACCACCAAATCAAAGGAAAATGGTTTGTTGAAGAACAAAATATTGATTGATTGATTGATTGATTGATTGATTGATTGATTGATTGATTGATTGATTGATTGATTGATTGATTGATTGATTGATTGATTGATTGATTGATTGATTGATAGCCCACCCTTCCCGTGAATGGGCTCTGGGCGGTTTATAATAAAATGCTCAATAGGCATTAAAACATATAAATACAGTTAGAAACCAAAAGGATCATATACGTATAAGCATTTCAGACGGCAGCCCCCCTCCAATTTCCCAACCATCTTATAAAACAGCAGAACAGAAAGCGATGGGGTGGGGCCACGGTTTATAACCATCTGGTGACTCCCCTTATAGGGACGCAGATGATAGCATTTCCCCCCCCAGCGGGAGACCAGTAGGGAGACTCCTAAACGATCAAAGACTGGCCTCAACCGTACACCTGGCGGAACATCTCTGTCTTACAGGCCCACCGAAAGGATATAAGATCCTGGCGGGCCCGGGTGTCCTCCGACAGAGAGTCCCACCAGGTTGGGGCCAGGACTGAAAAGGCCCTGGCACCGGTCGAGGCCAGCCGGGCCTCCCCGGGGCCAGGGACCACCAGTAGGTTCTTATTTGCCGATCTTAATGCGGGGAGAGACAGTCCTGCAGGTATGCTGGTCCCAGTCCATTTAGGGCTTTAAAGGTTAAGACCAAAACCTTGAACCTGATCCAGAACTCCACGGGAAGCCAGTGCGGCTGCTGCAGGATGGGAGTAACATGTGCCCTGTATGGCGGGCCCATCAGGACACGGGCAGCAGCATTCTGGACCTGCTGTAATTTCCGGGCTAGACCCAAGGGAAGCCCTGCGTAGAGCAAGTTACACTAGTCAGTTCTGGAGGTGACCATTGCATGGATCACTGTAGTTAAGTCATGGGTCAACAGATAGGGCGCAACTTGCCCGGCCTGTTGAAGATGGAAGAATGCAGACTGGGTAGTTGTCGTGACCTGGCCCTCCATCGATAAGGAGGAATCCAGTATCACTCCAAGGCTCCACACCAACGAGACGGGCACTAATGGTGCCCCATCAAAGGTCGGGAGCTGGATTCCCAAATCTGGCAACCCATGGCCTAAGTACAGGACCTCCATCTTTACCGGGTTCAACTTCAGCCAGCTTTACTTTACCCATCCAGCTACAGCCTCCAAAGCTTTTACTAGGACATCAGGAGCAGAGTCAGGCCTGCCGCCCATCAACAGATACAACTGGGTGTCATCCACATATTGGTGACAACCCAGTCCGAATTGTCGCACCAACTGGGGAAGGGGGCACATGTACAGGTTGAATAACAAGGGGGAGAGTATCGCCCCTTTTGGAACGCCGCACACCAGAGGCTGCCATGCAGATAAGCTCTCCCTGAGCGCCACCCTCTGTCCCTGACCGTGGAGAAAGGAGACAAGCCACTGCAAGACAGCCCCTCGGATCCCCACCTCGGCAAGGCAGTGGGTCAACAGTTTATAGTCAACTGTGTCAAATGCTGCCGAAAGATCCAACAAAATGAGCCGCGCTGACCCACCTCGATCCAGATGTCTTCAAAGCTCATCCATGAGGGCAACCAGTACTGTCTCCGCCCTGTGTCCTGGGTGGAAACCGGACTGGAATGGGTCCAGGACAGAAGAACCCTTCAGGAAAACCTGCAGCTGTTCTGCCACCGCCTGCTCAATCACTTCCCCCAGAAACGGGAGGTTCAAGGCTGGTTGGTAACTGGACGGATCGGTGGGGTCCAAAGGTGTTTTTTTTTTCAGGAGAGGCCTCACCACAGCTTCCTTAAAACCCCAGAGCTCAGTGATTGATTAATAATGGCCTCCAGTTGGGCCCCCAACCCATCCGCGCTGGCCTTCACCAGCCACGAAGGGTAGGGGTCCAGGGAGCCTGTGGGGGGCCTCACCTGCTGCCGGATCCTGTCAACTTCCTCCCGGGACACCAGACTGAAGTGATCTAAAGAAGGGCCGGAAGACGGCCAAGGGGACTCCAAAATACTACCCTAGTCTGAGGTCATCTTTAACAACTGCACTTTTCAAATAAGAACCAAAGCTCACTAAATCAAGTAACTTCGGATCTTTTGGACACCAACGGAACCACATTATATCTACTTTTCTACTGGCATTAAGCACAGGAATGCTGATGAGAAAAGACCACGACCATGACATGAAACATCTTTTTGTTCTTTCCAAAACTTAAAAAAAAATTTTTTTTGCAACATCGAGCCTGACAAAGAGTTCTGATGAAAATGAAAGCTGACTCCACAATTTTGTGGCATTTTGGTTGGTCCTAATAAAAGGTATTATGTGGATTGTGGTTTGGGTTTGGGATTTCGGACCAACAGGGCTGCAGTCAGCTTTGGTCAGCTTTGGATCTGGTCACTGACCAGCTGGGGCAGGAGGAGGCCAGGCCTGCTTTGCCCCTTTAACTTTGGTTAAAGTTTGACCTGCTAAAATCAGCAGACAAAACTTTTCATGGCAGGGCGCTAAACATTATCATCTACTAATTGCTGAAGAGCAAACTGCTGTTATTTTTAATTTTTATTTTCCTTTACCCCAATGGGGACCCAAAGCCGCTTACATTGTTCTCCCCTCCTCCATTTTATCCTCCCAACAACCCTGTGAGGGAGGTGAGGCTGAGAGAGTGTGGCTGGCCCAAGGTCACCCAGCAAGCTTCATGGCAGAGTCGGGATTTGAACCTGGGTCTCCCAGGTCCTAATCCAGCCCCATAATCGCGGCATCTCATGGGCTCACACTGCTTAAAAAGGGGCTGGGAAAGCAACAAGCTGGGGCACGAAGGCAAGAGTATTCAGACACTGTTTGTCTTTGTCCCTATTATCCAGAGGTACACTGCCACTGAACATGGCAGCCCGTTACGGATAGCACCGAGTGGCTGATGCTATCGATCAGCTGCTCCTCCATTCATTTGTCTAACATTTTGTAAAAAGCTACTGGGCTAGTAGTGGCAGTGAATTCCATAAGTTTAATCATAAGGGGAGAAATTATAGAGCTACTCTAAAATTTTAGAATGTTACTACACAACAACAGAGCCAATTTGGTGTAGTGGTTAAGGGTGGTGGGACTCTAATCTGGACAGTTTTGATTCCCCACTCCTCCGCTTGAAGCCAGCTGGGTGACCTTGGGTCAGCCACAGCTCTTCCAGAGCTCACAGAGTGACTGCTGTTGTAGGGATAACAACAACATACTTTGTAAACCGCTCTTGAGTGGGTGTTAAGTTGTCCTGAAGGGCGGTACATAAATCGAGTGCTTTGGCGTTTATTTAAACTCAAGTCCCTCTTGGCCACAAGAGGGCACCAACTGCTATAAAAATGCTAAAAAAGAAAACTGTGGGCACTCGTCCAGGCTTCCTAGACATCCTTCCCAAAGGATAGAAAGTGTACCTTCCAAACAGCCAGACAGTCCACGTCTCTCCGTGATGGAAATCCTCCCCACCCAGCACGCTGATCTTCAGGGCTACACGACTGGCTTCTGTTTACTTAGCCTTGGACCTCTGGTGACAAGTGCTGGGAGGCAGACAGTCGTCCCCAGGGACAACGTTTTTGCCCCTCCGTGCGATATGGGAGAGTTGGTAAGGGGCTGGACTTTCAGTTGCTGGGAGTCCTCTGAACTAGCCCGGAGTGGGGGCATTCATAAAGCCCATGACGATGCGGTCGAACAGTTCAGATCTCTGTGGTGGCCCTGACTTGAGGGCATGGCCAGCCTGAAAGATCAGGCATGCTGAGCCCTTTTACGCAAATGCAGTCGTCATTTAAACATATCTTGCTCAGAATCCCTCGATTATACACAAAATGAGTTACCGATCAGATCGCCGTGATGATCCCTGGCAAAAATTATCTTGAGCATAGATAGCCCTGTGCCGAACAGCTTTGTGCCTGTCCAGTAGCCACTTGTGCTAGAGGCCCAGGTAGATTCAGGTGATTTTGTTCTGTCCAAGAATTACATGATCTCATTTACTGGAGAAGAGGCAGTAACTGGTGGCAAGATTAGCTAATGACCAGACATGGAAGGCTCCCGGAGATGCCTAGGTAGTAAATCTCTATTTTTAAAAATCTCAGACTGATTCTTTTTCATTTTGGGGTGTGCTTTTTAAACACTGGAAGTGGTGGTAGATGAGTGATGGGGGTGAGAGGGAGAAAGCAGCGTCCTCGTGCAGAGTGGAAGCATCTGGATTTGCTCAGGATGTGACGAAACAGCTTAGCAAACGGTTGGTTCCCTATCGGCAGATGGCAGGCTGGACCTGAACCAAACGAACCAGTGACTGGGTAGAGTTGTTTTGGATTCTGGAGCTGGAGTTTGAGTTCCATTATTTCTTTAGATCCAGAGGAGTTCGCCGTAGTACTGTAGTAGCAAAATCAAAAAGAGACCAGTAGCACCTTGAAGACTAACCAATTTTATTGTAGCATAAGCTTTCAAGAATCACAGTTCTCTTCGTCAGAAAACTGTGATTCTCGAAAACTTATGCTACAATAAAATTGGTTAGTCTTCAAGGTGCTACTGGTCTCTTTTCGATTATTTCTTTAATATCCCTTGCTTGGGAGTGGAGAAGCAGGTTACAACCACCCCAATATTCAAAAGCATAAAAACTTACTTAAAACTTTAAAATGCACAAATCACACAGTAACAATATAAGCTGTTTACTTTTCTTATTGAAGGTCCGTGGCTCAGAGGAAGCCCCACGTTCATTCTTCAGCATCTCCAGTTAGTAGGATCTCAAGTAGACTTTCTTTGCCTCAAATGCTACATGTCAGCTGCCAGGGAGGATCTCAGTATAAATAACACTAAGCTAGACAGGCTTGACTCTAGATAAGAGAGACGGCCTGTGTTCGAGATCACAGGACTGGACGGAAACCTCGGCCTCCACTGGCTGTTGGGAACTTTCACCTATAGAGGAAGGCGACACTTTGCACCCGTTCCCCTTTCCCAACCACTGCATTGGCCCTGGGGGAGTCCTCTGTTTCAGGAGGTGGGATTGGGTTACAGCAGGAGGGGGAGAGGGGCAGGTCCCATTCTGTGACCCAACTCACAACTTCTACCACCTAACCCTCATCTTAAGCATGTTGACAGAAAACTGGCCCACCAATACACATCTGAAAGATGGGCAGGCAGAACGATAACCCATTTTCCTCATTAAGAGGGGCTGCCTCAGTTCTGCATGGGCTTCAAAGAAACGAACAGAAAATCTGTGAATACTTTATAACCAGCAGAAGCTTTTTATAATTCTGTTCCCAACCAAGTGCAAGAACTATATATTTGACAGTGTCTATGAATAGTAAGTGCTGAAGCATATACATTTTAAAAGAACAGTGATTTTCAAGTTCAGAAACTTTTGCCTAGTGATAATGAACACCTTTAGCAGTAGTAGCTAAATGGAGATTATTTTTTCCAGGATGACTTATGTAGGATATATGGTATAGTGATCTTGAAAAAACTGATCTTGAGCCAAGTGGAGTTGTGGGTGGATAGCGCTGGGCTGATTTTGGAGCATTACCACTTGGGGGAAGGAAGGGCAGTCATGGCCAAGGATTTTTCAAAATTGGCAGCTTTAACCATAAAAAAACAGGTTCTCATTAAATGAAAGTTACTATATCTCAAGTTTAAAAGTTCTTTTTCAAAATAATTCTTAAATGTATCAGAGCATCTAATGGCCTGACCTTAAGTGTGACCCTGAGTTCCAGCTTAATTTCCAGAGGAACTCAAGTAAGAGAAAGCCTTACATGGGTATGGGGTAGCCATTGAACATGCCAGTTTGCAAACCGTTATCGGCTATAGTTAAGGGCAGAAGAACATTTTGTCCTACAGCTCCCAAGAGGACATGTACTAATTATGTTCAGTGGTCCATATGACACAGCCTTGGTATGGGCTCCTGCAGCAAACAAGGCCAATCCCATTCTTCAGATCCCCATGGCTTGCAGGAAAACACGGGGAATAGACACTAAAAACACACCCAAAGAACCGAAAGGATACTATCAGTTTTCACATATAGCTTGTTAGTTGTTCTTGGAATTTTTTTTACACAAATGTGACATGCTAGCTGCTGAAAGTCTAAAACATGCATGCATATGCGCGCGTGCGCACATACACACATGTACTGAAGATTGTGTCTATCAAGCAGACATTTCAGAGACCCAGTCTCCATGGTGATCCAACCATAAACCATTAAATCTATAAACTAATCCTTTCACCGGTTCTCTCTATGTACTCCTCAAATACATGCTCCAGCGTATTCCTCAAGAAGCCCTCAACTTCAGCCCCACAACGGTGCAGCCTCTGACATCCCTGAATTGACACATCCATGTGGAGAACGTGCTTCGAAAAGAACATAACCCTGCTAACCTTATCAAAGTAAAGCCAGAAACTATCCCTGAAATAAATAACGTTGAACTGCAGGGTAGAGGATGTTAGTAAAAACTGTAAGCAATGCAGGACTTTTAACCTGCTCTGGCTATATCTGATGACAAGATTTGAATGAGCAGAGCAGAGAGGGGGTGTTTTAAAGGATTATTGACTGGTTTGAATAAATGATGACGCTTGCTAAAAGAGAGGGAGAAAAATCAGATGAAAATCCACATCTTGCTAACAGGTGGGACACGTCTTGCTTGCACAAAAGCAGCTGGCCAGTATAATTTCCTCTCCTTTGGAAGACTCTGTTCCCACTTTCCACATTATAGCTAGAGGATAGTAGCTAGTTACACAAGAGCCTCCCACATCAGGTGGATTTACTGACGTTTCTACAGCAGGCGCTGAGCGAAAGGAGAACCGTGTCAGCTCATTACGCAGAACCCAGCTAGGCTCCAGGACCTGTTTACGCGTGGAGGCCAGTTATGTTGTAATAAACAACTTCAAGGCAGGGCTCCTACCCTATAGACACTCTCATTTTTAAAAGGCAATTGTGATCTATCGGGTTGCTATGAGGGATGTTGTGAATTTCCCATCAAAATGTGTTCTCTGAGGCAATTAGATGTGAGCCAGTCAGAGGGCCAGTTCCTGAGCGTTTGCCAAAGAGGTTTGAATAACTTTTCCTTCCAAACTAGCATGTGCAAAAATGCTGCTCATCCCAACAGATCAGCATTCGTTAATGCAGCTAAGGACTAGTTAGACAAACATCCAATGGTAGGGTTCTGATTTATATGAATAGTGACTGATTTAATGGTCCATTTAAGCAATTACATGCCAGGCAAGGATGGGGGAGTATAACTCAGTTGTATCTAGAGATGGGCACGAACCAAAATACAAACCAAAACTCGAGACAAACTGGGCCGGATCATGGTTCACGAACCAGCGGTTCATCAGAGCCCATTTCTGACAAACCACCACAAACTTTAGGCTGGTTCACTTGGTTCATTTTTCAGTTCATCACTGCAGACAGCCTGGCACCGATCAATCAGTTTCCTAGGCAACAGGGGATGGATTTTCTGCAGACCTTCTGCTGACCTGGAAGTGTACTTCTGCTGACCTGGATGTGATATTTTCACAAACCACTGGTTCACAAACAGAGGCAGGTTCGTGAAAGTTCGTGGTTCATGAAGTGTGACAAAGCATGAACCACACAGTTCATTTTTTCCCCTGTTCGTGCCCATCTCTAGTTGTATCACATTCACAACGCACATGGGTGAAAGGCCAATTATTCCGTATTGAACATCAAGGAAGAAATATGGTGAAGCAATCTGCCAAAGGGCCATGAATGGCCCAACAAATGCCTATCAAAGAATTGGCTCCAAGTTTGCAACTGGAGATTTGCCTCAGCGTGGAGAAACAGTTTGATACGTATAGCAAGCCACTCTGGGATTTGGCCATAATATGGTAATACAATAATGGAGAGCTACAGAACGGGATAAAAATGGTCCTCCGCTCATAATGAAGGCAGGAAGTCTTGCTCTCACTCTGCTCTGGCTTCATGGTCCTCACACAGTCAAGCCCAATTGGCTTTGGGATCCATGTTGTCATCACACTGCCTACGTGACCCTTGCCTGGCTGGATCATTTAGGGCAGCGATTTCCAACATAGCTTCCAGGGGTGCCATGACACTTGCCAAGGTGTTTCCTGACATCTGTTTGCTTCTTGGATGTTGGGACAAAATCCAAAGAGCCTGGCACGGAACAGGAAAAATACAGGGAGATTCAGATCCTCCCTCCCAGCAGAGCTCATCCTGGACAGTCGTACCACAGACATGGCGTAAGTGTAACCTTTGCTACCTGTGCCTGGACACCTCCCCTGGTGGCTGTGCAGGGAGCAAGCCCTCTCTTTAGTCAAAAAACAGAACTCAAACACTATATTTTGCCCAAAGCAAAGAGCCAACTACAACATCCCTCTGTTTATTCGAAACAAGAAGTACAACTTGCAGGGAGCGTCCATTTAGAAGCAGCTGCCTCCATCATAGGGCGATGCTTGGCTTGGAAATCCACCCCAACTTCTCAACAGTTAGAGATTGGCCTAATGCCATTAAAGCCACTTTGTGATTTGCCCTCTCGCTATGGCAGCCATTTTTGTCATGTTCATGGCCTTTATCAAGTCATCACTGAAAGTCAGATGCCTCCTGGGACAATTAGGTTTGCTGGCTGTGCCTTGGCTGGCGTCTTTGCTTTTGGCTGGACCCTCAGGGCAGGAAGCAAACACTCCCGGTGGTGTGTAAGATGGCCCAAAGCCACACAGGTCAAGCAAGAATGAGTCTGCATTCAAGATGACGTCATCTTGCTCCTCCTACTTGCAATGATGCGCAGTTCCTTCCACGCCCCTCGCTAACCATCACTTTTGATTTCCTATCTCCAGTCTATCCACATTCCAGGATAAAAACAAAAACCATCGAGTCCATTAAAACATGGTGAGGAAGACCCCTCTCACTGAGATGCTGAGATTTCTGGCTTCTGAGAATGTGCTGAGAAATTGTATTGCATTGTTAATCGTATTGCGTCCCTCTAAGGTCTTAGATCTTTTGCCCAAGGAGGGACCTCAGATTTCCCATCTGAAAATTTGCTTTCTAAAAAAATTTAAAATTTGTTTTCTAAAACAACATTGATTTCCTCAAGTAAAAGAGCCTCCTCCATTTTCTCAGGGTGGCATACCCTTTTCTCCCCCCTCCCCCCCGCCCTCCATTTTAACCTCACAATGATCTTGTGAAATACGTCAGGCAGTGAGAGAGGGACGGCCCATCCTTAATACTGCACAGCAGAGTGGAAATTTGAGTCCAGTCTCCAAAATAGCCACTCTCTTCCGGAGACCTTTCCCCACTCCAAGGCGTTTTTCCCCCTCTCATCTACTTGCAAAACTCAGATTTGTTGGTTGTGTTGCAAGGCCCAACCTGTTTCTCTGCAATCCCAGCCTTAGTCCGTAGGATGCGTCCTATTAGCCATTAACCATATAAACTTATCAAAGACATGTTTCCCAGGCACCAAAAATCATTGCGGAAACACCTGCAGGTAGTTCTAGAGTATCAATTGACTATCGTTGACCATTAGCAAGCTACGTAGTAATACCAAAAGGTATTTCTTCACTTCATAGTGCACAAGCGTATTTCTGTTCTCTGTGTTAGACATCTTGCTCTTCTTTTAATGGGATAAGCTTATAACATATTAGAAATACCTACATTGGATCAAATTAATGATCATCTCAGTATTCTGTACTGGACAAAAGTGATGACATCAAAATGCTGCAAAAAATTAACAACACAATAGATAAAATATCTGTCCCCTGCCCTGTTTCTTCCTATTCATGCTCTTTAATAGTTTGAGTATCATAGAGGCATTGTTAAGATAGTTCCTCTTATTATCCTATATAATAGTCTTCTGTATGAACCAAGGACTCATCTCATTTTCTGCCAAGAAAACGTCATGATGCAACGCCCCGCCCCCCACCCATGGGTCAGTAATGACTCGCTGCTTGCACAGGGGACTACCTTTACCTTTAACAACAGAAGGACCGAAATCACATGTACAATTTCAAGCATTTTAGTGAAAACACAAATTCGAATTGTTACAGGAGATCACATCTCCTAACCTAAAACAAAAAACCCCTAAACTACCTTACTTTGATTTGCAACCAACAACATGGATTCGAATTCCCACTTTGCTCATGAATAGGAATGGAAACAGTGAACAAATCAATCCTTGAACCAACAATTTCTACTCCCAGATATGAACAGCAAAGCATGTGGTAAAAAATGGCACTTCCGACAGTAATGAGGTAAGTATCATACGACTATCATACGAGTGCTCCCCCCATGGGGGGGGAGGCCACACTCATAAAAAACTAGCATGCCAAGTAGAAGGGTTACAGGCAGCTCACTCTCTCTCTCTCTCACTCACACACACACCATCTGCTTGTTTTTAGTGTGCAAGGATTGTACTTTTCCCACGGGGTGATAGTAGAGACTGTGAGACCTGCTCACATATAAATAGAAGACCTCGGGATTCTGGGGGTTTTACAGATTGGCCTACCCTCAGGGTGGCGTAAGGAATTCCAAGGATGACCCACGGAACAGACCCATTCTCACACCGTTACATTTGACAGTGGTTCAAAGTAAGTCACTTACTGAGAATGTCAACTAGACAGTGCGATATTAATCTGTTAACATCAGCTAGCACACACACCAGCGGCCTAATTCCTTTTAAATGAGGGTGCTCAAACAAGCGGCATGTTGGCTAGAAATAAGATATGATCCCTGGCCTGGAGATACTGTAGGCAGCCAGTGCAGTTCCACAGGGTAGTAGGTACAGTAGTTTGTAAAGTGTGAGCATATCTTATCAAGCAGATTGGATAAACAAACGATTATAGAGGGCAGAGTTGCCTTTGGCACACATGCTCATAACTGAGTAGATTGCTGGAGAACAGTAGCTATCCTGGCTTTCCAATTCAGTCCAGGAAACCCAAACTACTGTTTCCATGAACCTAGCAGGAAGTCACACTAGGGAACAATAATTTCGTCCTCATCAGAACACATCTTTTATTTTAAAAATGCCCATCCCTTGCAGAATCAGGTAAAATGGCCTGTCTATCTTACTTCTCATAAAGGCCCCCAGATTTTTGGTAAGAACTGCAAGATGCTGGGAGAAGAAAGGCAGGGAAAGATCGGCTTTGTCAAACATATCTGCAAGCTTTTCTGCAGGGTCCCACCCGTGTTTTTCAAATTAGCCTGACTTCATCTCAGCACTCACAGAGCTTAAAAGCTCACTCTAGGAGTATGAGTCGGTTAATGATATATTAGTTTAAGGGGGAAATGAGGGGGAAAGGAATGAAAAACATAATTGACCAAGGAGCTACCTGGTGTGAATCATGCTGGTATGATCTTGTATGAGGCAAAATACGGTGAGGATGGCCTAGAACTTGGGATTACTGCCTGGGTCACTCCTTCCTTTTCAGTCATTGCCACACACCCGGCATTACCTGCTCTGATTTTCTGGCCGCTGCTCCCTTGCTTCGCTGCTCCTAGGTCAAAAAGGACCCTCAGGAACGCAGGACAGGGCGCTTCATTTCCAGGCTGACCTGCTGTCTCGTCCGCATAGAATCACAAACAGGTCAGAACCCCGTGGCGCTCTCTCCCTGGCTGATGAGCAAGCATATATTTTTTTAAAAAATCTAATCGGCTGCACCCTTCAAAATGTCATCTTGATAAAAAACCCTCTTGAAGGATTAATTTCTCTGCAAGTCGTATCCTCTGCCCTGGTTTAGTTGTTTTCCACAAAACAAGCCCATTTTCTTTTACAAAAAAGAAAGAGTGCCTCTTAGGTCTTTTCCACGCTGGGACTTTAAAGCATTTCAGCACCTTTTCTGCTTCCCATGTTTGAGGGGCTTTCACACCTGCAAGGTAGTCATGGTCCGTAGAACCGATGTTTGTCTGCGGCATCCCCGATCCCCCCCCCCCCGCGGACATACCGCAAGTTTATTTTGAATCCGCTGCCGCGTGGCGGAGGGCCCGATTAATGTCCGCGCAAACTCTGTACTCCCCTTCTGCTTCTCTTCTCCCCCCTCTCCTTTTCCCTGGGAGCTGATTGGTCTGTGCGGAATTAACCACTCCCACTCAGCTCTCCGAACTCCTTTTCAGCCATTTATGTAAAGTGAGGCAAGGGCCATAAGGCAGCTGCTTCTCCCATGGCTTCCTTCCTCCCAGGTATGCAGGCAAAGCCAGGAACAATTCCTAAGATTGCTGCTTATTCCCTGCTGGCTTTAAAAGCCAGGAAAGGCTTAAATAGCTGCTTTCCCCTTCCTCCTTCTGTGGTATGAGCATACTCTTATTATTTTTTTCAAAGCTGGGAAAGTGTTGTAATGTTACTCCTAATTTCTCCTGGCATTGAAAGCCAGGTAAGGAATAAGTGGCTGCTTTCCCCTGCCTCCGGGGTCTTCTGCCAATGTAAAAAAAAAAAAGCGTTTTGCACAGCTGTTTCCAAATCAAAGGGGCAGTGAGGGAAAGAAGCAGCAGCATTTTAACCCTTTCCTGGCTTGGCTTTAAAAAAGAGAGAGAGAGAGAGTAGTACATGTTTTCCCCCAGAACTCTGCCACCATTTGCCTCTCCAGTGGGTAGGGGAATAACAACAACAACATTCTATTTATACTGGGACAGACCAATCAGCAAAAATGGGGGAACGGGTTGCAGTATTGCAACGTTACCAAGTGTGACGTGAATTGCAAAGCCCCGAAAACCTGAAACTGCACCGAGGCTTCAAAGTGGGTCTGAAATGAAGCTCAGACGGCAAATCAAAACCGCAGTGGACAGTGTGAAAAGAGCAGGTACAATGCCGAAGCCACTGTGATCAGGGCAAATGCTCATAAATGGCGGTTTAAACCATAAGGGCGAAAAGGGGCCTCTGATAGAGTACATTAATTTTAAGATCATGCTTTTCCATATATATTATCCTTTCCCCTGCTGATTTTAGGCATAGCAACATATTCACATAAACAAATTTTCAGACAAGCTCAAGGAATGGTTGATTGGGGATGGGGAACATTTAACAGAGAATTCACAGCCCTCCTCAACAAATTTCACTTCCTAGAATTCTTTGGGGAAGTTGATACAGTGGCATAAAACTGGCTTGATTTTTTTGTGTAGACATGGCCCATGTATTTTTTTTCATATTAACA
The DNA here is from genome assembly GCF_028583425.1 of Eublepharis macularius. Taxonomy (NCBI): domain Eukaryota; kingdom Metazoa; phylum Chordata; class Lepidosauria; order Squamata; family Eublepharidae; genus Eublepharis; species Eublepharis macularius. Next base: position 2,773,919 of record NC_072793.1, read on the forward strand.
ATTTATATTGTTTCTCCCCTGATTTTATGGAATTGTTTTTACTTGTGAGCCACTTCAATCATATACACTTTCTAAATAAGTAAAAAACATTTCATAACTCTTTTGTCCTAGGAGATTCCACTCTAGATTATCAGTCTTTTTTACATCTCAAACTTCCTTGGTTTGCTGTATTGCCCGAAAGAGAGGGAACCTGTGTCTTTAATAGATGCACAGTTGAGAAACAGGATGCAACTACGGCTTCTCTCACCCTGATCCCTACCTGGTCCTCTTGCCCACCCTCTTCTTTTAACTTCTCCCACAGGAGAGGAAGAAGCTCGCAGGGCGCATCATCCCCTTTCTGAGCTGTGGAGCTGATGGAGAGAAGGAACTTGGGCTGATTTTTTGTTTCACAGGTCAGTTGTGGAACTCATTTGAAACACATGAAGCTGCCTTTTACTGAATCCGCCCATCGGGCCATCAAGATCAGTATTGTCTACTCAGACTGGTGGCAGATTTCCAGGGTCTCAAACAGAGGCCTTTCACGTCACCTCCTGCCTGCTCCTCGTAACTGGAGGTGCTGGGGATTGAACCTGGAATCTTCTGACTACAAAGCCCTTCCCCACCAACTTGGTTGTTCAGGATGTCCCGTGGGAGATCCTGCTGGAGGTGGACGGATCCCTTCAAGGAGGATGCCTGATCTGCTTGTCCCACCAGTTGCTGAACAGGAGCCTACTGTGGTAGAGAAGGTATGGGGGGATCTTCCTCTGGAAGCTCCGGAGTGCTGGACGTCTCGGGTAATGTGGACCCACGGGGAGCGGGGGGCTCCTCAGCCCTTGAGGAATTTTTGTCTTCCTCCAAGGAGTCTTCCTTAAAAATGGAAGCTGGCCCAGGGCAGGTCCTCCGGACACCAACAGGCAACTCATTTTTGTTGACTGCCTACACGGATGGCTGAAAGGCTGTTCTCAACAATGGCAGGTGACCATTTGTAGTTTGGTACTATCAGCTTAGACTAATTTATTATTGTATCGATTGTAGGGTGTGGCACCGAGGAATTTCTTCTGAAGACGCCCAAGCCTAAGTCAGGATGATGGGAGACTGTCTGCTTGTCCTGGTGAAACTTGTAGTACTGGCGACCAGGTGTTGTGCAGTGTTGCCTGTTCTCCTGGCAGCCAGGGGCCATCCCATGGAGAAAGGCGAATCAGCCTGAAAGCAGGAAAATGGGGGCAACAGTAACTGGTGTGATGTTTGGTCCTTTACTTGGCTGTTCTTTGAAGCAGTCCTAAAAGGCCTGATGGCCTCCCGGGCCAGGGAAAAGGGAAGAAGTGCAAATATTCTGCTTCGAAGCTTTTCGGCTCAGAACTCGCTTCCTTTGCATTGCAGCTCAATCCCTGAATGGGCAGCAGTACCAGCAAGACTAGCACTGCCCGTGCCTGTTGAATTTCTATCATGCATTCGGATACCCTCTCAATGTAAAGAGTAGATAACGATCTCATGTTTCGGGAAATCAGTAACCTGGTCTCTTAACATGTAGACAGCTGAATGGACACCCTTCTCCACCCAAAATATGTGGAGCAGTGAACCTTAACAACAACAACAACAACAACAACAACAACAACAACAACAACAACAACACTTGATTTATATACCACCCTTCAGGGCAACTTAAACGCCCACTCAGATCGGTTCACAAAGTATGCTATTATTATCCCCACAACAAATACCCGGTGAGATGGGTGGGGCTGAGAGAGCTCTGAGAGAGCTGTGACTGGCCCAAGGTCACCCAGCTGGCTTCAAGGGGAGGAGTGGGGAATCAAACCTGGTTTTCCAGATTAGAGTCCTGGCACTCTTAACCACTACACCAAACGGGATCTCCTTGAGTGATGAGACTCATCAGTGTAAGAAGATGTACGGCTCTGGACTGCTTTTCCTCAGCTTGGATAGATCAGCCTTCTTCAAATAAGATTTTTCCAGTCCTTTGTATCCATGAAGGAAAGAGCGGTAGATCTTCTGCTCTGCACGCAAAAGGTCGTGGGTTTAACCCTTGCCATGCCTAATTAAAAGGATCAGCTGTAGGTGGGGGGGGGGAAGACCTCTGCCTTAGGCCCTGGAGAACTGCTGCCAATGCGAACCTTGACAGACCAATGGTCTGACTCAGGGCCGAGTTTAGACGTGAAGCCAGGCAAGTGTGTTTCAATGTGTCGGGTGATGCCATTTCACCTGGGAACTGTAGTTCCCGGACAGAGCCGCTCAGAATCGCTGGAGAAAGATGCCCTCTGCTGGCTGCACAACCCCACCTGTCCTCTGCCCAGTAATCCCGAGCAGTTCTGCCTTTTAAAACTACAGTTCCCAGGTAAAATTGCATCACGACATGTTAATGAACATGTGCCTGGTGTCACGTCTAGCTTGGCGCGTACAAGGCAGAGTCATGTGTTCATGAAATGCATACATGGATATACATATATACTCAAAATAAAGTAGATACATTTGCAAACTATGGGGGTAAAATATATATGTTTGTGTGGGGTTAAGTAGAAAAAAAGAGCCAATCTCACTGAAGGGGTGAGTGGGGAGGCGAGGACAGGGTGGATGGAGCCTGTTCCCTTAACTTTCTCAAAGATCGTGTGTGTGTGAGACTCTCCTCTCTCCTGGAGCTATCAAACTGAGTAGAGCTTTCTAGAATATTCTACAGAATCTATATTGCTGTATGTGAAGGGAAACCTGAAGCTAAAGGCCCTGTGAAGGACACATTCTAGCCCTGAGAAGTCAGTCTGTGCCTTCCTCCCACACCACTGCCGTTCGTCTTTGCCTTTGTGAGGGGCAGGTTAGGCGACAGCCGTAATCCATTGGAAGAGGCAGAGACAACCAAACTAGAGAATTCCACATTACCTTTCACTGCAGCCATGCCACAAACTCTGATACCACTCTGTGGTTAGAGTGCCAGACTAGAATCTGGGGGGCCCAGGTTCAAATCCCCCCTCTGCCACAGAAGCTTGCTGGGTGACCTTGGGCCAGTCACACACCACCTCAGCCTAACCTACCTCACAGGGTTGTTGTCAGGATAAACTGGAGGAGAGGAGAATTACGCAGGCCCCTTTGGTTCCCCGTTGGGGAATAAAGGAGCAAAGGCAGCAAGCAAACAAATAAATAAGCAAATAAATAAATAAATAAGGGGTGGAAAAAATCCTCTGAAGCTAAGACCTTCACATGGCCTGTCTAAGTAAAAGAAAGTTGCGTTCTTTCTCCCGTTTGTCTTATCTTCCTAATGAGGAGTGCACAGTTTAAGTGGGATGTGTGTGTGTGTGGGAGGATATTAACTTTTATTTTATAAAAGTTGAGTTCATTTCCACTCCGATTTCTTTTTAGTTACTGTTCTATTTTTATTTCCACACCCCCCCCCCCCGCTTCCCTGCAGCAGGTGCTGGCCTGGCCTGTCACGGCAGGGGGGCCGTTTGTCTCTCCTCCCCTTGCAAAGAGTTGCATCCAAGATACCCTATGCCAGGACACCCTGGGAAACAGAGGCCCAGCGTCTTGAGGGTATATTTCCCAGGGTGCACAAAGTCACAGTGCCTTGTATATGCCAAATAATAACAACAGTGGGCTTACACTGCTCTTCTAGACAGATTAGTGCCTACTCTGAATAGTGAACATAGAGCGGAACTACAAGTGACAAAAGGCACAGGTTGGACACTTGTCTGCTTCCCTCAAGTTTTGGCGGGAAATGTAGGCAGCTTGGCGGAATGTTGGACAAGTGACAGTTGAAAAGGCCATTGGACAGCAGTCGGAGAGCCAAGCTGCAAGACCAGGATGCCTACATTTCCCATCAAAACTTGAGGGAAGCTGACCAGGGTCCAACCTGTGCCTTTTGTCACTTGTGGTTCCGCTCATAGTCAGTGTTATTATTATCCCCACAATACAGCTGGGGAGCTGGAGCTGAGAGGAGGGGCTTTCTCAGGCGCACCTGCTGAGTTCACACCAGTAGGGTTCCTAGGTGCCTGCCAGTGGCAGGCAAACTCCCGGGGATTTGCCCCCTTGTCTGCCAATCGCTGGAGGTAGCAAGCTCCCAGAGGTTGCCCGCCACCGGCAGGTACTCAGGAATGCATGCCATGCACACGCTCCCCACAGGCACAGCGACGTCACTTCTGGAAGTGATGCTGTCACGCTGGCCATGAGAGTGTCCTCGCATTTCGTTTAGGGCCGATTTGGGCCCCAAACAGGCTGAATCGGCCCTACGCAGACTGCAGGAGCACTCGTGCAGCTGGCGCAGTGACGTCATTTCTGGAAGAAGGACCTCGTGGCTAGCACGAGGTAAGTGGGAGGGTAGAGGGACCTGGCAACCCTACACACCAGTAGTGTGACTTAAACCAGCAGAGTGCTGGTTCACAACCCAACCACTTAACCACTATGCCACTTACCCATGGGATGGGCAGAGATATTCTCTGCTTGCCAGTTCACATCTGCCCCTTGCCAGGCCTGACTTGCAAAGAGGCCCCAGGTGGCACTGAAAGAAAACCTGGGAGATTCTCTCTGCTCACCGGTCTTTAATGGGGCCCACCAGGACCAACTGGGAGCTGCGAGGAGGGGGCAGGGTTACCACCAGCCCCGAGAGGGGGTCTGAAGTCCTTTCAGAGTTACAACAGACCTCCATATTAGAGAGATCAGTTCCTCTAGAGGAAATGGCAGCTTGACAGGGTGGACTCTGACATCACATGCCTTTTGAACCCCCCCCCCAACTTCGCCATCTCCAGAGAGGGACCCCAAATCTCCAGGAATTTCCCAAACTGGAGTTGACACCCCGAGGTGGGATGAAGGGTTGCACACAGCACCAAAATAAGGAAGACAGTTAAATATCAAGCTATATTCCTATATTTGTTTTAATTTGGATTCATTATAACGAGTTTATTAACAAAGTGTTTTTAATTTGCTTTATGAGTTAATATCCAAATACACACACCCTTATTTCCTTCATGATTATATTACTTTTGTGATGCAAATTCATCTGCCATTCTTGTTTTCTCAAGAAAAGATAACAGAAGCTTACAAAATCAAAAAGAGTCCAGTAGCACCTTTAAGACTAACTAATTTTATTGTAGCATAAGCTTTCGAGAATCAAGTTCTCTTGATTCTCGAAAGCTTATGCTACAATAAAATTGGTTAGTCTTAAAGGTGCTACTGGACTCTCTTTGATTTTGCTACCACAGACTAACACGGCTAACTCCTCTGCATCTAGAAGCTTACAAGAGAGTTATTTTCATCTGTTTATCACATTTTGTATACTTTCTTTCCTCCAAGGAACTTAAAGGAGAGTACATTGAATTATCCCATTTCATCCCCACAAGCAGTACCTTGCAAGGTTGATTAAGCTGAGAGACAGGAAACAGCCCAAGGCAACTGAATAAATACCATGTATTTTGATTGTGGTCTCCCAGACCCATCACTTTATCTTCTACGCTGTACTCTTTAAAGATGCTAACTATTCAAAATGCCGGGTACAGGTATGTTGATGAACCTCCATCTGTCTTTAAGGAGGCATATAACTGACGTTTATAAAATTATGTATCGTCTGGAGAAAGTGGTGAGAGTGAAATTTTTTTTCCTCTCTGAAAATATCAGAATATTTGTCATTATGGACAGTAGATTGAGGACAAATAAAACATGTTTCTTCACACAACCCACGGAACTTGTGGCACTCACTGCTACGGGCGGTGATGATGGCCGGTAGCTGGGGTGGCTATACTCAGTGGCTTGGGAGTTGGGAACCACCTGTGGCTCTTCTGACCTCTGTTCACCAACAGGGTTCCTGTCCCATGTTTTCAGGAAAGTGGGCCAGGTAAGGCCATTGCAAGGAAAGGCTTAGCATGGAGAGAGGGTCTCATCATCCCACCTTCTGCAACACCGGAGTTCAACTTGAAAGGGATTTTTAACATAGGGGAAGCATTTCTTTTTTGACATGCAGCCTAAGAAAGAATTCTGGAGAACCTGTAAGATTATTCTGTTTTGTGCTGTAAGTTTGACTTGCAAGTCCTTCCCGACTAATGTCTAAGGTTCAGCAGTGGTGGAGAGAACCCTACATGCTCGGAAGTACTAAGGTGATTAAAAAGGTAATAGCTAAATATTTAATATTGTTTTCAGAGGTGTGCATAATAGAAAAATGAGCCAAAATTACACAGAACCAGCTGGCTCGGCTCGTTAAAGCAGTTTCTGGAATGCTGAACCAAATCCAGGAAATTAAATTGTAACAAGTTCCCCCGCCAAAAAGTTTGTGTGTTTCATTTCAATTAGCACCTTCCAGCAGCAGGCAGGCAGTGGGCTTGTCTGGCAGGGAAGCAGCTTGTTTCCCTGAACAAATTAATCAGATCCAAAGGGGAGACCTATTCGTATGAATTAATGCTGTTGGTTGGAAAGGGAATGAGACCAATGTGCGCAGCATGAGTGCATCTCCCCACCCCTACCCCATAGCTACCCAAGAGATGGCATTCTCTGCCCCCCTGCCAATCCAGTCCTCGCAAGGGGAGACCCCTCCCCTCCCCTTCTATCAACTTGGTAAACATTTGGAAGGGAGGCATCATAGGCAGCAACTCAAAAGACACTTCCCAGGGAGTAACAAGGGTCTAGCATCTGAGGAAACCTGTTTTAGGATTGCTTCCATACTCTTTCAGGGTTCTTGGTTTCGGAGTCAAACATGAAATGTGTGCCTACCCCTGCCCTTCCAAAAACACTTCTGCCTGCTCCCACAGCAAAAGAAAAACTTATGGGGAAAGCATAAGTCTGCTTGGGTGAAGGGAAGGATTCAGCCAATCGTTCTGCCTACCTGCACTTGGGGGGATGGAGAAGACTGGCAGCTAGAACACCTCATTTTGAATCAGAACGCAGAGCATCAAAAGGACTTGTATTCGCCCCTCATTATGGGAGCAAAGCACAAAGAAACATGAAACTAACAAGCAACAGCCGAATGCAGAAGTATTAAGTTACCGGCACTACAGAAAAAGAAAAAAGTGAACATGAAGCAGGCTTGTTTTAATGTTGCTGCACTGCACTGGTTGGAGCGCTCTCCAACTTGGGAACACTCTGCAGCTCTACCCACCGACACTTGCTTTCTACGGAGCTGCTGTTGATGTATGTATGCTATTGTGCTTGAGGAAAGACTCAGTGGGTCAATGGTTTAGACTAGGAGGGGGACTAATGGTTGATGCTGTTTTGGGTTAAGAGTGAAAACTGCTGCCCCATAGCCTTGTTTCTCCACCCCCCCCCCTTTTAAAGAACAGTGCGTTTGCACATGTGCAGCCCATGCGAGCGCAGCAAACTGAAAGAAAAACAACCGGCCGTCCCGGAACAAACTAGTAATGGAACCCCTCCGCCCCCCGGAACTGAAACTGAAATGGAACTTCCTTGGTGCATACCCCAGACTGTTACATCTTACCTTTTTCTTTCTGGGGTTGGTACAATGATGCGGTGACCAGAAAAAAGCCCACAGGAAAAAAGCCCACATGGAAAGAAACCCACATGGAACGATACCATTTTTCTTTAATGACACCTTTTTAAATTGAATTGCAGAGGTTCTGGGATATATGCTGTTGGGTGCCGCAACAAAAATGTTTAATTTGCACACATGGAAAAATGCCCACATGTTGTAATTTTCATGCAAAGCACCATAGATATTTATATTTGTGGATAACCATTCATTTCCATTTATGAGAATGAAGAGGTATTACCTATATTTTACATTGTTATTTTAGGATTAAAATATGTCATACTCACATGAAACAAAATATAAGTGGCCATTTTGTTATTAATGAGCTTTATTAAGAAGGAAAAACAATAACAACAGAAATTAAACTTTACAGAGAAATATTTTAAAATAAAAATAAATGCTTTTAATTTATTAATTTACAATTTGTCAGCCTTTTTAATGTTGGTATGAAGTAACTTCTAAAGTAAAGACAGAAAGATGTTAAATTATGTATAGACTGTCTAGTATATGCAGCTTCTTAAGAACTATATGGCTTTAAAATCTTCAAATAATTAATATCATTTACTTACTTTGTTAGTAAAAATTAAAACCATAAGATAACATAACCGTAAGGTAACATTAAAGTAAGTCTATTTCCTATCTCAATTTCCTTTTACTTTCATTTTAACAAATACATTCTGGTGCACACAGAGACCACGACAAGATTACCTAGCCCTAATAATAAAAGCAACAACTATTTAACAACAATAACTCAGATATAATTTTTCATTGCAAATTAGCCAATTTCCTCAAGTAATTATCTTCCACCTGCTCAAATTGCTGCAGAGAAGTGGCAACCGTGTCACGTAGTGCCTCCTATTTCCTCTTTTTCACCTCTAAGCGACCTGCCTGTGCATTAGCCAGCGTTCGCTTGTGGCAAGCAAGGCCCCTCTGCAGCCCATCAAACACAGACCATGCACTGGGATGACTGCGGTGGAATTCCCGGAAACTGTGTAACTGGATTGTCAATGGTAGTAGACTTGAACAAGTTAAGCACTTTAAATACTTGGGTGTCTATTTCCAATCTAATGCTACTTGGACCTTCCACCACAGGATGGCTATTAATACAGCCAAAGTTAATGCTGGAGCAATATCTCGCTTTTATTTTTCTGATTCAGGTAACCAATATGTGCCTGCTGCTCTTAAAGCCTTCAATGCTAAAATTGGAGCTCAGTTATTGTACGGGGCCCCGCTCTGGATCGATGCTATTGACAATTCAGTTGAACGTGTTCACTCTAACTTCCTGCGTAAGATCATGGGGGTTCCTATGTGTGTTCCATATGCTGCCTTATGCTTAGAGTGCGGTCAGAATCTGTTGGCCACCAAGGCATGGCTACACACTATCAAATACTGGTTGAGACTCCATTTTAATTCTGATTTCCCCTAGTTATACGTATCATTTATTATCTGAATTTGCCAACTCTAGTTGGTCAGCCTGTATTGAAGCTAAAATAAGTTCCTTGAACTTATCTATAGAATCTTTATCCCTGCTATCTGAGCCTGAGGCCTTCTCAGAAATAAAATCCAGTCTTTTGGGATTAGAGTTACAAACTCTCTATAGTTCTGCTAATAGAACTTGTTCTCCCCTAAGCTGGGGGATTGTCCCTAATGTAAGCTTCCCTGCAGTATACCTTCACCAACTCCTGGCTCCCAATTTACGTAGAGCCTTTTCCCTGGCCAGATTTAATGTTCTTCCTTCAGCCATTTTATCTGGCAGATTTCATGGGATTCCTTATCATAGCAGGTGTTGTCCTTGTTTGATGGACTGCGTTGAAACTGTTCCCCATGTTCTTCTCCAGTGCCCTTTTTATCTGGCGCCACGCCAGGATTGTCTACATCCTATTTTAGCCCAACTTCCAGAGTTTTCTGATGATTTTAAGGTTCAGTTCCTGCTTGACAACCCAGATGGGGAAATAACTGAAATAGTAGCAAAGTTTCTCTACAGTGCCGTGGCTATACGCCCTGACAAGTCATATTCTGTACTGGTTTTGCTGCAGTGCTGCCCTGCTCCTATCTGTAATTTTAATCTCATTTTGTATGGAGTTTCTGTATTTAAATTTTTTAATTTTATATATGCCAATAAAGCCTTGCTTGCCCTCACAACCATTTGTAGTTTTGGGTGACCGTTCCAGGGCCGCGTCATGATGATTCCATATTCTCTACCTGCAGCACCCTCAATATGCGTCTTTCTTGAATAGTAGTAGTAGTTAAGGCCTCATAGATCTATGAAGCTAAGCAGGGCTGACTCTGGAAGTATTTGGAAGGGAGAAATCAATAAACATAGCTGGAATTAATACAAAATGGTATTTGTAATTATAATTAAAGAAAAATGGTATCATTCCATGTGGGCTTCTTTCCGTGGTTTTTTTTTCTCTGTGTGGGTTTTTTCCCATGTGGGCATTTTTCCATGTGGCCTTTTTCCTTGTGAGCATTTATGACCGTGGGTTTTTTCTTGTGGGCTTTTTTCCTGGTACTCAGTGACACGCAGGGCATACGATAGTCCTGTAGCTCTTGTGATTGCTGGCAATTATGTATGTGGCTCTCCATGAGCAACAGAGCAAGTTATCAGTGGGCTGAAGGGCTCAGAAAAATTCTCGAAGGGAAGGCCCATCCCTAGATACATGCCGTGACTAAATGGAACCTCCATGTTTGGAGGTAGCATACCTCTGCATACCAATTGCTAGAGAGCTCCTACTATGGGTCTTTGGGGGCATCTGATTAGCCACTGTGAGAAATATCGTCTTGGACTAGATAGCCCATTGGTCTAACCCAGCAGGCATCTTATATTCTTTGAGTGAAAATAAATTGACACACAAGAGAACAAAAAATTTAAACTTCTTTATTAAACATTAAAGAATAACAGACAGATCGGGCCCAAAAAGCATACAGAATGCAATCCATTTCATGACATACACTGAATTTGATCTTATTTGTTAAACTTCTATTAACAGAGGCTGTTGGTTGGTGTTGCCAGAAATACAATTGGCTGATCACTTTAGTTTTTTTTTAAAAAAATTATATATTTTCCAAATGGGGAGAAAATATCCAACCTCATTCATTCATTTCTCAAAAGACACATGGGTGCTCATGTGCAGACACACGCACTTGTACACACACACACACACACACACACACACACACACACACACACACACACACACACACACAATAATTTTCCAAGCAAGAATAAAAACACTGAAAAACCCACTGTGGGAAAGTTAATTCAGAGACAAGGCTAAAGTTTCATTCATTAACTTAAACCTCACTCGTAAGGTTGCAACATTAACCAATACAGATTGGTGGTAATGAACTTAAACCTGGGCAACTGGCAGTCACCAGACAGAAGCCGTCTTTGAGCCCTCACCAAGCATCCAAGACCTGGTATCAGGAGAGAGGGGAAACCAGCAAGGCCAAGAGAGAGGACTCCCACCTTCAGGCAGATGCAAGACTGGAGAGGGTTTAGAAAGGGATTTGTCCCCACCCACCCACCCACCCCCTCCCCCATCATTCGATGGCTCCTTTGGCCCATCTAACAACCAACCACAGCTACACACACACACACTGTGATGTGTCCTTCATTCACCAGAAGGAGTATCACGGCATGAAGTCAAAACTTTTGTCAGTCAGCATTCCCACCTACCTCTGTAACACACCCAATAGCGGCTGGCCTTTGCGTTCCCGAGTGTTTGACTCAATTTGCCCTTGAAGGGCCAACAGGAAATCTAATCAAGCAGGCCGGGCAAGCTGAAGGCCAAAGCCACGACTCCTGGGATGTGGTCTGGAGGCTTGTGGGCTAAGACCTGATTTTTCAGAGCCAGCAGAAATTCTTTCCCCACCACTACTTCAACCAGGTCTCAGGCGCTCCCCTGGATATCCCCTGGCGCACCACTGACACAACAGCCGACTTCGTAACAGGTTTAAGCCCGAGCACAAGCATCTTCAACCCTCGCTGGCTTACAGCCGCTGTCCAGGTTTATGAGATAACCCGGACTTTCGGCAGGTGCCATCACAGGCCGACTATCACTGACGCGATCATGTCATCATGCCACCACGCCATCCGTCACTCTCTAGGGAACTTTCGTGGGATAAAACTTAGCATGAAAGAGTCGTGTGAATTCATGTGGCAACTACAAATGTCAATTATGCTACTTTTGAGGTCAACTTGCCACTGCCCACCCCACCTCCCAGCATTTTGGAAATCACTGGGTTTGACATAGCAAAATTAAGCATTTCTAAGCATTATGGATTTCAACAGAAATGAGTACCTCTCCTGCTGGAATCAATGAGACATAATAACAACATAGTAACAATAATAACATTCAATTTATATGCCACCCTTCAGGACAACTTAACGCTTAACTTTACAAAGTGTGTTATTATTCTCACGACAATCACACTGTGAGGTGGATAGAGCTGAGAGAGCTCTAGAAGAGCGGTGACTGACCCAAGGTCACCCAGCTGGCTTCAAGGGGAGTACATAAATGTTCTCAACTTTGGCTGGATCATAGCCATTCATTTTATTTTGTAGACTTTAGAAATATTTTATCAACTGTCTCCAAATACTTAATTACTGTTAATTAAAAAGTAATATAAACTGCCAAACTTGTTTTTACTGGCCAGTAAATAGTAGATTTACTTCCCAAATACTTGCAACATAGTTATTCCACCAAAACAATGGTCCACGGAAATCTAGGCCTAGTCAAAGGCTGAGAATGTTAAAAGGCATCATCACGGGGTGAGTGGGGAGAAGCTCTCAGGAAAAGCCTCGTAATAATAACAAACTCAATTAAGTCCCTTCAAAGAAAGGCAAGTTTGTAGAATGGGAAAGATTTTGCTTTGAGGATTTCCCGTTTTTCTTCTTTTAAAAAAATCACCTAGAACGCTTTGGGAGATTGATGCATAGCACCATAATTTCCTGATGTGCAAATGTGTTGTTCCTGGGGGTTTTCAGACCTAATCAAGGATTTATCTCCCCAGGATTGAAAGCAAGTGTTCAAGCCTGCTCAAGTGTAACAAAGGCAAAACTTGGCATGAAGTCTCCATATGGCTATGCCCAGCCTTGTTCTCAATCTGGGGGAAGGGGGCAGGCAAGGAAACGGTAGAGACAGGAGGGGGGTGTTTTGTAGGAAACAGAAGCAGGACGAGGAAAAACACAAGGGAATAAAAAGTGGTTTTTTTCGGTAAAGTTCAGAAAGTTGTGCCTTGGGTCCCACGGATTTTAATGGGAATTAAATGTCTCTAAAGGCAACTTCCCACATTACATTTTTTGGGAGGAAACCTAAGAAGTTTTATGTTTACCCTCCTCCTCGTTGAATGTAAATATTCTTGCAAATGCTTGCATCATCCAAAGAAACCCACGGCCCGGGGTGGGGGGGGCAGAGGCTTGGCCAGGGTGCAGCCCCCTTACAGATGGAGCACCCGGGCTCTCACATTCTGCAGGCGAAAAGGCCACACCACTTCCTGAATTATTCGCAAACAATTCCACACGCAATCTACCATTTTGCGCTGATGTACTGGCTCTCGGTCTTCTGGTTCAATACACACACACACACACACACACACACACCTCTGGGAAGTGTCAAAGAGACTCCGGTTTCCCCTGCCTCAAGTGGGACCCACCACACTTGGCAAAAGACCATTTCCGTTCCAAAATATGTGCACAAGCCAAGGGTATTCCTTGCGGGGGAGATGAATTCTTGGCATAGCAGTCAATGTGAAATGTGACAGTATATTGATAATTTACACGGAGTTACCACTTTTACAAAAACAACGCATCATCCTCAGCATCGCTGTGTGATTTAAGCCATGTGATAAACCAGCATTGCACACCTTGAACACAGTCCAGGGCAAAATGGATCCACTGCATTTCATTTTTAATCATGGGGAAATAACAATGCTGTTTGGTTTATTAGAAATAAGAAGGGCCTTTCTGTAAAATATTGAGGACACGATCCATTCCCACAAGGGCACAGCAACTTACGCATGCTGCCGTGCTCTTTTACGGAGTTGGCTGCCATGGAGCGCTGGCAGCGAGCTTAAACGGGGATGAGTCCAATTCCTGGAGGATGGCTCTCAGGTCGAGTTCTACATTTCAGAGGAGTGGGACCTTATAGGGACATCTGATTGGCCCTGGAGGGAAACAGGAAGATAGAGGGGGACCCTCAGTCTGATCTGGCAGCTCTTCTTCTTCTACATGGGTGAACTGAGTAGTGCTAAACAGAGTCTAACATCTTGTCAGCTCAGGGTGCACTGGAAACAGACGTTGTTTGCCTCTCTCCCTTCCCCAACCCTCCCTTCCTCTCACTCGGATACAAGTCATTCAAAGCATGCTAAGGTGAAATGGGGAAGAGGGGGACGGGGTTTGTTGAGTGTAGGCAGACAAGTCTGAGCAGAGGTGGAACCTGTCCCGAGTTCAAAGCACAACCCCATGTCAACGGTAAACATAAAAAGTGCAAGATTTCAAGGGGAAACAAAAATAACCTAGAAGCACATTTCTTCTTTGTACAATATTAATATATATATATATATATTATATTATATATATATATATACAAAAGAGATATATCTCTTCTCTCTCTTTAAATGTGAAAGCTTTATTTTTAACTCTTTACTAAATATATATCATTCTCTCTTTCTCCCAAAATACACAGTCAACATTTGTCCTTGAAAAATACTGTACAAAAAAAAGCACGCTCTAATGATTCTGTATAAACTTTATACATTTTATAATAATCTTTCTTTTGGTCTGCAGAAAACATTTTAATGGGTTGGATTAACCACAGCCTGATGGCACCATCACCTTTCAATATCTCTTACATTCAATGTTATTTTCTTTTTTGGAAAATCCACTCTCGAGTAGAATATAAGTTTAGAAAATGAACCAAAGCTTATAAATGACAGGAGAAAGTTAAAAAAAAATCACCTCATGACACTCAAACACAACGCTTTGAGGGGGGAAGTTGGATTTGCCAAAGGTGACTTGTAAATCAGTGTGAACATTCTTGGAAAAACAACAAGGAATAAACCCACACAAAAATAGGTGATAGAAGAGGTAAATCAGAAAGCTGCATTAGTCTTTGAATCATAAAAGAAAAAAGAAACCAGGACTCTGAGGAATGCAAACATCAAAGGAAAACAATGCCCTCCCTTTTTTAGAATTCAATGACTAGAAAATTTTAATTTTGGTCTCTTGTCAATTAATTCTCTCCTGCTTTTCATGCAACCGTTTGTGACCCATCCAGCAAGGACAGGGGTGTTCAGGACTGCGCCCCAGGAGTGTCACAGGACACGTTAATGGCAGCACTCATCACCTGTTTGACGCGTGTGGGGGGAGGAAGGAATTTTCCTGTCGCCATTAACAGGTGATCAGCATCGAAACATGCGTTTGCACCAATCATCCAGTCTGGCAGAGGGAGTGAGGCAGAGAGGGCAGCAGTCGGCAGGCACGGGGGCCAGCCCAACCACGGAAGCAAAATGAGGCCACCTCCGAGAGGGCCAAAATTCCAAGAGTCCCTGCCTCAGTTTTCTCAAACTAGAAGACGATGCAGATGTCTACACATCTGGAGGAGCTCCACCGTGGCATCACTGCAGCTCATCAGCTCAGTTCATAACCCCCGAATTCTGGGAGACTTAATCGAGAGCCCGTCTCTCCCTGCTGGCTGCCCGGGAGGCAGACATCGTTGTGAAGTGGTATAAGGAGGAAGGAAGGATGTAAAAGGCATTGCAAATGAAAACTGCGCCGAGGTCAACTCTTGAACCTTTAAGGTGCTATCCTTGTGCACCTCAGCATATTAAAAAAAAACAGGGCAAGGAGTAGCAAGAGGACAGAAAAAGGTTTTGAGTGGACACTGCGCATGCAGGTCACGATGGGTGGATCTCTGGAACGGCTTTTACCCCCCAGCTTCTCACAGCAAGCTACTAATGAGTACCACTTCTGCTAAGAACCAATTAAAACATTATCAGGTATAGACATCATCGTATGTCAGCTGGGAACACTGTAAGTAAAGACACACCACTGTACAGTAGGATTATTGCTTATGTTCAGGCCACATAGAATACCACACTCTGGGATCTCTCAATCTATTTGGGTCTTATGGCAATGGAAAGAAACATCCAAGTTCCCTCTGAGATGTCCAGGAGGGGGACCATCGACAGCAATGTGAATCTGAAGATTTTTAATACAGAAACCTTAAAAAACACACACAAACAAAGCAGCATTCTATAAATTAATATTTCTGCAGAGTATTACTAGAATAGTGTTTGTGCATATTTGTTAGCAAGTTAATTTTTTTCTGGTTAGGTCTATCTTAAATGTCAGTTTGACAAAATATCTATCTCTCCCCCACCCCCTCCTTTCTATTTATGTTAGCATTCTTTGTTTTCCAAGTTAAATCAAGAGGGTGGTAAACAAAAAGAGGAGGGGGAAAAAACTATTTGAAGCAGCACTGAAGAAAAATAGTTTACATATATATATATATATATATATATATATATATATATATATATATATATATATATATATATATATATATATATATATATATATATATATATATATATATATATATATATATATATAAACTATTATATATATAATAAAAAGCTTACATATGGCAGGTCTCAGCAGTCCAAGTAAAAACATCTCCCTGCGTAGAGGTTTTTTTTAAAAAAGGGGACATGCCAAGATACACACGCACGCACGCACGCACGCACAGATACACGCATACAAAGTTGTACATTGGTTTTGTTTCTGTTTTTCCGGTAAAGTGCTGACAACTGAAAGGTTGGTGTTGGGTGTGGTGCTATCAAACAGGAAAAACACTGTCCATATATTTAAATGCCAACCCACAAAAAAAGAGGAGGGGACAGAAAGGGACCGTGCCATTTACAGAGGGCCATGCCGGGCTTCGTACTTGGCAAGAACGTTCTTGCATTTGCCCAGCTCTTTCCGTAAATCCGCCACCTCCTGGCGCAGAGCCGAGTTCTCCTTCTCCAAGAAAGAGGCGCGGATGGCAATCTGGTTCTCCTTCAGCCGCCGGGCATCTCTTGAACGCTTGGCAGCCATGTTGTTCTTTCGACGTCTTGCCCAGTATTTGTCATCCTGCTCATTAATCACAGTTAGGAAGAAAGGAGACAGTTAGATTTCAGCAAAAAGGAGGCAGGCAGCTCCTCACGGCTTTCTGGACCCGCTGCAGGAGCACAGGGCGAATAAGGGGTATTCAAGAAGATACTAAGCCAGAGGAGTCAGATTTGTTTAACTGTGCCCAGTGCCCTTCAAGAATGGCATACGCTCTCCAGGAAGAGGCACTCTTCATCAAAATGACAAAAACAGATGCACAACTTGCCCGGATGGTTCACAGTGCTTCAAATACATTAAGCAAGATTATGGGGACTGCTCCAAAAATAGCACCTTTAGATGTTTGACTTTCTTGTTCTGAAAATTTGGTGCTGCCCTTTCTTTTCTTCCCCTTTGGTTCCACAACACACATTATCAGCTACGATTGTCTTCTGTGTATCCCAGTCAGGGAAAAAATGTTATGAACTTTCATTTGGAAGGTTTTTACACTCATGTTCAGAGTCAGACTTATAGAATCATAGGATTGGAAGGTACCTCTAGGGTCATCTAGTCCAACCCACTGCACAATGTAGGCAAGTCACAAATATCCCCCCCCCCAACTGCTCCAGTGACCCCTGCTCCATGCCCAGAAGATGGTGAAACACCTCCAGGATCCCTAGCCAAACCAGCCTGCGGAAAACCACCATCTCACCCCAAGGTGGCAATCAGTATTACCCTGGGCGTATAAGAAGGGGCCACAAGAACTAAGCCCTGATGTAACCCTTCCTGCCCTCCCCCTCGTGATCTGCCCAGGGTCACAGAATCAGCATTGCTGTCAGATGGCCATCTAGCCTCTGCTTAAAAACCTCCAAAGAAGGAGAGCCCACCTCCTCCCGAGGAAGCCTGTTTCACTGAGGGACCGCTCTAACTGTCAGGAAGTTCTTCCTAATGTTTAGCCGAAAGCTCCTTTGATTTAATTTCAACCTCTTAGTTCTGGTCCAACCTTCTGGGGCAGCAGAAAATAACTCTGCGCCACCATCTATATGACAGACGTCCACATCATTGAAGATGGTTATCATATCAACTCTCAGTCGTCTCCCTTCCAGACTAAATATTGTTAGCAGAGTCAAACTGGGGTTCTGCTGATTCCTCAGCAAGTCCTTAAAATTGTACCACTGACCGCAATAGCCCAGTCTGGGGAATGCCGCCGAATCCTTTTTTCCCCTTTGTGAGAGGTGGAGGGGAAGAGGGGCGAAAAACCTGCCCTATAACCTACATCTTGGTTTATAATTTCCCATCTCATTCCTCTCTGTTAAAAAAAATCAGTTTTAATTCTGTGCCATCCGGGCCAAGTACCTCTTTATTTTAACAAATTACAAAGGCGAAGCCTTTAATCCAGGCCTGGAAAGAAGTCAGCCGGGCACCGGAGAATCACGTGCGGCCCGGGGGCGATGGGCTCGCCTAATCTGCTTAGCCTCTTCCAATCCTCAGTCACAACAGCACAGGGGAGTGTTTTGGCCAAGGGGTCTGCGGCGAGCAGAGGCAACATTTACTGCTGTCTCAGAAGAAACAAAAACGGGATGTCTCCATGTAGCCAGGGGATTTGAACGCAGAGCCTCCCTGCGTGCCCGGTTCTCCCCGGAGAACTCTGGAAGGGCTTTTCTGTGTTTTTGTTCACTTCACTTCTGCAGCACGGCTCTGAGTTGGGCCAATTAAGGCAAAAATGCATATATGTTTCCCCCTAATTAGTTTTGTTGCTTGGAGTCAGGATAGTAGAGTAGCGTGGCAAGGACCGTGGGCAACAAGCATCTCCCCCTTCCGAGTGCGACTTCCCCCTCCCACCAGCTCTCCAAATGAGCTCTGAAATGCTGGCCTATACTGAGCTCCTCAACCAGGCCAAGAGCCATAGAGAGACAGGAGGGAAAGGTTCAGGCAGGGTCTTCGAATCACGATCCTCTGGAATATGGTTGCCAACTGCCTGGAGAAAAGATGTCCTGGACCTTTAATAGAGGCTGAATGGGTGGAAATGGACAATTAAAGCTGTTCGTGGCACAGAGGTAAATAAGACCAGTTAGTAAATAACATCCGATTAAGCCTCTGTTAACAGGACAGGATACTCTTCTCCAGGTCTGTTGACAACCTTGCTCTCTTGGAGCCTTCTAAATCAGAAACCGAAGCGACTGATTTCAACAGTCACTAGAGAAGCTGCCCCCCCCCCCCCTTCTTGTCATTTGAGCGCTAAAGTAAACACAGATCTGCTTAGCTTCAGAGGAGCACCTTCAGGACTAGGCCGTAGTATGAAGTCCCATCCAGAACTTACAGCCAGAAGCCCACTATACCCCTCCTCGCTCTTAAAGCTTTGTTTTACTTTAACCTTCATGAATTTTAAAAGCCTTAAGGCTGATTAAATGGCCGTCCAAATTCAATTAAAAATGAAGTATGTCTTATCCTTCAAAAGCAACACAGGACAGATCTTTGTGGAAAAAGAGGATTTCGATCAGGTCTCACTCCAAACAGCTTAGTCGCCAGGCCGCACCAACCTAATCCTTACAACACTTTCCACAGCCTGGTCACCAGTCCCAATTTACCTTCAGATCCTCTGGAATGAAAACTTTGCGGGCTTTCTTAATCATGGGCTGCGGCTTCAGCTCTTCCTCAGAGAACTTGCGTTTACGAGGATCAAATATCTCTTGACCAGGAATACTCGAAAGGGCAAGATCAGCAGGGTCTGGTTCGTACCCCACAGGAACCTGAATAGTCTCGGGATCGATGGGACTTGGTGTGTTACGAGTTGTGGACAAGATCGCACCTGGAGCAAGAGAAAAAATTGTGTTCCCAATCAGAAAAGGAATAACACCGTTGGATTTGGTAGTCAGTGATATAACATATACCAGCCTGGAATGTTACTTCTATATTACTACTATTGTTATGTAAATATCGATGTCATATATGCCTGTCTACATATCTGCCACGAGTATTCTCTGTGCTCTGTACTATGTGTTGAACCTCTGAGCATATGGGAAGTGGCATTTGGGGGCCTGTCTAGCTGAGGGAGCTTATTTCACAGGTGCCTGCCGTGATGTCTATTTTCGTTTTCACAGCCGCTGGAGAATGTGTCCTTGAGTGCCAGCTTCTCTCTGGGAACCGAAAATAACTTCATCTCTCCTACAGTTCTTCTCACCTCCTGTCTCCCCCCCACCCACCCCCAGCTCCATCGCGCCAGAAACGTAACCATCCCTGTCCTAAAGGCGGGAACCTTCCCTATAACTAACCCCTCCGACCTGATACACATCACTTCTGCCAATTACCTTGTCTGTGTTTGCTGATACTGATGGATCTCTAATAAAGTAACTTTACCTCATACCTTGGAGCGTGTGCAGTGTAGTGTTATGGGGATCTAACAGCCAGACCTGATGATCTATTTGGCTGGAGAACCAGTGTGGTAGACAGCTAGCATGGGCTAGAAGTTAAGACTGACGGGTTCGGACTTGAGAGGCTGAGGTTTGAATTGCTGCACACCAGATGACTATGAGCTGGTCACTCTCCAACTAACTTATCTCACAGATGTATTTGCAGGGTTGCCAATTGTGGCATGGGAAATTCTTAGGGATTTGGAGGTGGAGCCTGGAAAGGACAGAGTAGCCGGGGGGGGGGGGGGGTTCTGCCACAATATGATGCTTTGAGTCTACCAGAAGTTGCCACCTCCTCCAGGGGAACTGACCGCTGTCCTCTGGAGACTAGTAGTAATTCCAAGAGAACTCCAGGCCCTGCCTGGAGGATGGTAACCCTAAGTTTTTGTGAGGATAAACTAGAGAAAAGTGAACCATGAAACACTACCCTGAGCTCTTTGATGGAAGAGTGGGATTAAAATGTAATAAATATTTAGGTGTCTATAGAAACAGAACATTTTACATGTCGTTTTGCTCTCATGGCAACTCAGCAGAGTAGATCACTATTATTCCCGATTTAATGTAAGGGAACTGAGGCTAAGAGATAATGATTTGCCCAGAACCATAAATACCTGGTCAAATTGTTTTGAATTGTTGCACCTAGCCTGCAAAACAGTATTATTATTACAGAAGAGGGACTGAGAGATCATGGCTTGTCAATGACTGGTAGCGTAGTGGTTAGAGGGTCCGACCCAGGTTCGAATCCCCAAATCCCCATGAAATTCATCCAGTGTCCAGTCTCTCTCTCTCTCTCTCTCTCTCTCTCTCTCTCTCTCTCTCTCACGCTAACCAACCTACTGGATTGTTATCAGGATAAAATGGAGGAGGGGCACACAATGTACGCTACCCTAGACTTCTTGGAGGATGCTAAGTATATGCTCGATAAATAAAGAAGGCTGCCCAGAGAGTTCGTAGATGAGGTGAGATATGAACACCTGGGCTCGTACTGAATATCTAATAGTGCTTCTTAGGACAGGAGAGAAACCACCCGCTGCTGCCCGCCTGACTCCATCTTGCCTCCCAATGAATGCAAAGAGGATGCACAAATTCTCCGTGTCTAATGTGTGAACAAGAGCTAGTTCATTGTTAAATATGCCCTTTTGATTCTTGTCACTGCATAGAATGCCTTGTTAATGAAATAACGTTTTTAAAACACAACAGGATATGCCTAGCTTTCAACACTTGACATGTTGGCATCAATTAAAATGGCCTCAGTCTAAGAAGGAAACCTTCTGTTGTTCAAAGAATGGGTAACAACTGAATTCCTTTTGTGCCCCGTTTTATTCTTGGGAGAAACATGTTTTTGATCCACCTCCCGAGAGCTTCCTGGCCCTTCCTGGAGGCCTATGTTGTTGGGCCAGTTTCACAGAGCATGTTATAAAAGGCAGGAACACTGGAGGGGCAACAGGGCTGTGTCCGTCACAGCGGCCCCCTCTGCTCTTAACTTTACCCAGGCCCACTAGAATGTCCGGCTATTCGGCAACTCAAGACACGGAGTGCTGGAAACTGATTTCAAACGAAGTAACACCACTTGAAATTTCTGTACAAACCTCTGCTGGTGCCATGGCACAAAACAGGAGAGAGCTAGCAGATGCACAGGGAGTCCCTGCTAGGACTGCTTTCCAGGAACTTCCTGTTTCATGAAATTTATTTCCATTTGGGTGCAATATAGGGTGCAAGCTAAGTGGTGCAGGAGGAACAGTGTGTGTGTGTGGGTGTGAGTGTGGAAATTTGGGGAGAAAAAAAAACAATCTTCTCCTCCCCAGTTACATTAACTGACTATTAATGACTCTCAACATTCCATCCTTTCTGAAGCACATCCCCAAGTTTTTATCAGGCTAACGCTGAAGGCTTTTTTCTTTCTTTCTCCCTTAGGGTTAACTCAAAAAGTCATACTTTCTGCATATCTGGGAAGTCCCCTCAGTAGGTAGCTTGCCCTACATTCTTTCACACGATCTCCATTAAGCAGCTTTTGTTATCCACACAGGGGCAGCCAGTTTATTATTCAACAGTGACAAATAAGGGACTTGTGAGGACTTGTCCAAGAGAGGAATTTTCTCTCTCCTCTCTCCAGCTTCCATCTCTTGCTCTATCTTCATTTCCTCTCGCTACACCAGCTCCACTTCCCTCCTCATCTACTTAATCTGTGCCCCCAATCTTCCTGATGGCCCTACCTGCTGTCTTGCCTATCCATACTTCTGAGAGCCCGTTAGTGTAGTGCGAGCGAGGGACTCTTATCTGGAGAGCTGGGTTTGATTCCCCACTCCTCCACTTGAAGCCAGCTGGGTGACCTTGGGCCAGTCACAGCTTCTCGGAGCTCTCTCAACACCCCCCCCTCACAGGGTGATAGTTGTTGTGGGGATAATAATGACATACTTTGTAAACAGCTCTGAGTGGGTGTTAGGTCATCCTGAAGGGCGGTATATAATAACAACGACAACAACATTCAATTTATATACTGCCCTTCAGGACAACTTAATGCCCACTCTGAGTGGTTTACAAAGTATGTTATTATTATCCCCACAACAAACACTCTATGAGGTAGGTGGGGCTGAGAGCCATGACTAGCCCAAGGTCACCAAGGTATAAATCGAATGTTGTTGTTGTTGTTATCATCTCCCCACCACATTTTGTAGCTCCCAATTATGTACACCTCTACTCATAGTGGCCCCTGTTTCCCCCCCCCCCCGCCCCCATCCCAGCAGTCTCTCCTTTTACCCCATCGCCTCTTGCAGTTGAAACATGGAATATCTGATGACCAAAGCCTTGCCAAACAAAGGCTTGCAAAATCTCGACAGGCATTATTGTCGTCGGTTGCCTAAGCAATCCAAAATGGCAGCCAAGGTCTCATGAAGCAGTCTCGCAAAATCTTGGCACTCACATATTATTTTATGCACTTTATGTTTTATTTAACTGTCCCCCTTTTAAAATTTAAGATTTTTTCTTAACCTGGAGGTTTTTGTTTGTTTTAGAAACATCCACCCAACCCGTGTAGTCCCATTGTGTAGACTTCTTTTTGTATACATGGTGCCTCCAATTATGAACAAGAAAGATCAGTTTCATTTTCTCCTCTTTTCTCATTTTCCGTATCATTCTGGCATTTTGTGTTTATTTACCCAGACATTATTTACAGATACCAGGAGGCAGCTATGCACCTTTACTTAAAAATGACCCATCTATGTGGTACTAGAAACAACACCCCCTAACATGCTTGCTGTATGTGCAGAGATCCTCCTATATATGGGTACACACATGATAACTGGTTGCATATCTTGTCCTGTTCTGAAGTGGTACAGACTACGTGATGCTGAGAACATGAGTAACGTTCTGGATCTTCCGCTCAGAGGAGTGCTGGGTTGAAAGATAAAACGAAGGGCGGGAACCCTACACATACTACCTCAAACTCCTTCTTGGGAATAGAAATGTGATATTTCTGATAAATCTTCTGCCAACTCTACACAGGCTCTCCCGTTGCTTTTACGATGCGTAAATCCATGCCTTTCTGAGGTGGGTCAAGTGAGGACATCATACAAAAGGTCACAACTAGCAGCAACAGCAGCAGACTAATCCCTGTATCCGCCGCACCTTCCACAGCTGTGACAACATTCAGTACAAGGGATGGTCAGCAGACCAGAGATACACAATGGGACAGGCGAAAGGGGAAACAGTGGGGCTTTCCCCCAAAGCTGTGGCAAATGATTCGACTCTCTGTCTTCAGTCAGACAACATTGCCCTGAAATCTGCATGCATGCCGATTCTAAGAACAATTCACCAGAACCAACGGTAACGAAGGCTGATCCATACGACTGAAAATCAGTGCTAGCAGCACGCTAAATCTGATACTTAGCCGAAACCGGTTGCAGTACCCCCTCATTACACTAAATGACCGCTGGGTGCGAGGACCCACTCTTACTTCCAAATAAATGGCTCCATGGCTGCCACCAAAGTGGTTTCCTTCTTCATTATCAAAGCAGATGAAGAAAGAAAAAGCTAACAGTGGTGGGAGCTAATAACAGAACTATCTCTAGCCTTTCAGTTTGGACCGTGGCACTTCACATAATATTTTAGGTACATGTTTACAATTTTCAAGTGCCTAACTGAGCGTGACAAGCGAGAACGAGAATGCAGCCACCTGCAGCAAGGAACAACAGAGCCGTCCTTTAAAAAGACACCTCTCTCTCCTAAAAGGCTGGACAGTGCCTGGACCACATGGGACACCAGTTCTGAACAGCAAAAGGGAACACAGCCCGAAGCACGGAATTCCTCCTGCCTTCCCTATGCAGCCACAAGGGAAACTACGGCTGCACAAGGCCACAGTAAGCACCCCATGGGCAGAGAGGTGATCTTCACTGTTTCTTTGGGCCTAACTAAACGTTACATTTTGCTCAGGGACATCCTGTGGTCACTCCTAGACACAAGTTCTGGAGTCCCACACTTGCCAGGTGTATGAGGGCTTCACCAGGGCAAAGGTGTGTTGGGAACAGTAGCTCAGGCCTTTCCCCACACCATTTTCCTGACTTGAAATGGTCTCCAGGGCTTCCAAAAAACCAAACACTTAGTCCCTGGAGCCAGTTCAGGTCAGGAAAACAGCACGGAGGGGTGCTCACCTCTTTCTCCCTATGTCCCCGAGTCCCAATCCATACCTGGCTCACAATTAGAGATGGGCATGATCCGCATTACGATCCAAAAAAACCCACGATAATGGTGATTGTGCAATCAGCGGATCGTGATCGGCCACGGCCAACAATCCAGTGATTGGGAGGGGGCAGGATCGGGGCTGGACCGTGCTCGGATCGGGAAGCCAGACACTCAGGTGCCAGTAATCTATTCCCGGGGCAACGGAGCCAGGGGAATGCCTGAGCTGCATTTCCCCTCTTTCTGTTGCCCTGGAAACTTCCATTCCCAGCTTGCCTTGATCAGCAGGGCTTCCTTCCAACCACGGAGCAGCAAAGCAGTCACCAGTTGGGAGAAGACACCCAGGGGAGGGAAGGGGAAGGGGGTGTTCTGTAGTCATGGGCACTCCAATCTCATCCCTGCAAACCCTGATAGGCAGATCTGATGGCCAAACACAGATGGCCAAACACAAACACAGATGCCGCCGGCATCACCCACTGTTCTTTTCTTGCCAGCGCGCTCCTTTTTGGCCTGGCGGGCGGGCACATGGGGGTGCCACAGGCGAGAGGCCAGACCCCCTGCCCCCTGAGGGGAGGTGGCTCGTCGCCGTCTCCCCATGCCCACCGGGCCCGGTGGCTGCCGTCAACACCCACCTTCCCACATAGCTGGGAATAGCAGCACGCCCTGCTTTGGCCTCCACGATCCACGGATCGGGAACGGGAGATGATCGGTGTGGATCATTTAGTTGGGACCGTCACCGGCGCCGATCCACGATCAGCTGGATCGGCAATTTTTTTTGGATCATGCCCATCTCTACTCACAATCACCTGGGAAGTATGGAAATCCATATCCCATCGTCCAAGTCAATCCAGAGCACCCCTACGGAAAATCTAATACGTAGTTAGACGCACTGAGTTCACTCAGGCACACGTAATCATGTATCTGAGACCAGCTAAAAGTCCCAGGTTTGCCTCTTCGCCAAGTGTGCAATGCCTGTTCGTCTCGAGTTTGGACTGGCTGCTGGCGGCAACACGGATGCTAAAACCTCCTCTACGGGGGGCACTGTCCCTCTTGCCCTGATTGCGTGACTTAAGGGGTCTCTCACAACTGTGCCTCCATTCGTCACATGGCTTGCTTCATCCCTCCTCTCTTCCCCCTTCTGAAACTACAATGAACCAATATAAAATGCTTGGGACTTTCATTCATAAACTTCTCACCATCTTGTCCAGTCTGATTCTAGTTAGGCTGCTGGCAGCAATTCCAGGATTTACGTCACGTGTTTCTGAAGCTGCCCTGTATTGACAGGTTCCAAGCCACTCCAGAAACCCCCCCCACACACACACACACGCACCTCACAGGGTGATTGTTGTTGTGGGGATAATAGTAACATACTTTGCAAACCACTCTGAGGGGGTGTTAAGTCATCCTGAAGGGCAGTATATAAATCGAATGGTGTTGTTGGTGTTGGTGTTATTTATAGCCACTGCATGATCGCACATCCAAAGAACGCACAAGTTCCCAGATGGGCCCAGGCACACCCAGCTATGTCCAAGTTTTGAGAGTCATCCCTAATAGACATGTGGATATACAAATACACAAGAGGTCTAAATTAACCTTGGGATTACTCAGGGTCACACAATGGCCTGTCCAAATAGAAATCGGACTTTTGAACGGCAACGAAGCTCAGTTTTTGATGTCGGTTGCAGGGCAGTTCTTGAGAAAGCCCCTCTGCACTACCCCCAGGCCGCCCTCAGCTGACCGTAGCCGTCCCGTGTGATGCAGCGCTTACAGGGTCAGAGCAGGGCTGGATCTGGGTTCGCACCCCCACCCTTCACTGAGGCTGGCTGCCTTGAGCCCATGACTCGCTCTCAACCTTGTCCGTGAGTTTTTGTGAGGATCAAACGAGAACCGCACGTTGTCACTGAGATCGCCTTGGCAAAAGGGTGGGATAAAAATGCATTAGATTAGTAAACCACCATTTGACTTTTAAAATACACATCGCTCATGCTTTCAGAGAACCAATCACAGATGGCTATCTAATCCTTCCACCTTTTCTAGAATTTCATTTGAACACAGATGGTAACTATAAACTCAAGATGTTTTCCTTAACACAAAATTCCACGTCTTGTTTTTTTTCATCCAGTTACTGGAGGGAAAGACAGCCCGTCTGATCTGAGTCTTTATTTCAGCGGACTGCACCAAATTATGTTAATGGACTGAAGTTGAGTGACCTTTAAAAACAAAGAGTAGAGAAGGTTTTAGAGAATGTTCAGTTTGATCAGGTTAGCATGAGCCTGGGCATGTGACAACTTCTAAAAATACGATTTCTTTGCTTTAATGGAGAAGACAAAATAGGCAAACACACTGAGGGGAACATCCATCAGCCCAAAGCATAAACAGACCTTTTACAATGTATTGATGTGAGAATATAAGCAAGTTGTTTTCAGTATCAGAAGGTCTATCATACTGGGCACAATCCAGTCAAATCTGAATATTTCCAAGGCTGCAATATTACTTTCAACTCAATTATAGATTTGATCATTGCTTTGAATAACAGTAAAATCAATTGCATGCATTATTCTCTCATTGAAATCCGTGGGAATTAAGATGTAAACTTGGTTTGATCTTGCTTCTTCAATGGATTTCTTTTAAAGGGGAAATAAAATAAGATAGGGAGCAACTCAGCTTCAATCCAGCTTTTCTGATGTTCAGGTATTCACCTCTTCCACTTGCAAGGCATGCATTTTAATTTTTGGTTGGATCACCTACATCTGAAGAAGAGTTCTGCGTCACCTGCAGGTTCCTTCCGAAATCTTGAGCGTTAGTTGCCAAAGGGGAACGGCTCTCTTGTTCTGCAGTACCAGCCAAGCTACGTGCTGCTCATTTGTAAACATGATTATTCAGAAAGAGGTCCCGCTGAGCCCCGTGGGGTTTGTGCCCTAGCAAGGATACCCAGGAGAGCAGCCTTGGAACCTGACTTAGACAGAAAGGTTCAGCAAGTCCCTGACATGTGAGGTGCGACTCAGTCTCTTTTCCCTAGAGAATGGCATCTGAAGTCGCTCTTCCACGTTACCACACCCATGTACTGTTGTGATCGCTTTCTAACTTCCTCCCTCCCCGATGACGCAAGAGAGGGCAATCGCAGAGTCTCTCTCCTCCACAGAACCCAAAGGTCAGGTATGTGCCTTGGCATGCTCATTATAAGGTATGACTGTCCCTAATGAAACCAAACAGATTATATAATCACATGGTATAAGGCATGACGTTCAGATTGTGGGCTGCGGAGACAGATTCAAATCCCCACACACGGCTAGGAAGCTCTTTCAGTGCAAGCCCAAGCTGAGTTACACCCTTCTAAGTCCACTAAAGTTAATGGGCTTAAGAGGGTGTAACTCCACTTAGGACAGCACCATTTATCTCTCAGCCTATCCTACCTCACAAGATTGTTGGGAAGAGAAACCAGGATCCTGCCAGTTAAGAGCAGTGGGACTCTAAGCTCAAGAACCGTGTTTGATTCCCCACTCCTCCGCTTGAAGCCAGCTGGGTGACAGTCACAGCTCTCACAGGGTGATTGTTGTGGGGATAACAACAACATACTTTGTAAACTGCTCTGAGTGGGTGTCAAGTTGTCCTGAAGGGCGGTATATAAATCAACTGGGAAATCTGAAACGACCTGCAGAAGTGTGCCTAACCACGGCCTCATTCACATAATCAAATCAGCACCGCTCTGAATATATGAATAAAAAAGAACAACTTATTTTCTCAGCTTGGACTGGACTGCAGACACTGCCGAAGCCGCTGCAGGCACAAATCGTGCTTTGCTGTGCTAGTCCTGGAAAGTCTGTAGTGGTGTGTGTGTGTGTGTGTGTGTGTGTGTGTGAGAGAGAGAGAGAGAGAGAGAGAGAGAGAGAGAGAGTGTGTGTGTGTCCACATACGTAGAGTGGTTGTGAGTCAAGTGTAAGTGAGGATGACTGCTCTGTTCATCCTCTGAGGATAACAGAACAATACATTTATTTATTTATTTATACTCTGCTGTTCTTCCCAACAGGAACCCAAAGCTATTTACCACATTGTTCTTCTCTCCTCACTTTTATCCTTCCAACAACCCCGTGAGGTAGGTTAGGCTGAAAGAGCGCCTGATCCGAGGACACTCAGGAAGATTCCGTGGCAGAGTCAGTATCTGAACCCAGATCCCGGCCCAACACTTTAATTGCTACGGCTGGCTCCATGACCTGATGGAACGCAAGCTGTCAAGGGCAACCCATCCCTCCTTCTAACTACAAAGTCTGTAGCGTGACTACACTGTATGCTGAAATGTGTAACTGGAAACATTCAGGACAGAACTAAACGTTGCTGGAGATACGAGGCAGCCGGCCAGAGTACACGGCATCTCTTGTGCACTGAGGATCCTTGCAAATCCCCCCCTCCCATTTTTATTGGTTACCATTTTCAGGGGAGGATCAACCCGGATCATGGCCATGTCACAACATGCATTTTTATTTTGATATGTATTACCGGGGGAGAGGGACGAGGAGGAGGCGCAAGGCTACAGATTTTGGTAGCCATCACAGAGTTCCTGTGATGCCCAACCAAGCCTTTGGATACTGTGGAACCACACTTTCAAGAGAATATTCGTCATTGACCATGTTATGGCATCAGAAGCTGCCATTCCTCTGGCTACAAGAAGATCTCCATTCCTTTCCCAACAGTCTCCAACCTGGATACAGCACAGGGCAGAAAGCTGTTTGCTTTATGAATTCTGACCATGCACCCAGAGTACTTTAGGGTCACGGAGCCTGAGGGGCTTCGGAAAGAACACTCAACCAGAAAATAATCACGTTGTGTATTGTGCAGCCTGAGCCCACAACTATTCACTGAGAAAGAAGTCACTTTCTCCCCCATCAGACTTCCTCCCAAGTAAGCGCACACGGGACCGCAGCCTGAGGAGGCCAGAGCAGTGAACAAGACAAGAGCAGTCGTCTGATGTGGGGAAACTCGGCAAGTCCCTTATAGCCTAATCTCTCGCCTGAATTGGTTACGAGGCAAGAATGAAGACGTCCTCTGGAAGCCAAAAACGTGCTGGAACACTGGTCTTCCTAGAAAAACCAATTTTTCACAGATGAACGCTGAAGACCTTTCAAGTTTGCAATGTTTGAACCTGTCAAAACAGACGGAAAATCTATTGTCCAACGTAGTGGGCACGGGTGCGGGAGACGGACGTTCCTTTGGCAATGAGGCTGAGCCAAATTCATCAGAATTTGGCAACACTCTGAGATTCACTGTTTCGAAGTCCCAGCTACCTCGGCAGGTTTCCACAGCAACTGTCAAATCATGTCACTTTCTGCTGTCTTCGATATACAAGATCACTCCACCCCCACCCACCCCAAAATAGGACGAGCGTTTTATTATTTTTAAAGCAGTCTTCTGTAACAAATAAATACAGGTATATAGAAGTATGGATTTAAGAACTGCCTAATGTAAATAGGGCATATTTTAATAGACCTGGCGATACATCATGCTTCTCTTCATGTGTATTTTCCCCTCCCTTCTGTGGCTGAGGGAACAATGAAGTCAGAATTCATAGGACAGATTTGTGTGTTCTTCCAAAAGAATACAACTCACAGTGCAGTTCCAAGCAAAGCTGCACCCTTCTACGTCCATGGCTTAGAAGGCCAAGACGGCCTAAAACTGCCCTCTCCGTGTACTGGTAACCTTAAAAGAAATCGCTGATTTGGTTCATGGGTAAAAAAAATAAAATCAATACACTTCCTCGTGCTTGATCTACTCATATGCATTCAATCTAAGTTATCCACAATCCAACTGGGCAACACGACACACCCACAAAACACAGGATGATTTGTCCATTTCACATGCTGTCAAAAATGAAAAAGAACGATCCAGAGATGCACCATAACACATGAAAGAACAAGGCAAAAGAATCCTGAGGTCACAGGACGGGTTGTACCACTACAGTGTAACGCTCAACAACTTCTTCAAAGCCACCCTGCAACTAAAAAAAACTAGCACACAAGGGCGGGGGGGGGGGGAGTCCTAGCGCTGCCTACTTCCTGATGTAATTATGTTTTGCAGGAGGTTTAAAACAAAAAAACACCAGCAACTACTTACTGAGTTTATCCCACCTGCAGTCTAACATGTGGCAATCAGTTCTACCACCTCTGATCTCTTCCACACCGCTCCACTGCAGGAACAGATCAGACCTCAAAGTCCTCTTTTGAAAAATAAAGGCAATTGATCAGGAAATGGGAGATAAGGGGCTAGCGTAATCAATGAAATTCGCTGTCTGTGTCCTTCCTGTTGACCAGAGTTAGTGGACCGGCCAGCATTCAGACATCACGTTAAACTGGAGTGCAACCACAGTGCACATTTTGCATGAAGTCTGTACGCGGCCTCTCATGATGTTTCAGTGACATAGTTTATTTTTATGCTCATGATCAGCTGAATGTGTGTGTGATTTCACTCCAGGGGCACTATTTAGAGGGTAAGCACGTTCTACTTGAAAGGCATCTTTCTTCGAGAGAACGTTCAAAGATCTTCTTTGTTTTTATATTTTCACTTTCAGTGAAATTGTCAAGACTTTGTCAGGCTAGCAAACTCTGAACAAAATACCTAGAAGGAACGGGATGCAAGGCTGACCTTTCTCCTGTGTTCTAATTTTCGGGACTATAAGGGGGGGATGAAGGTTCTCGCCGAAGTGCCATCCTAGCTGGTGAACCCTGGTTTGTAGTGATTCTGATTAGTCACTACATGCAAATGCAGGAATCTTGGGACACAGAGATAAACCCAAGGGAAGGGACACAGAGATAAACCTGTAGAGCAGCAACCCCCCCCCCCCCCAAAAACCCCTGCCCCTCTGACACTCACTGGCAGCAGACAAGCCAAAATTTCCAGGAAGACTCTGGTTGGCTTGTATTATCTGCTATGCTAACTATTAGTTGAATAAACTATGGTTTAAACCAACTGTGATCAATCATAATGTCTGAATGCAGCCTCGGTTAATGAGTAAGCCTACCCTATAGCGGCTTTGCCCACACGGGTAAACCTGATGTCTGAAACACCCGTGACATTACATGTACGATTCAGTTTGTCTTCCAGCCACAAGGTAAGACTGAGGCCCACGCTAAATGTAACAGCTGCCATGGGTTTATCTCCATGTCAGCTGACACCATTTTAATTGATTTGTAGTTTTTTAACGCAAAGGCCAGAGCAGGCCCACAGCAAGGCAGCCCTAGGCTGGCCAGCTCACCTAGACGCATGGCAAAGCCAAGCGAGAGCAGAAAGACGACAGCGGTAGCGAAGCCAGGCAACCAGTTCTTGCCTGGCTTCACCCTGCCTCTGGGCAAGCGGGCCAGGCTGCCAGCCCACATGCCTCGGGCTGCCTGACTGTGTGCCTGTTCTGGATGCGGCCTTGCAACTCTGTGCAAAAAAACCTACAAGCCGGCTAAGAGTGTTGTCAGTGGGCACAGAGACAAACCCGTGGCAGCTGTCACATCTAGTCTGACCCTCATTCACACAAACACTATTCAGTAGGGCAGCAACCTTGGGGCCCAAGGTTACAAGCCTCCAGGTGGAGCACGGGGTTCTCGAGAAATTGCAACTGATTTCCACACTAGAGAGTGTGGAGAAAATGGCAACTCTGGAGGGCAGACTCTTTGGTATACTATAGAGAATGTAAGAAACAGAAGCCTCAGATCCTGAGGAGTTGGCCGTGTTAGTCTGTAGTTGCAGAATAGAAAAGAGTCCAGCAGCACCTTGAAGACAAACCAACTTTATTGTAGCGTAAGCTTT
This sequence comes from Eublepharis macularius, assembly GCF_028583425.1. NCBI lineage: Eukaryota > Metazoa > Chordata > Lepidosauria > Squamata > Eublepharidae > Eublepharis > Eublepharis macularius. The sequence goes on from NC_072793.1 coordinate 2,806,329, forward strand.
CGAGAACCACAGCTCTCTTCGTCAGATGCACCTACCAAAGAGAGCTACAAAAAAGTTGGTCTTCAAGCTGCTGCTGGACTCTTGGCTACAGAAGCCTTAGAGAGAGATCACATCTTGACTGAGCTCCTACCCCAAGCTCTGCCCTCCCCAGGCACTGCCCCCAAATCTCCCACGGATTTCCCAAGCCAGGATTAACAAGCCTACTCCCAGCTCAACCTGCAAACTGCCTTCCCCAGGATGTGTCGTATTTGGGGTGATGGAAGGCAGTATTGAAACTCTGCCCGTGCTACCAGATCAGTGATGGCCGCTTCACACATGTTAAATCATCCCTCAATGTGTCTGTCACTGAGTGTCAAGAACACACGTGTGAACTTGCTCACGGCTTCGCTTTGAACGAACGTAAGCATCTGCTAGTTCCAATAATCATATAAAGAAAATGAAAAAAAGAGCAATGACGGTTCTTGTATTTCCAGCATTGACACCTACAGAGATTTCTCGTGGATGAATGATTAATACCCAGAAACCTCGGACTACCTTAGGGATTTCGGAGCGGGGTGCAGCTTTGGCCAAGGGTGATCTCACAGCCAAGCTATCACCAGACACAGCTCATGTTTACAACAAGCTTGAAGTTTGGCACGTCCACAGCTTGTGCCAAATATATTTATATCTCTTTCCTCTGAACTGTCTCCAGCCCCTGTCCAAAGGAGGGAACCCGGTCATTGGACACCCCGTTTTAAAGTGAATGGGCCTCTGATGGAGGCTGGATATAGAAGCTCTACAAAACAGGCTCCGTATTTCACATACACGCACAAGGAATTCACTCACATCCCATTTATTTAAGGGTAACTGGACTGAACACTTCAGATTATTACTGAAGAACAGCGAAACATGGGTCTAATTTTTGTTTTTGTGTCAGTTTGTCTGTTCTCTATTGGCCTATGGCCTATGTCTGTTCAGTATTGACCTATGGCCATTGGTTCTCTATTGGCCAATGAACAAAAAAAGGGATTCATCTCTTTTTGCATTAAAGGTCAAGCTGTCATCTTTGAGCAGCAAAAAAAAAATGTCCTCTGCGTGCCGATTCCAAGAACCACAAAATAACCATTTGGATGCACGTGCAAATCTTGTGTGGACTTCACTGAACTCTGCATGAATTCCAGCTGCCGCTGTTAGCCTGAAATGAAAGACCCCTGGCACGTGACTCGCTTTGCAAAACAGGGAGGCGGCTGGGCTGCAGCAGAACCGGCAGAGTTCTGGTTTAAAGACTTGGGCGATTCCAAGCACACCCCTGACGTTCCTCAGATATACACGAGTGACTGGGACTTCTTCTGTTCCTGGGAGACCAGGAAAAGCACAGAGTGCTGTGATGGCAATCTATTTTATTTTGCTCCGCTTTATCCCTGTCTTCCCATTTTTCTGAGAAACAGAGTTTGGAAGTGCAAAACCCAAGACTGCCCCCAAGACTGGGCCTCACAGAGCTGCAGCCTCGCCAACATACTCCCAGTCAGATCTTCAGTACTGACTTCTCTTAAAGCAAGGCAGTTCCTCAGTTCCTCGCAACCGAAATCAGCCTCCTTGTGACTTTGAGAGCCAGTTGAGCCAGTCTGGTATAGTGGTTAAGAGCGCAGGACTCTAATCTGGAGAACCGGGTTTGATTCCCCACTCCTCCCCTTGAAGCCAGCTGGGTGACCTTGGGGCAGTCACAGCTTCTAGCAGATCTCTTAGCCCCACGCACCTCACAGGGTGTTTTGTTGTGGGGATAATAATGACATACTTTATAAACCACTCTGAGTGGGTGTTAGATCATCCTGAAAGGCGGTATATAAATCGAATGTTGTTATTATTTAACTCTCTGCTTCTCCCCTTCCCCTGCAGTAAACATGGTGATCATTCCCTTCTTGGTCCTTCTAAAGAGGTTTTACCATAATTTAAAATTATTGTTAAATTTACATTTATCTTCTCTACTCCAAGCAAAATGTAACCGAGATCCATCACAGAATTTCCCATCTGTACTCTCTGTAACTTTTTTCACTTTCTCTCTCATTGTCTTTCTGGAGGAAAAAATTAGAGGAAGGAGTTAATTTTTTGTTCGTAGAGAGAATTAATCTCTAGGAGAAGCCCTATTTCTCTTTCTGCTCAGCTGCTTAATTGCTTAACGGGAACCTGTCTGTTGAGTTTTAGCAGCTAGAAGGGATCACTTGAGGACACCTATGAAGGAAGGACGGGGGCTGTGGATTTCAGAGTGCCTTCTATCCACCAGAGAGCTGTCAGCTTGGGACCAGTTCCTCTCATTTCAAAGTCACCCGTGAAGGGGAGGTGTACTCTCCTAAGCAGCACCCATCAAAATAGGACTTGGAACAAAGAGTGTTCAAATCAGGATTAAGCTCCTTCTCCTCTCAGGTTTCAGACGGCAGGTGATTATTCTCTGGCTCAGTGCAGATGAGGGTTGCCAGGTCCCCCGCCATGGAGAGAGACCATCTGCTGGAAACCCCACTTCCCCTCAACGTTCTGTTGGCCAGAGGAGGAAAAGATCCCACCCACCCACCCCACACACACCATCACTTGGGGGTTTCCCGTGGAAGTGACACCATGTTGCCTTAACTGACCTGACCCCCATCTCCTGGCCCACCCCTCTCCCTTTATCTCCTGCTGGGTACCAGCCACTGGCTGGCAACTCTAGTTCAGGCATAAAGAAAAGGCATGATTTATTTTAACTACGGTTAGTTTGTGAATCCTGGATTTGGCTCATGGATAATCCTTCAAATGCTGGTTTGCCTTGACGTATGTTGGGTCCATCTCCTTTGCTCTGGCCAGCCATCTCTATAGCCAGGGATGGGTGAGAGTGACACCCGCGAACAAGCTTGGAGGTCCCCATTCTTCAACGAGAACTACGTCTCACTAATGAAAAATATCCTGAGCTACTCCCATATCCCCTCCTGGCATGTTACCACGTTTTGCTCTGTCCTAAAAACAGAACACAGACTAGGAAGAGTACCAGGAATGAAGCGAAGCGGCAGAGAGAGAAATCCTAGGAAACAAAAACGTTTCCTGAGCCCTTTAGAGGATTGAGATAAAAACCGGTAACTAGAAGCTTGTTAATAAGAGAGAGAGAGAGAGAGAGAGAGAGAGAGACAGATCCATATTCAATGAAGAGAGTTTGTACCACCAAGCAGTCATTCTCCACCTCCTGCCTCTCAAACGCAAAACTTCCTAGAGTGTTAAAGGAAACAAAGGATTTGTTTTTGTATGCTTACACCAGATTGCAGGCAAACCACCTTCCTAAGAGGATGAGATGAAGGGGAGGATGGCTTCTGGAAAGCCAACCAAAACAGACCTTTCAAAGACAGGTACTCGTTCTGACTGCATACTTCAGTTTTCCTCAACACATTTACGGGCATTTTTTTAATGAACAATCTGTAATTTAATGAACAATCTGTAATTTCCCCTGGGCCTGCAGGCAAAAACTAAACAACTTTAAGAAAAAAAATTAAATGCATGCAGGAAGGGGAAGAGAGATGGAATTGATTTGCTATTTTGAACGCTCAAGCAAAGCTGCTTCCTTTCCTATTTAAACTTTGATTTTTAAGTCCAAAGAGGTTTTTGATCTGAGAAAACACATGGGCAGCAGGCCAGACTGATGCATAAAAAGTATACCTGAGCAAATACTTGGAAACCCCAACATTTGAGGACTTTGAGCTATGAAGACTTACATTGCTGACACTTTTTAGCACACCAACCAAAAATCAACTGCAACATCAGCATGCTGGACTGATGTGAATTACAAAATGGAACCCAAGCAGGCTTGGCAACCTCCAGGTACAGCCCAAAGGTCTCTGGGAATTACAGCTGCTTTCCGGGCTAGAGAGTTCAGTTCCCCTGAAGGAAATGGAAGCTTTGGAGGGCAGACTCTCTAGTATCGCATGGCAGTGTGTGTGGGGGTGGGGGGGCTCACTGTGATAACATCATTTCCGGCACAATCTGGAAGTGATGCTATCACATAGGAGTGATGCTCTAACATTCACCCAAAACTCTGTGGTTCAACCACGGAACTGAGGTGAATACTAGAGCATTGCCCCCATGTGATGACATCACTTCCAGGTTGCACCGGAAAGCATATCACCATGTTGCTGTTGAGTCAACCCATTCCCCCTCCCCGTGGCAGTCAGCCAGGGGGAAAGGAGAGGTCCGCAGCCCCAATCACATCCCACCTGAGCTCCTTCCTTTACCCAAACTCCACCCTCAGCTAACACGGATTTCTGCCTTCTCTCATGCACTAGGCCATCTTTTTAAGCCACACAACAGGAAAGGGGGATTTTTCAAAGTCTATATTTAGACAGAATAACTTGGGGGGGAGAAGAAGGTGGGCTGGGCTCGCTGTTCAGATCACACATGCCAAGGCCAATTTCTTATTCTCTTTTGAGCAGCAAAACCCCCTTGACACTGAAAGGACAAGAAGAAAACCTGGTCTTGCATCCTGTGCTGTGTGACTTTCAAAGTCAGCTACGCTCTGGAGATAAAGGGGGCCGCTCTCTTGCTGCCCAAAGGACCCACTGCAGGTGTCTGTGGAATGAGGCATGCCCTCTGAGCCCAGGGCCCTTCCTACCCTTTACCCCCAGACTGAAGGGAAGTAAAGAGGGCTTCTCTCAACCCCATGGATGGCCAAAGACCTCCTATGTGCCCTGCTCTCTGCTGCCAGGAGTCTTCCCAGACAGCACAAAGGCAGCCTGCAGGGATGTCCCTTGCCCTTAACCACGTCGAAGAGGAGTCCCTGTTGTGCCCTCCCCGTATTTTTTTGCAAGAGTCGAGTCTCCAGCTAGCAGCACATTAGCCAGCAGCGTAAAGTGGTTAGAGGTGTTGGAATAGGATCTGGGAGAAGCAGGTTCGAATCTCCGCTTTGCCACAGAAGCCTGCTGAGTGACACTCAGCCTAACCTACTTCACTGGGTCGGGGTGAGGATAAAATTGAGGAGGGGAGAATGACAGCTAGTTTGGGTCTCCCCACCAGAGAGAAAGGTGGGGGTATAAACAAAGTAAATTAATTAAGAAATAAACATTATGGTCTCGGTTATGCATCTAGACCATAGGACCCTGCTGTATAGCCAGAGGGGTGGCTTTCTAGTCCCTTCCAAAATAGTAAAGAGTCCAGTAGCACCTTTAAGACTAACCAACTTTATTGTTGCATAAGCAACTGACGATGTATCTGACGAAGAGAGCTGTGGTTCTCGGATGCTTATGTTACAATAACGTTGCATCTGACGAAGAGAGCTGTGATTCTCAAAAGCTTATGCTACAATAAAGATGCATCTGATGAAGAGAGCTGCGGTTCTCGAAAGCTTATGTTACAATAAAGATGCATCTGATGAAGAGAGCTGTGATTCTCAAAAGCTTATGCTACAATAAAGATGCATCTGACGAAGAGAGCTGTGATTCTCAAAAGCTTATGTTACAATAAAGATGCATCTGATGAAGAGAGCTGCGGTTCTCGAAAGCTTATGTTACAATAAAGATGCATCTGACAAAGAGAGCTGTGATTCTCAAAAGCTTATGCTACAAAAAATGTATCTGATGAAGAGAGCTGTGGTTCTCGAAAGCTTATGTTACAATAAAGTTGCATCTGACGAAGAGAGCTGTGATTCTCAAAAGTTTATGCTACAATAAAGATGTATCTGATGAAGAGAGCTGCGGTTCTCGAAAGCTTATGTTACAATAAAGATGCATCTGATGAAGAGAGCTGTGATTCTCAAAAGCTTATGTTACAATAAAGATGCATCTGATGAAGAGAGCTGTGATTCTCAAAAGCTTATGCTACAATAAAGATGCATCTGATGAAGAGAGCTGCGGTTCTCGAAAGCTTATGCTAAAATAAAGATGCATCTGACGAAGAAGGCTGTGATTGGTTGTTGTGGGTTTTTCGGGATGTATTGCCGTGGTCTTGGCATTGTAGTTCCTGACGTTTCGCCAGCAGCTGTGATTGGCATCTTCAGAGGTGTAGCACCAAAAGACAGAGATCTCTCAGTCTTTTGGTGCTACATCTCTGTCTTTTGGTGCTACATCTCTGAAGATGCCAGCCACAGCTGCTGGCGAAACGTCAGGAACTACAATGCCAAGACCACGGCAATACATCCCGGAAAACCCACAACAACCATCGTTCTCCGGCCGTGAAAGCCTTCGACAACACAGAGCTGTGATTCTCAAAAGCTTATGTTACAATAAAGATGCATCTGATGAAGAGAGCTGCGGTTCTCGAAAGCTTATGCTACAATAAAATTGGTTAGTCTTCAAAGTGCTACTGGACCTTTTACTATTTTGCAACTACAGACCAACACAGCTAACTCCTCTGGATCGAGTCCCTTCCAGCTGCCGAATGGGGGCAACACACGGCTCACCTCCATGTCCAGCTGTATTCCCAGTGGAATCTACTTTGAAAACGAGGATTGGGGAGGGCCTCGTTTTTTGGTTAATAAGACTCACAACCTAAATCAATCCAGAATCCTGAGCAGGAGCTATCAGCGCACATAAATAAGCAGAGGCCAAGGGATGCTTCGTATTCCTTACACAGAGACGCCCCGTGCAAGGAAAGCAAGAGGCAGGCCCACCTCCCTGAAGTGCGGCACGAGGTCTGCTTTATTGCTGTTGGCTTCCCATGGGCAAAATAAGCACCAGCACCACGTTTTCGAAGTGACACAGCTCTTCCTCCACTGAGATTACCCACACTAGGAACGTTCAACAGGTTGAATCCAGCATCTGGTAGCTCTGTGTGTGTGTGAGAGAGAGAGTGAGTGAATGAGAGAGAGAGAGAGAGAGAGAGAGAGAGAGAGAGAGATGCCCTCAAGTCATAGCTGACTGATGGCGACCGCCCCCCCCCCGGTGGGGTTTTCATGGCAAGAGACTAACAGGGGTGGTTTGCCATTGCCTGCCTCTGCAGCCCAGGTCTTCCCTGGAGGTCTCCCATCCAAGTACTAACCAAGGCCAACCCTGCTTAGCTTCTGAGATCTGATGAGATCGGGCTCACCTGGGCTATCCAAGTCAGGTAACAAACCACAAGAGACTCCCTCAGTCTATGAAACCCAACACACTAGAGTGGAAAAACCACAACTGGAGGGAAAATACAATCAATACCATTCAAGTATAAATATTATATAATTGTATTCAAAGTGCAATAGTGCCTAGTGCCTTCATAAATATGCATAAATACATAAAAGTCTACAGTTAAAGTATCCAAAACAAACTTTTATAAGAGGAGGGCAAAATACAAATTCATACAAATTCATACAGTTACGGCCATGTAATAGAACTTCAAGTCCACAACAGTTTCTGTTTCTTCAGAGTTTTCTTTTTCTTTTTATAGGTGACGTTGCTGAAGAACGGCCTTCGGACAGAAGCCAGAACTCAACAGGTGGGTATGCAATCCAACAGTAAGTAATTCTTTTTCTATGTTGCCGGTGGAGCTACAAGATGGGGCAGGACCCGAAGACCCCCCCAGCCCAACAAGTGGCCGGCTATTACATTCAAACTTGTTTCACAAACAGACATTTCATCAGGGGCCAAGCAATTAGGTCCACCAAAGTACACTTAAATTCCGCTTCACAAGGCTGCAAAATACAAGCGCACTCTTGCGGCGTTAACACCAGCCGCAAGCAGACACCCGCCCCTGAGGCTGGATATGTAATTACCCTCAGGTGATTGCCTGCCTCTTACCTACCCAGGACAGACAGGCCAATAGTCGGCGCAAAGCAGCGCTCCCGCCACTCAGCCCAGGCTCGCTCCCACCGGTGCCCTAGGGGACTGCTCAGGAGTGCCACTGGCTGAGCCGGCCCTGGTGGCTTGAGTGGAGTTCCAGCCTTCTGGGGCGGTGGGCTACTGTCCACCACGTGTGCCGGTGTGTGCCGACCACTGCTCTATCCTGTACTGTTTACATGTTGCTTTGAATTTAGTAATTCTGAGCTTATGACTCTGCCCCTACTGGTGCTCTTACTGGGAGGTGGCCCCAGATTTATCCCAGAACCATCCCTGAGTAGGTTGTGGGAAGGAAAAATAAACTTCCAGTCTCCGAAGGATGATCTGGAGGGTTAAAGTGGCCCCTGAGAATGCAGAAACGGGTTGGCTGAGGCGGCCGTCACGAGGGAGGCTGCCCTGGGCTGAGCCAGGCCACTCGCCTACCAAGGCCAGCATTGTCCCCTCAGACTGGCCCTCAAGCCGAGGTCTTTCACACCACCTGCTACCTGATCTTTCCACCTGGAGATGCCGGGCACCCAACCTGCCGCATTCGGCACGCAAAGCAGAGGCTCTTCCACTGAGCCACAGTCCCTCCCCATCCTGAGCAGCTCTACTCGGAAGTTCATCCCCCTTTTATTCAGTTATTCAGGAGGGCGTTCTTGGGATTGCAGCCTAAAAATGTCAGGTATGAAAACAGCCTCAAGAAAACAAGATTTTGTCAAAGGCATTAGCCCCAAACAAGCAGCGTGACTGGATTTCATTCCTCCGACTACCCATTCCATTCCCCCTCGCATTCTCCGGCAAGTCAGAATGGGGTAGCCGAAGTTTGTTCTGTTTTACGCTCACAACAGCCTGCTAGGTTAGGCTGGAAGAGAATGGCCGGCCCAAGGCACCCACACCGGCCCCCACTGGCTCCCGTGTGTACATTATTGTTATTACCTTCCATGTGTGATTTAAAAAGAAGGCAAGAAAGGGGGGGGGGAGGTATAAAAGGAAATTAAAAAAACAAAACCTCACAACTATACTAGATTACTATCCAAACAAACCCTGGCGTGGATGTCCTGCCAAATAGCGAATGTGTGACTGTGTGCTCCAACTGGAACCAAAACTTGGCAGGCGGCCCAGCGCTTCACTGTATTTTGCTCAGCCAGCCCCAGTCTGGCAGGACACAGTGAACACACTCCAGTCCACGTGACACAGGGGTCACTCGTGCCAAGCTGATTTCCTTGCCTTGGTAAAAATGTAATCTTCACACTGAATGTACCGGCAGCTCCAGGAAAACATGAGAAAGAAAGAACAGGACACAGATAATTACTCTCAGGAACTCAGCATTTCGTAGATGCTACTAAGCAAACACCACCAATGGCAAAGACCACTCTTAACATGACGAGACTGGTCCTATATTCAATATTTGAGCCTGCTGAGCACCTCCAGATGCCAAATGCTCGCATTTAGATGACCCACTATTCACTTTTCCAAGCTATGGCTTTTGAATGCAACTGTAGGCAAGACAGACACACACACAGTCTCCCTCGTACTAGAATCTTTTGCAAAGAGAGGGAATTTGCAGGTCATCCACTGTGCACTGTCATCAGTCGTACGGAAGGGCCACAGCATGGGGCTGATTCACAAAGACTGGCCAAAGGCATGTAAGACAGGACAGAATCTCAACCCGGAGAAGCCCCCAGCCCTGAATGCGCAGCCTACCTTAGGGACTGCATTTCCTAAACTCACAGGCCCAAATTCTGGGTGCTCATTTGATAAAGGTGGGAGGAGCGATGCACGGAAAGCAAGAGATGGGATTATGTGGATAACATGACCTTGGGAGAAAAGAGGCTGGCGGAGGCAAAAGCGAGGGCAAGGAGCGACACACCCGGAGCAACCATTACTCTGCCTTTGCGAGCAGGGAACTGGCTCTCTGCAGCTCAGGTGTAAAGGCAAGGCACCCTTTGACTTTGCGGCAGTGAACAAAGCAATTGTTTTAAATTAACAAATAGGGCTAGCATGCCGGCACAGAATAATCCATTGGGGGGGGGCTATGTGCTCCTTCTTCGTACCTGGAGAACAAGCTGCGGACTTGCAAGCGAGGCAAGCAGATTAGGGACCCTTGCCGCACATTCCCATTACAATGAGGGCAAGAATGAAGCACCGGCAGGGGTACACAGACCGAACCAGCTCTGGCAAGGAGACGTGGGGCGCTGGGGGCTCACTGAACGGCTCTGGATTGCAGCTGAAACGGCATACTGATAGCCAACTAGAATGAGTGTCATCTAAGCCGCTTGGAGCAGGATTACACCCAAGAGCTGACTCTCCGGTAATTTTTGTTTTGTTTTGCATCTTTACTAGGCGTGCTCACAGAAACAAAAGTACTAGGGGAGAGAGAGCCTGCCAGCATTTTATATTAGCAGCAACGTAATTTCAGAAACAGGGGAACCACTGCCAGTTTAAATTATTTGAAAACTTTTACTACCATTTCATATTTATAATTTGGATTATGCAAAATCAGATGCGTTTGGACAAGCTGGCGTATAACTACTCATTATGAAGGAAAAGGAAAATAAAGTCAAAGGAACTGGTCTTCAACCATTCTAGAACCAGGACCCTGTAACGGCACACAGGTAACATCAGCATCATGTAACATTACAGTCACGTGAGTGTTTCACAGAATTATGGCTTCACCAGTTTCAGGCAAGAACAACAGATCCAGAGGAGTTGGCCGTGTTAGTCTGTAGTAGCAAAATCGAAAAGAGGCCAGTAGCACCTTTAAGACTAACCAACTTTACTGTAGCACAAGCTTTCGAGAACCACAGCTCTCTTCGTCAGATGCGTGACGAAGAGAACTGTGATTCTCGAAAGGTTATGCTACAGTAAAGTGGTTAGTCTTAAAGGTGCTACTGGACTCTTTTCGATTAGGCAAGAACAATGGTAGCAGACCTAGCAAGCTGGGGGGCAGGAAGCAAACTGAGCAGCAGAGGCTGTGCCTTCCTGAGGAACCAGTCAAGGGCTTGGAGCTCGGGGAGTCCTCTATGCCACTGACTGGCTTCCAGCCACTGCCCTGTTGCTCCTCTCAATGTACACATGAAGAGCAGCCAGAGGCATGCCCCCCCTGATCTCTGTGCAGGGGCAGAAGGAGCAGGTCTTTCGAAAAGGCGGCCCAAAATAGTGGCTTTCTAAGGGCTTGCAACTCAATGGGTGGGGCTCCAGCACTCACCAAAGGGGTCCAATCCATGGGTTGAAAACTACTGGCTCAGATGCTGAGATGCTGAATATTTTTTAATACTGATTTATGCTGCAAATAGATCCAGAGGAGTTAACTGTGTTAGTCTATAGTTGCAAAATAGTAAAGAGTCCAGTAGCACCTTTAAGACTAACTTTATTGTAGCATAAGCTTTCAAGAACCACAGCTCTCTTCGTCAGATGCATCGTCAGCTTTCGAGAACCACACCTCTCTTCATCAGATGCATCTGTGGTTCTCGAAAGCTTATGCTACAATAAGGTTGGTTAGTCTTAAAGGTGCTACTGGACTCTTTGCTATGCTGCAAGCAGCATTTCTTGCACTGAGGAAACTCAAGTCCAAGTGCCGCTTTGGCAGCTGAGATACCCAAGAAGACAGGGCCCATGCAATAATACTTGCAAAAAGGTTTAGGCTACAGAAATGAGATGCGATTCCCTGGGGATAACATTGTGAAGCTTTATGGAACTCGGGCCCATCGTAAGAGCAAGTCAGACACAGGCTGCAAGCACCAATCTTGTATATAGAAAGTGATGCTGAGAGAGCTGCTCTCTCGGCTTCCAGGTGTCCTGGGCAGAACTTTTCTGTGCTCAGAGACCCTCGAGGAAGCCCAGCTGTGGCTGGTTGCCCTTTACTTGGAATGAGGAGGGCCAATCCCCAGAGTCTTGCCAACAACCACCAAGTTTCTTCTTGGACTTCAACATGGGCCTGGCCGTCGTCACGTGATGGCATCTCAGAGGGTTTGTCGGAGAAACAGGAGAGAAGTCTTCTGTGTACTTAAACCCCACAGAGCGCAATGAGGATCTTTAAAAGCCACGGCACACCTCTGAGGTAATGTATTGGCCAAAAAAGTGCCAACAAAATTAGCGAAGCACAGAGTCTGCTTTGGAGGCAGAAGGTCCCTGATCTATTCCTAGCATCTCCATTGGAAAGGGTCACGTAGTAAGTGCTGGGAAAGACCTCTGACGGAAGGCACAGGGCAGCTGCTCTCGGTCAGAGTGGACAATCCAGGCCGGGACTGGCCAGTGGCCTGGCTCAACAGAAGGCCGCTTCACAAGGCCCAAAGGTGATGTTCTCAAAATGCCCTTTACTGTTCTGCATCAACGTTAAGTCGCCTGCACAGCACACAACTTGGATTTCAAAAACCCCTTCTGAAACTCAGCTGCTACCACTGGAAACAAACAGCCACCTTCCCAGAAACTCACATCGTGTCTTCTTTTTCCTATGTTCCCCTTAAGGCAGAAGCCTCCGATTCCAACACTTAGCTAGGCATGGAAATGTTTAGAGGGAACTCCAGCCTGCTTCTTTCCGCTTGCAGCACTCCAGCTGTGGTCTCCTTTCAAGTAGGTGACAGGGACCATGGGACTCAAATGAGGAAAAGGGTGTCACTTCTTTAGTCATCGCATCACAAGAACAGCTAGTCAAAGGGGGGTACAGAAAGGTCTAAGCAGAACCCTGATGACCTGGACGACGCCCGATCCGGAGGAACTGCTTTAATCCTGCATCCTTCAACGCTACGGTCACCTGCTGCTTTTCAGCCTTACACAAAGACCCCTTAGGAAAGCCAATGTATGTTACTCCATGCTCAAAACATCTCCTGAGGCCACTGCGGCCTGTGTACTTGACTGAAAGTTGCACGGCTTTCCAAAATGTTTTCATGTACTTGGAGGCACAGAAATTATCTCACAAGTCAACCTGTGGACCACTTTGCAGGTGGTTCCATTGCAGAGGGAAGTTTCACCCACACAGCACCCCTCCCTGAAGTGAAACCAGGGGACTTGCACCTGAGGACAAGCCAACCGAATGTCCTGTGACTCCTTCAAAATTTACAAAATCCTCAGCCTAGTCTACCTCACAGGGTTGTTGAGAGGATAAAAGAGAAAAGAGAACAACGTTGTAAGTCGGGTATAAATATCTAAATAAATACAAGGACATACTTCCAACACCTCTAGTTTCAGAACAGATGTTACACCTCCCCGCACTCTTCCTTCTCTGCCTGTTGTAGTCTGTCTTCTACAGTCTGTTCTGCAGTGCCTTAAAAGCCAACAGAACGGTCTTTCTATTGGTTTAAATACACGCTAGAAAAAGTACAATTGTCTAACAAGTTCTTGTGAACAATTTAAATTATATCTTCGTAGCTAAAGAGTTTGAAACGGTAGGTTACGCACCCTAGAAATAAGATTCCCCTATTTTCAAGTCAGAGATTTAACTTTAAGATACTCTGGAGAAGGCGCTAATCCCTGAAGAACATCAACACCAGAATCAAACAGGGAACAAATTTAACAGACTCCCTCAAGATAGAAACAGGGACAGTTGTGTGCCACACTTCTGAGCAGCTTGCCTTCTGGTTATAAGGAAATCCCAGCCGCCGGGCAACCTTATGCACGTTTATTCAGGATAAAGCCCCACTTCATTCACCAGGGCTTACGCCCAAGTAACCGTGCATACAAGTTCATTCTTTCCTTGCCGGGAAAACTTCCCCCCCAGCAGATTAAGAATGAGAAAAGTTCCCACGCAGAGATGCTCCCTCCGTCTGCATGTCAGACTGCTCCGTTTCCAAGAACCTTGGGTGGATTCAGTCGCTGCTGAAACCTTAACACAGCAGCACACCCAAACAAAGCAGTTAAGGGGAGTCTGCCCTTCACCGCACAGATGCACGGTATTATTCCGTGAGACTTTTGTGGCACTGAAGTTGGAGGCTGACACACCCCTATTTACAGCACACTGTGTACTGTACAACGCACGGTGCCAAGAAATTCAACCTATCTACGCTGGCGAGAAAAAAAAAACAACACAAAGTCATTCCAGGTTAATCCGATGCTTCAATTGCACAACTTCTATTCAACTGGAGAGGGAAAACAAAACTTCTCCCTCTCCTTCCGGCTTTCTGCTCTTTTTTCCCCCAACGGTGGCCTCATTTTTATTATTTTTTCCATTTCCCCATGCACTTGCATCTCACTTGCAATTTTTGTTTTAAAAAAATCTCTGTATCGTTTCTATAGTTCCTTCTACATTTCCAGAATGGCTTATTAAAGAAAAGAAAGACGGCTCCAGGGTACATGAAGAGAGTAAGAAACATGCCCTAAGGTCATCTGGACTCACTTCTCCGCTTGCAGGACGGGAACTGCCTTTGGTAAGATGAAAGGCTCAAGATAATAAGGCCCCAAATTTAAACTCCAGAGAACTAGCCGCATAATTGTTTCCCAGAGGTGCCGACAGAAGGAGCTCCCAAACCACCCCCGCCCACCCCTTTTTGGCGAACTCTCTAATGCAGAAATTCAGGAGTCCGCACACACGCACCACTCGAACGTCTTTAATTGCAAGGAACAGTCCCAGTCAGGATCCTCCAAAGCCATTCTTTGATTCTTCCTTGCGGTTCTTAGCCTGTTCTCCTGTTCTGGGCCTGCAACGGTTCCATATTTATTGAACCTGCCCTGTGCCTTGTCACAGTTGAATACCAGCCTTCTGCTGAGTACGAATTAGTCAGGAAGGGCTTTGTAGAAGCAGCTTGCCTCACACTGGACACAAACGCTCGCTTGGCAGGAACAGTTGCATGGCTGCAGGCCGTGTCCTTGTGGTGAATAAGATGCTTTCTTCTTTAATTACAAAACAGGGCGCACTGTGGATGGCTTGAGTGGACTCAGTCCAGACAACCGCTTGGAGGATCATAACCAAGCAAGATCACATGTTCCTTCCTTCCCCATGTTTAAGGTGCTCTTCTCTTTTTCCTTTTCTTCCCACTAACTGTAGTTTGCTGTGACCTCTGAATCACCAAACTATGGTTACTGCTTTGCCTCCGAACCAGCATCCATGTTAGGCTATGGTAACATCTGTCGTAATGCACTATACACAGATCTCCTATCTAAGTCAACTAGGAGACCCCTGTTGATGCAGAACGCCGCAGCTCGACTGTTATCAGGAGCCAGCAAGAACACGCATATCACTCCCATTCTGCAGTCTCTCCCTTGCCTACCTCTCAGTTACAGGATTCAGTTCAAGGTATTGGTTATCACTTACAAAGCTTTTCACGGCCTTGGGCTGGCATTCCTACGGGATCACCTCCCTCCCTATGTCCCTCCATGGCAGCTTCGCTCTTCCAAATAGGGTTTCCTGCAGGTGCCACCTTGCACATGGGCGAAATGGACAGCAGCCCATACGCAGGCTTTCTCTGTGGTGGCCCCTACCCTGTGGAACGGCCTGCCTGAGGAAGTCAGGAGAGTCCCCATTCTCCTGGCTTTCCACAAACTATGCAAAACTGAACTCATCAAGAGGGCTTTTTACTGAGACAGGAGGGCTATATTGTAGGGAGGGGAGCTCAGATGATCCATTAATGAGTTAGGAACCATAGACCCCACCACTATGTTGTACTGGATTCCTGCTAATGCTGTATCTTTGTGAACTTTTATCTATTGGGCATATTGACTGTACTAATCTCACACTGTGTAATCCACCTTGAGTCTCAGTGAGAAAGGCGTACTATAAATGACATAAATAAAATAAAGTAAAATCCGAAAACCACTTCAAACTACAGTTTCTGGCTCTTGTTTGGCTAACAACAGCTTGCCAATTTGGATGTTGTGTTGCATCTGACGAAGGAAGCTCTGACTCGTGAGATAGTTGAGGTTGGATTAAATTTTGTTGGTCTTAAAGTTACTAGACTCTTGTGAAATATGTTTAGCCCTAAAAAGCATACTCACACTGCTATCTGTGAAGGGAGGGGTTGAACACACAAACCTGCAGCTCATTTCCGAAGAGAGAAATTATCTACTTACCAGCAACAGTCGGCCCACCAATCTCTGAATAATAAAAACTAAATAAAACCTGCAGTATTTTCAGAAAACAGTGGCTTGTATCCAGTAGCTCTCCCCACATTCCCACAGCTCCTTCCAACTCCCGCAAATATCATTCCTGGGGTCACAGGACCTAAATGGAGAAACAGCCCATGCAGGCCGGGGAACTGCAGAGAGAAGAGGGAAGGGGTGGAAGCACTCGGCCACCAACGGCCTGAGAGAAAGGACGAGGCAATTTCTCCTCGCTGCGCTGCCCTGACCCTTGCAGTTATTCTTGTGTGGCCGTGACCCCAAGGATTATCTTTCCAGAAGTCAGAAGCAGAGAAATGCAGACAGCTCAAGGGGACGTCCATGCAGTGAAGTACTCTGAGGGTAAGTCTCTCAGTCCAGGTCAGTCAATGAAACGGCCTCCTCGTCTGCCCTGGCTAAAGAAGAGGCCACCTTTGGCTGACAGGGAAGCCGGACGGAGAAGGAAGCCGCCCTGACTGGCCAAAGACCAACGTGATACCCAACAAACAGCAAAGTATCTTCCACCTCCCCGATTCTCTCTTAGGCCATCCGCATTAACTTTGTTTTTATTGTATATGCCCGTAATATCCCACGCTGTCTCCTCTCATAGAACTCAAGGTGATACATATACAGTTCCCGGGAGATCCCCCTCTCAGGCAATGACCAGTCCCCGCTGTGCTTGACTGCAGCCTGTTTGCTGTACTGTATGCCTAGCAACTACGCTGTTTCTTAGGCACTGTTTCTTTCACGGAGGAAAGCGACCCAAAGCTCCAAAAAGCCCCAGGCGCTTGCTTTGGACGCTCACCCCCAAGTCAGATCACTTCCAAAGGCAGCTCCTCCCATACGAGCTGCACACAGCTTGGGTGTTGTGGCTTTGCCCTCAGCATTGCTAGGAGGTATCCCTGGTTTAATACAGCCCAAACTGGGACTGTTGCCAAATGTGGTGGGGCTTCTCAGCCCTCCCTTCCCCTCTCCGCTTGCTGGTTTTCCAGGCTGCCCGAAAGCACAGGCAGGGTCCTTTGCAGGCACTTAAGGCCACTGGGAGTCTCTAAGTGGGTATCACAGGTGTGAGGTCCAAACCGTGCCTTGCTGTGGACTGAAAACCGCGATCAGTGGTTTGTTTATTAAGCAGTACTGAGCAGGGCTTTAAAATATTTTTTTCTGCAATGTACTTAATCTCTGACCTATTGTCCACAGTTGTGTTCCAAAGAGAAGAACACATCACAGGCTGAGCTCCCAAAGGATAATTGGGAAAGAAGTTGGCTATGGCTGTTCAGAATCCTATGCCAAACAACGTATGGTACCCCCTACCCAATCTATTTATGCAGCCGCACATTTGAAGAGGACCTTTGTGCCACGACTGATTTATTGCTGTGGCTTGATTGTGACATCTGCCAGGGATTAGCATGAATTAATCGAAGGAACACATTGATTTGGAGGCACCTGGCCAGTTTTACTTCCCTAATTATCGACCTGCTCTCGCCAGCGAGGAAGCCCCGCAGATGTCAGAAGGCAGAACAGAGGTCCCATCAAGTCCATGTGGATTTCTTTCGTTTCCTGAGTCAACAAGAACATGCGCAAGACCTTCAGCATCCTTTTGAACAGAGCAAGGTGTAGTGGCAGCTGAAGCCCACAGCAGGGAGCGCATGTGAGTGCGTGCATCAGCTCCCTTCCACTGACCTTTTCAGCAGTCTAGGACCAGAGAGAGAAGGGGATGAAAAATACGGCTGTGCGTGTGGAGGGGTGGTGTTTGTATTATATGTAGTGACGCCAAATGCCTGCAGGCAATCTCGCACTGAAGGGGCCTCCCACCTGCCCCTGCCTCTCAGGCGGTGGAAAAACAGCAGGGGGTGGAAATGACATCAAGCAACATCCAAACAAAACAGATGTGACGTCAGCCTGCACTTTAGAAACTCTATGGTAATACCCAGATATGACGTCGGCTCATAGCCTAGTGTGATTTCCGCTCCTTGCCCTGCCCCTAAAGCTCCCAGGGATGCCAAGCCACCATCTGGCGTCCTTCGTCAAATGTCCACTAGTGCTTTAATCCAACCGTTCCGCACATTTCAGACTGTGAGAAATGGGGAAGGGGAGGCAGACACCATTCTCCCACCACCACCATTCCCGGAGGGGCTGGATTCAGAGCTACCTGCCTGCCGGAAACCGAGCAGGGAAGTTCTGCCCTACCCATTCTTAAGTCATAAATGGCTGCCCTAGTGATTGAGAAAAATATGAGCGGGTAGTGACTTTTGTGGATTTATTTATTGGAGCAAAAGAGTTGCTTTTGATCGTGAAGAGGAAAGGAGGGGAATCGTTGTATGGCTGGCTGACCGAGAACCCTAGAGCCGTATGGCTGGCTGCCCGAGAACCCTACAGGCCACAAGGAAACCAGCAATTCTGAGGGTTAGACTCGATGGCCATTTGGGGCCTGAGAGGCAAGGGCAGGTGGGAGGTCCCTTCAGTGTGAGATCCATGCCTCTATGTGCTCCATCCCTTTCAGAATTGTTGTTCTAAACCCACTTACTTCACTGGCCTCTTCTAACTGGGCTTGAAAAATGCAGACGTTACAGAGCACAGCAGCGCAAGGCAGGCTTGAGCGCGCCACTCGTTGCAGGATCAAGTTTTATATATATATATAAAGGAAGAGCTGGGGGCTCCACGCCTGGCTTCAGAAGTGACCAGGGAGGTTCCACGCCCTGACTCATTTGCCCGAGTGAAAGCGAAGGCCTGTGGAATGACGTCTCTTCTCCCGCCCCAGCCCCCACCCCCTGCTCTGCTCTGTAGGGATGGGGGGGAGGGGGATAGCACCGAGTTCCACTTTCACGTCGCACACAATGTGCTACTGGGCAAAACAGCCAGATGTTCCCCATCATCTCCACCATGCAAGAAGCAAACTATGCGCTAGCATGACCTGAACGCTTTGGATGGCTCAAAGTACTTGAATTGGGCTACTTAGATTTCTACCCTGTTCTGTTCTCAAATTTATGACAAAAGTTATAATAACCCAAATATAAGCCCACATATACTTATTAAATCATTACAATACAATAATCACAACTATAAAATGAGTAATTCATAGCAGCAGAGCTGCAGCTGAGGAGGTTATATTATCCCTCAACTCACCCCCACAACCGCTTCCCCCCCTGGGGGCTTTCAGACCCATTTTACCTGACAAACATGGGTCTGGAATCCCACCAGATTTAGCAGGGCAGAGTGGGTTGCAAGGGGAAATCAGCTGACACACAGAGTTACGGACACCACTCCACACCTTCTCTGTTGCAACTCCCCCAGAAGCTCTGCCAGGGAGAGGTGGCACTTGTACACAGCTATGGTGGATCAGGTTTTCCATCTGCTTCCCAAAGAGGCAGGACTGCAGTCATCAATGACACACCCAACTTGGAAATGCAACCATGTTTTGTAACATGAGAGTAAAAACCAATAGCCAGATGAGACATTACACGCAGTTTATTGAGAGGAAGGTTCTTCCTCAAAGTGCAAACAGTAGACAATATACTGCGCGAGTTGAGTGAGCCTCAGCTGACAATTGGAAACAGAGGAAGCAAAAACCTCCTCTCCAACCACACATAACCCACTTCAAGCTCTTTCCCAGTAATACTTGGAACACTTTTTGCATCTCGAGAACATCTCTTCACCCAGAGAACATTCAAAACCCAAGTACGCTTTGTCACAGAGAAGTCCTGCAGGGAAATAAGAAGGAACACAGAAAGCCGTGCAAACGACAACAAGGAATAAGAACAAACTGACTTCCTGTGACATGGGCTGCGGGTGGCACGGGACTCTGCGGCATCTTTCACACAGAAGGCCAAAACAGAGAGACTGTATTGACATGTTTTTATTGCTGTATTTATATGACTGCTGCCTGTCAGATACGCCTCCAGCATATCTGCCATGTGTTATGAATTTCTTGCTGCAGAGCGTAGTGTACCTCTGAGAACATGCAGAGGGAACCTGTTTTGCTGACTGGTTGCTAGCTGCTTATCTTGCAGGTGTTTTAGTACCATTTCCTGGCCGGCCTGTGAATGTGGCCTTGAAGTTCCAGCCGAGACCTCACCAACCTCCTGAGAGTCTGAGCAGAGCTCATCCTTTCCCTCCTCCCCTCTCTTCTGGCTACCTGGCTCAGTGTGCCAAAATCCTAATTGACTTTCTTTCCCACTGGAGGGCGTGGACTTTACCCTATAATTAACCTTGCTTTGCTACCTTGCGTCACTTCAGCCAATGATCCTGCCTGACCATCTTGGTCCTGGTATTCTTCTTTAAGTAACTTTAACTCATATACCTGAGTGATGCAGTGAAGTGCTTGGGGGAAATACCTGGCAAGACCTGACATTACCAGAGTTTTAATTGTTTTTATTATATGTATTTATATGTTGTAGTCCATATAACATATATGTAGTCCATATAACATATATGTAGTCCATATATGTTATATGGACTATAAATTAAATTAAAGTAAATAAATAATGCGGAGAGCTCCAGGGTTGGGGATCCTAGCTGCTGCTTCTTTTTTTAAAAAATGTTGCTAGGCTCACACAGCCCTGCTGCTGACCAAGATCTCAGCACTTGGGGCTGGGCTTTCCGGCCTTTTTCTTAGGGTTGCCAGCCTCCAGGTGGGATAAAAAACCCCAAAAAAACAGAAGCTCCCTTGGTGAATAACAATCAGCCCAACAGTGGAAAACCACACCTAAGGGCCCCTTAGGTGTGGTTTTCCACTGCTGGATTGATAGCCTCCAGGTGGGAATTACAACTGATCTCCAGGCTACAGAAGACCGTTCCCCTGGAGAAACTCCCTTTTCTTCACAAATCTCTAGGAATTTCCCATCCCGGAGCTGGTAACCCTAATTCTCTTCCGTGCCACTTCTCCTGACCTGAGACAGCCTCAGGGGGCTCTTTCCCCCATCATAGAACCTTCTGGAACCAGATACGTGGACCAGCATGTCAGCTCCACGGGGCTGTTTCAAGTCTTAAAAATGCTCCAGGAGGAAAGACAACGTCCCCCTCCATCAAAATCAGGCCTCTCTGCGCATCGTCTGCATATGAAGTCCAAGCCTGGAACTCTCAATGCATCATCTGGTTTGACTTGAGAAATATCTGGTTTTGTGTACTGTCAAGCTGCAACCTATAAAGAATGAAATATTCAAACAGCTTTCCCGCCTCCTTCCCTGAAGGCTTCATTGACCTGGGCTGGTGAACTAACTGGACAGCACAGCAATATCGTACCCACCGACATTTTATGCCTGTTCAAATGTTTTCTTTTTCGGGCTCTTCAAGTTACCAGGCGATATCCTACTATCTGTGAGTGGAGGGGGACACGGAGTTTTCCCATATTCCCCTTTCCTTCTGCTCTTCTGACCCCTGCAATGATTATTCAAGAGGTAGCGGGATCCATGCAGAGAAACAGCTGTGAGGGGCCAGAGGCTGCGGTGAGGAGGGACATAAATCGACCCCTTTCCTCAGAAGAGCTGTGCTTGCAGGAAAGGGTTAGGGTCAGCTATTTCATCCTCGTCCTCATTCAGCGTCCCCCACCTGCTGTTCTTCCGTGTGGTTCTCCCCCCGCCCCCTCCCCCGCCCAATGCTGAGAGAATGGCTTTCCCTGGGAGCGATAAAGAGACTGCAAAAACAGAGAAATGGGAGGGGGGGCACTCCACGCACAGAGTAGTAGGATACTGTTCACCATTTTCTTTCAGGACAAAAACCCGGGTGCCAAGCTTTTGTAGAAAAATCCACCTCTGGGGCTTGTTAATGCAGGTCTCCAATAACTTGTGCGTTGCTGGGATCAAGAAAACACCCATCCATCAGATCTTTCAAATTAAACAGCCCCATTAAGGGTGTTTCCACAGTACTATTTAATTGCCACTGCTTCCCTAAAAGAATTCTGGGGACTCTATTTTGCTGCCGGTGCCAAGAATTCTGTTAGAGCTCCTTAGCTTTCCCCCTCATACAAGCACACATCCCAAGCAAGGAATGACTGTGGTGTGTAACCTTATGGTCAGTCACCAGGGATACATTTTTTTCTCTTTTATAGGCACCAAATCAAGCAAATGTGAATGCCCCGCTTTCCCCCCGTAACAAATTTTTTTATCCGCAACATAATGAAGTCTCGTGATAGGGTTTTATATGGGGGGGGGGGGGCGGGTTGCGAAGTGCTAATACAGTTAAACAGCTAATCTTATTGGCCTCACTTATTTAGATCAGTCTGTTCACTCTGCCATTCATCCATGGCCAGCCATTCACAAATTACAGTGAACATACATAAAATCCATGTACAGTGTACACTTGATTTTTCTTGACTAATTCTCATGTCACAATGCACACACGTACAGCTAAACGTGTGACTGAAATCCCACATGAATACAGGTTCTGATCTCTAGGTAGGTTCGTTTGTCAAGTTAATGCGAGTTGGCTCTTTCTTACTAACAGGTGTACACACATACATTCAAGTTGTACGTATGTTCACTGTAACATGTGAACCAGGCTCTTTCCTAAACCAGGAAGAAAAATGTGCCAAGATTTCCTAAATGTAACTGAGAGAAAATGATGGTTGTGTATAACGTCCCAGGGAGACCAGCTTGAGAGCTTCAGGTAAATTTTGCAAGTTTGAGAATGAATGGCAGGAGGTGATCATTTCTATGAATGTTTAGCCAGGTTTTGCAGTGGCGGTTAACCCTTTGCTTCCTATTCCTGTAAACTGATTATACGGGCAGTTTTCACTAATCACATCTCTTCTCTATACGATTCACGTAACAGGGAAGAAGCTTGCAATGGAGGCAAACAGCTTGAAAAAGAGCACGCAAGTATGTGTGTGTGTGAGAGGGTGAGTGGAAAGGAGAACGAGACCTCCCCTGGCAAGGCACATAATTTGAACACACTCACAGGATACCTTATGGTACAATTCCTAGCGGCATACAGGTGTGCTATTCATTGTGGTATCATCAGGTTCTGTTTCATGATATCACCGTTTGGGATGCTGCAGACACGGCTGCTAGAATTCTACACATAAAGAGGGATTTTGACTGAAGTAGTGTGATCTACAAAGTGTTGAAATGGAGGAGGGGATTAAATTAAGTTATGCAGATTATAGATCTTGTAATTGCCTAACCAGAATGAATTACGCTTAATCACATTCAGTACTTTTTGGATCATATAGTCAGTATGAGGAGAATAATGCACGTTCAATCCACTTTAGCAATTATTTACAAGTGGATTTTCCCATTTCATACAATGGTCGTTTCCGCATGCCGTAAGAAAAGCAGCTCACCCTCAGAACTATGGCAGCTTATTCTCAACCTTGCATACATGATCATTTGCCAGCCGTGTGCGTTTTGTGCTTTTTCCGGGTTTTTTTGCGCATTTTCCGAGATCGCACTTGCTCCAAAAGTTTTTTTGTTGCTGGTTCCCAGCATGTTTTTCAGCAGCATTGCCACGCATATGAACAGTATGAAGTGCTTCAGAAGAGACCCTCCACAAATCTCTACCCACTTTTTTCTGTGGCTCTTGCCCCTCCTTCTTTACAGTATTGTTCATTTCCTGACGCCTGCCTGCAACTGTTGCCACATGAACTGACCTCCCCCGCCCCATTATTTCCAGAGTTATAGCGCCATTTTGTTAAGAAATCTATACGTACACATTATCCCTTTGTTGTGCTGATGAATGGCAACTCCATGGCAAAACCCTTTTATTAGTAGTGAAAACTTTCAGTGTTACACTCGTGGGAAGCATTCTGGACATCCTAATGGCTCCCCCCCCCACTCAATTTTAATTATTTCACTAGAAAATTGCATTATAACACTAATCTTGTATTATGAACACACAGCCATGGCCACAATAGTCTAAGCAGGCAAATTATAATATTCGTTTGTGAGCGGCAACATAACGGTCCAGTATCTGCAAAGGCGCAGGTGCAGCTGGTATCCCAAAGGCTCCACCAATGGCGTTGAAATTAATTTGGTGGTTACACGCACAGCCAATCACTGCTTTTTTATGGGAGGGGAAACAGAATTCAAGGCATCGTGAACTTTTGACCAGCGTTCTAGAGCGATAGAGCATGTGCAAAAGAGAAAAAAGGGGGGGTGCTTTTCATCAATGGTTACGAAAGTGCCCGAAATCCTCTTTCTAAAAGTGTTTTTTGGTGCTATGAAGGACCGCCTCCCCATCAAACCCAAACTCCCTCACACTGAAGCAGATTTTCCCACCAAAATCTATGTTCACCTACTTTAGCTGAGCAGCCCCAAGTAGTGTATCTCTATTTGTGGTTGTAAAGTTCTTTTATGTCCCACCCTGATAAGCAGTTATAATTTTGGCTTTTTAGCCCAGCCCAGAAACTTGATTGGGGAAAAGCAGGAGCCCTCTTCTTCTGTGTGGGAAATGGCACTGGAGACTGTATAACGTTTAAAAGAAACAACTTTATTGAACAGGCAGGGATGGAATAACAACAGTCAGGAAATGAAAGTGCTGAAGTAAAATATGTTGGTTGAACAGATGACTCTTTATGTCACAGCCAAAATAATTTCCTTTAAGCTTAGCTTCTAAGTTCTTAATCCTTGATAGTGAGAGATGCTTCATTTAATATTTTGGTTACAGCAACAATCTTCACAGAGTTTCCTTTCTCAATTTAGATTTCCTGATGGTAGATCAAAACTGTTTTTTCTTTACAACAGTCCTCCTCAGAGACAAAATCCCTTTAGACATTGGGCAGGAATTAATATTCTTCTCCTAAGAAGAATTAACCCTTTTTCACTTGGCTTGAATGGGAGTCTCCACATCCTACCCAAAAACACACCCTCAGTTCTATTGTGGCTGTGTAAATGGGTTTCAGCTTGTGCCGGCTTTTATATTTGGAATTCTTATCTAGAATCCATCCTCAAGACAATGATGTTATAGTTAGGTCAAAAGATTTCTTTTCCCTCATGCCAGAGGGGAATCTGTCTGACCTTCTCTGTCAGACTCTCGCACAGATTCTACTGAACTCAAAAACTTGTCAGCAACCAACTGCCATCCGGGAAGCTGGTTCTAACCAGCCAATCAGAGAGAGGAGGGAGCAGCCTGTCAATCAAGCTCTCATTTCAAGCAACGGTTAATTCCTTCCCTTCCAGCTTTCTGGTTGCTGCACTTAGGGAACCTTATTTAAAGTGCATTTCGTCACAGGAGCATTTGGACATTCCAGTGCGAACTAAAAACCACAAAAAAAAGTGCATATCAGTGCTGCATGCGGAAGATGAGCTGTAATTGAGACGCAGCAAAACACAGCTTGAAAGCAGGGAACAGGCAGTAACCATGGACAGTGCAGAAATAGCCAGTAAAATCCAGTTGCCAAGTGCACTGAAAGTAGAATAAAAGTGCATTATTCAGCATGTGTGAAAGCAGAAATCTCTGCCAGAGTGAATAATGGGTAATTTCCCCTCTCTCCATAATTTATTAACTAATCCCTGCCACCACTCGGGCCCTGATGCACAGTCTCCTTCTACTAAATGTAGTGCTGTCGCAGTGCCTTTCATAGCGGCCTGATCTACAGCTGATATTAGGTAAGCCTGCCCCTTGCCACACTGAGAAAAGTGTTCTGTGCTGATTTTTGCACATCAAGCTGAGGCATAACAGCAGACCAAACAGGGATGTTTTTTTCCTCCCCGAGATCAGTTAATAGTTCCACTTTAAAAGGCCAGTCACAGTTCCACTTTAAAAGGCCAAGAGCCACTTGCTACTTGAAGGATGAGCAAAATAGAATCTGTCTTGGAGGATGAAAAACATCTGACTGGAAGACTATTTTTGAAGCCTACTTGCTGATTTCTGCCTGTACAGAAGTCTCTGAAATATATGGGAGCTGCACATGAATGTGCTTGTGCAAGTCCCCTATTTATTTCAATAGGACTATGCAGCAGAACAGCACTCTCTCGCCTCCAGCCTATCAGATCGTGCACATTCTGACCCAGCAATTCCCTTTCCATGCCCAGGGAATCTCTATTTTTAAAATTTGTTCAAGTATATTCCACATCTCTGTTAGATCTAAATTGCAGCCTAGCAAATCAGAGAAAAAGGGAGGAGATAGCTGGGGGGGGGGGTGATCTTCTGCGTATTTTGTCTCTCCCTGGCGCATAACATCCCAGACACCTAAGCTTTTCCATTTGGCTGGGATTTCACTATAAGGCTGGTGGTAGCAGGGATACAGACGAAGGGATATGCTTGCTTTGTTGCTGGGGGGAAAGCAACACTCTACGCAGGGCTCTGCCATGTGCCTGAAGCACATCGTTGCTCAGGCTACAAAGCACTCAAGATTTTTTTTTTAAAAAAAGAGCGCCAATACAAAAAGACAAGGCTCAAGGAAAGACCTAGCCTGCTTCAGCAAATCCACCTGGGGAGGCCAAGGTTCAGGGATCCTGCAATTCCTTGAGCCTATCCAATATGTAAGCAAGACGGCTCCACTCATGACAGACCCACAGGCCTGTTTACAACCAGGCGCCGTTAGACACTAGAAGATGGGTGATGCCATGACAGGGTCATAGCTCGGAAAGGCTATTCTGGAACAAGACGTACCACAGAGACAGACAGAAAGGAAAAACGAGCCAGGATTAAGGGATTGGCAAACCACACTGTATTGGGACTACTTTACTTAGGGTACAGAAAAATGCCGGGGTTTCCAGCTGCATAATCCAGCAACACACATGCTCAAGATACGCTATCTAGCAGCACAGCACAGCCATACTCTCAAATATTTCCATGATGTGGTGGCTGAAAAGGAAGGAAGGCCCTTGTACTTCAAGAAGATTGGCACCGGAAGGCATCTGAGGGAGGGATGGGTGGTGCTGACTAGAGATGGGCATGAACAGCAATACAAACAAAAAAAAGCCACGAACAGCCCAATCTGCTGTTCGCACATAAGCTGTTCGTGAGGCCCCATTCTGAACGAACAAGTGGTCGTCACAAGCCTCATTCATTGCTGTTCGTCAAGACAGACAGTCTGGCACCTGCAATCAATTCCCTTGGCAACTTAGGCAGGGATTGTCTGAACTCTGTCTGAACTCCTGCTGTTGCCCTGGAAACCTCAAGCTAAGCCCAATTTAGCTTGATAGGCAGGTCTTCCTTTCAAGTGTGGAGCTCCAAATTTGTTACAAGGGAGCTAAGAGCAGGGGGGAGGGGGGCTCTCAGCTCTGACTTTGCAGACAGCGGAGTGGGAGAGAAAAGTTGCTGTTGGCATTTTGATAGAGTGCATTAGAGCTTGAATTTTCTTTGTGTGTGGTGGGATAGGGATCTACCCCTTCAAGTTCCAGGGCTGCTGCCAGGCTCTGGGGCCAAGCTATTATTTATTATTGGTACCTTTCCTGGTGCCTGCTCAGGTCAGGTTTCTGGGAGTGGTGCAGTAGGGATCTTGACTTGGATGGTGGCTGGAGAAGAGCCTGCTTGCCCCCACAAACAGCCAACCACGAACAAGTTTGTGAACATGTTTGTGAGTCCCTATTCATGGATGGCAATGAACAACGAACATCATGTTTGGGTTTTTTTCCCCTGTTCGTGCCCCTCTCTAGTGCTGACAGGCCTGGTTCACCCAACAATGATGAGGCCACATTATGCCTTTAGATAGGCCTTAAAGCAGTCACCTGCACCAACACAGGTTTCTAGATAATTCTGAATAGATACAGGATGGCCATACCCGAATTGAGTGAATCAGGCCTAATCCTTCACCTACCCCCACTCTCATACCTTCTGGGGATGGCCCTTCTTCCTTCCATGGCTGCCATTCCACAGTGACAGCCCAAAAGAGCCCTGCGTACTCCTGCCCAGGCAGCTGCTGTCTGATTAGATAGTGTAAAAAGAAGTTGTGTGAAAACGCATTACCACCCACTTCTTTTTTAAGAAAGAAAGTGGAAGAAGCGTATTCACCGTTACTTTAGTTGACCAACTCCCACCTCATATGCCACAATTATCGTTCTGGTCTTTATGAGAGCCACTGTAAACAGGCCTCAGGTGCAGTGCGACACTTTAAATCTGTTTACACGCCGTGTTTCCCATCATCCATCCCATGACATATTCTTCGTGTCATATGTTAACCTTTCCAACAAACCAGGCCAATTTGTGAAGGCTTACAAAATAGTCTTGGTTCTCTGTGTGGCACTCAGGTAGCCATTTTGCCTCAACAGTTAGGTGCTGCAAACCAATGAGGTAACAATTTTAAAACAATAATTGCAGGCCCCATTTTCAGTAAAGTTATGTAAGATCTCTCAGAATTTTCTGAGAAAAAAACAGTTAACTCTATACAGCAGCATTTTTGAGGTGTTCTTTTTCAAGAAATGCTTTCCACGTTAACTGTGTTCTAGGGAACAGGGCACTGACCATGCACGTGAGGGCTCTTTTTGTGCCATGTATGAAAACTATGGCTTCAGTTTAAAGAAGGAAAAACAAAATGGAGGGGCCCTGAGCTCTTTGAAGATAAGGTAGGATAAAATAAGATAGACAGGAAGCCTCAAATTTGGTAAAATTGTGAAGTAAAAAACGCAAGTTAAGAAGCAGAGGTACACATGTCTCTAAGGCAGGCTTGGGGCCGGGATATCTAGAGGACCCCCCATATATTCCTGCTCATCCCCTGAGATCAAAATCTGACACCCTGCTGTGCTGCCCCTCCTTTCTCAAAGGCAAGGCATGCAACAACCGGGAACGAGGCCTCTTTGGCATCCAAACTCTGGAGTGCCCCCCCTTGGTCCTCACCCAGCGCTGGATTCTCTATTTTCTCGGTGTCAACGGAGTCCTATTTATTCTCTCAAGCTTTTAGGAGAGACCTCTCTTTTAATCCTCCCCCTTCCCTGACACTTTGGATGATTATTTTATCTGTTTTATCAGCTACTTTTAATCTGGATTTTCCCAATTTAAATCTGGATTTTAATTCTGCTGACTGCTGCTAGTTTTCGGTACTTGATTAATTTAATTTTCCTTAAGCCACTGTTAGTCGCTCCCTCCACCCCTGTCCTTTCTTTTTAGTTTTTGTAAATGATTTTAATTGTTTTGATATTTGTTAGCACCCAAGGAACTAATTTTCTAGTTGAGATGAATATTTGAAATAAATGATACTATATAATTAACCTCTTCACCTGCTTTCTAAAGGCAAGGAGAAACTACATTGGGATTTAGTAGTAACAATTAATGTTCTCCTGATCATAACTAGGGGTGTGCAAGAAAAAAAAATCAGATTTCCCGCTTCTGAATTTCCCAAGCAGGAAAAAAGTCGGAAATAAGCAATTTCTGAAGTGGTAAGCCACTTTGGAAATTGCTTATTGACCCGCTTCGGTATGCTCCGTAAAGATTTGGAGCACACCGAAAAGATTTTAAACTTCCAGCCCAGCCACTTACTTCACCCAATGAAATAAGCATGAAATAAGCAGTGGGGCGGGAAGTTTTTGCAAGCAACTAGAAAGTGTAGGTTACACTCCTACCCCCGATCACTTGGCCCACTGCTGGAACAGCCAGGAGGAAATCCCCCAACCCCTTCTGTAGTGGTCAAAGGAGGTGATGGGGCTCTAGGCATCAGCCTGCAGCCCTGCTGCAGAGCGCTCCCTTGGCCCGCTGCACAAGGGGCCAGGGAATCACCCAATCCTTCCGCAGCACCACAGAAAGGGGCATTTAAACCCCTTGATCCTACCTAGCTTCGGGAGTCTTTGATTCGGAGTTTCCGAAACAGATCCGACAAGCTGGGGCCGAGTCTGAAATCCCGAATCTTTCCGAATGTGGGTATTTTTCTCAAATCAGAAACCTGAATTGCACACCCCTAATCCTAACTTCAAAACAGTATTATCAAACACAAACGCAACCTGAACACTAATGCACCACACACTTTCTGTTTGGTTTCTGATATGTCTTCCCTGTTACTCTGAGAATAGCTGGCAGATAGTGTAAAGGCTGTGTGTATCTATTCCCACCCATGATGGCATGCACACCTATGGTTCAACTGGTGCATGTAATTCCACAAGGATAATAAAAAAGGTGCCATTCTGAGACACAATACTTCCAGTTAAGGCATGCTGAGTTTGCAAAAGAATAACACTCCTCCCATACATTTATATGATACATTTGTTTTCGGTTCTCCCATAATTAATTTAGAGGGTTCTTGGAGATTCCAAGTAACCCCTCACGCCAGTAGTAGACCAAATCTGCTTCATACATAGGGTTATCAGTCCCTCAGTGGGAGTGGGGGATCCCCCATTTCCAGCCTCCACCCTCCCAAACCTGGCTTACCGGGGGGGGGGGGGTGTGTGTAATGGGAAGAGGCCTAGAAATCTTGCAGTGTGCTCCAGAGCACTTCCTAGTTGCGCCGGGAATGATGTCATTCCTGGTGTGACACAGAAGCAATGAGTCATGCGCAGGGCTGATTTGATAAAAATCAACCCTCAATCTAGTGTAAGATAAGTCTGCCTGCCTGCCTGCCCCCCCCCCCACAGCCCTCTGTCCCCTGTTTTCAAGCCATGAGGGTCTGGCAACCCTAATCATACGTGTATGCAGCACATGAAGCATCCTTAGACCGAGTTACATCAGGGTTCTGTCAAAGTCACTACTGTCTACTCTGACTGGCAACAGCTCTCCTGAGTCGCAAGCAGATGTCTTCCACATTACTGACTACTTGATCCTGAGAGACACTGAGAACTGAACCTCACACCTTCCACAACTGAGCCACAGCTCTTTCCTGACTTCGAAAGCAAAGCTCTGTTACGAACATTCATACCTTTTCCTGGGCCCCACACTGCCTCTACAGTGATTACAAAATACATCATCCAAACAACAAATTTTGAGTTCTGTCCTTCTTCTTGCACAAAATTTCCAGAGCTTAACTGAAAGCCGGCATGAAGCTCAAAAACTCATGAAAGAAGTTCCAAACAGAACACAAGTAACTCATAGAATCATAGAGTTGGAAGGGGCCATACAGACCATCTAGTCCAACCCCCTGCAGGATCAGCCTAAGGCATCTCTGACAAGATCAGCCTAAAGCATCTCTGACAACTCCGTAACAGACTGACTGTAACCCATTTAGAATTCAATAAAAACATAACTTACTCCAGTGGGACACCAGCACAGCTAAAAGAAGGGGGCAGACCTAAGGTCTACAGAGGAAATGGCACTCCAGAAAGCTGCCTCAGGAAATATGCTCTTGACAGATGATGAGCAGGGCCTTTTCTTCATAGCCCCCCAGAGAATCATGAGGGACTCCTTTGCCCACAAGACAGCTTGCCTGTTACATGCAATTTTCTCCTGTCAGTCACAGAGAAGCTCAGGAAACCTCGGGGCGGGGGGGGGGGGGGAGTCACTTTTTCAACTATGCAGAGGAAGATAGTTCAGAATTTATAGATCCCAAATGGCATTTGAGCCGGCCTCTCAGAAAAGTCAATCTGCTCATTAAACCAAACAAGGTGCCTGGATTTGGCGCTGCAGCACTTCAAACCGCAGGTGGAAAACGACATTTTCCAATGTTTCCCCACACAGAAGAACCCTGTCTCTGTACTAAACGGTTGCATCAGTGAATAAAGTTTAAACACACCCCAACCCCTTCCAGGTTCTGCAAACAGGAATTTGAGTTTTTCACATGCAACTATTTTTTTTTAATGCGAGGAACATTCAACCCTATGATGCAACACTGAAAGCGGTATTGTCCATAACCTATATATAAACAGCAACATGATAGGGTAGAGTCCAAAGGTGGTAAAATGGACTCTATTGCTTCAGATTTCTGGCTAGGGGATCATATTTTATGCCTCTATAGGTATAATAATAACAACACTTGATTTATATACCACCCTTCAGGACAACTTAACACCCACTCAAGAGCGGTTTACAAAGTATGCTATTATTATTCCCACAACGGAAATAACTGAAATAGTAGCAAACTTTCTTTACAGTGCTATGGCTATTTGCCCTGACAAGTAATATCCTATACTGGTTTTGCTACACTGTTGTCCTATTCCTATCTGTAATTTTTATCTTACTCTGTATGGACTCATTTCTGTATTTAAAATTTTATATTATATATATGCCAATAAAGTCTTGCTTGCTTGATTATCCCCACAACAATCATCCTGTGAGGTGGGTGGGGTTGAGAGAGCTCTGAGAGAGCTGTGAGTGACCCAAGGTCACCCAGCTGCTTTCAAGAGGAGGAGGGGGAATCAAACCCGGCTCTTCAGATTAGAGTCCTGCCACTCTTAACCACTACCAAAAACTGAGAGGGAAACCTCCTATTAGTCAACCCAAGTATAGAGAGCTAAAGCTCAAGGAGGCACAGAAAGAGGTTACAATTGAATTGCCTGATAACAATAGACAATTTTATGTAACAGTGAAATAAACCAGAATAATCAAAGTCCCATTCACAAAATTATCATGTGTTTTCTTATTGATGTATTGTCGAAGGCTTTCACGGCCGGAGAACGATGGTTGTTGGGGGTTTTCCGGTTGTTGGGGGTTTTCCGGGGGTCTTTTGGTGCTACACCTCTGAAGATGCCAGCCACAGCTGCTGGCGAAACGTCAGGAACTACAATGCCAAGACCACGGCAATACAGCCCGGAAAACCCCCAACAACCATGTTTTCTTATTTCTTTTTCAAGGTTGCCTGTCACGGAGCGCACACAGTCTTTCAATCGGTAGTTTGTGGAAGCCGCTTGTTCCCCTGAGAAAAGGGAAGCACAGAGGCGGCATTTCCAACCAGATGGCTACGCGCTTAGCCAGCCCTGTCTCCTTTGGCTCGTTTCGAGAACTGTCTTCTTCCGGCCAATATTTAATTCTCCTCAATAAACAGTGTTTCAAACTTCCGTCTCCAGTGTAGTCAAAATCAGACTCTAGGAACATACCAAACTAGTTATGTTCCTAGGCAGGGCTATTCAGAAAGTCCCATTTTTTAAAATTATTATTTTACTTCATTTACGCCCTGCCTTTCTCAATGGGAATCCAAAGTGGCTTACAACATTCTCCCCTTCTCTAGTTTATCCCCACAACTACCCTGTGATGTAGGTTACACTGCAAATGTGTGACTGGCTCAAGGTCACCCAGCGGAGAGGAGATTTGAACCTGGGGCTCCCAGAACCCAGCCCAGCTCCCTAAGCACTACATCGCAATGCCTCACTCTCAGGAAACTGTCTTAGGATCAAGGCCTGCCTATGTAAAGTAACTCCAGCGACCCAAACAGTCCAGCTTAGCCCAAGCCTGTCAGAGTCTGGGAGCTAAACTGCGTTAGCCATGTGGGGGTAGAGCACAGTCAAGGACTGCAACACCCACTTGCAACCATTAGAACACCTCAGGATGCGACCAGGTCATTCTGCTGTGTTTGCCAACCAGGTCTTAGTCTACCGTATTTTTCCGTATCTTGTGTGGAACGGCTGAAGGATCTGGACTTCAGGCCAATCCACGTAATGACGGAGGGTGCGGCAGACCAGGTTATTTTCCCCTTTGGGTTGCGAACTGATCCTAAGGTTTAGGTGCTCTCATAGGTCTGCCATGGATTTAGGATGAATCTGGACACGCTACATGCAAACCTTGCAAAACCAGCGAATCCACCATGCCTTTGGATCTCAGTCACAACATTTGAAGAAACAAATATTACGAAAATAAACTTCTTTTTGTCCAGCTTGCTGACTCGCAGTCTCTAGTTTTCAAAATTATTTCTCACATCCATGAAAGCCTGAAACTTGTTCAGAGCAAGCAAAGAGTCTCTAAATTCTGAGAAGGAACTACAGTTCAAGTGCTCCAACTGACCCGTGTTTTTCAATCCCGGCATCCAGAAATCTTTAGAAATAGACTTGATTCTTGACGTTTCCTCTGAAATCCAGGTTACTTGCACTACTAGTAACTTGTTCTGGAATTCTTTTTTTTTTTTAAGCGACAACATGGTAGAGCAGTTGGGACTGAGATCAGGGAGCCCCGGGTCCAATCCTCACTTGGACACGAAATTCACACGGCGACCCTGGCCCAATCACTCTCTTGTGGGGCTCAGCCTGCCTCACAGGTTTGCTGTGGGCATACAACAGAGGTGGGGAGATCCCTACAGATTCAAGGAAGGGTGGGATTCACGCTAGATCCAGGCGTGCTTGGTTTCTTTCTTTTTTTAACAAAAGATCAGCTCACGTTCGGTTCCGTCAGGCTCTCCAAAAACCTTTGCCTTCAAAACCCCAGTAAAGGTCTCCATAAGCCAGGTGTGACTGATGGCCCTTTCCACCACCACCACCACCACCACCAGGGCTGGCACAACGGACCCCGCGGCAATAAACTAGGGAATGCATGACACCCACCCCCACTGTGAGTTCGAGTCTGAGACAGCATCACAGCGACTGTTTGTACATGCCTGCCTCAATTCTGTCAAGAGACTCCTCCACGGCCCTCAGCAGAAACCCATTTGGTTCAATTTGGTGGAGTGGTTAACAGCGCAGGACTCTAACCAAAAGAACCTGGTTTGATTCCCCACTCCTCCACCTGAAGCCAGCTGGGTGACCTTGGGTCAGTCACAGCTCTCTCAGAGCTCTCTCAGCCCCACCCACCTCACAGGGTGATTGTTGTTGTGGGGATAACAACCACATACATACTTTGTAAACTGCTCTGAGTGGGCATTAAGTTGTCCTGAAGGGTGGTATATAAATTGAATGTTGTTGTTGTTATTCTATTCTGACAGGCTTTGATCCACAGGCATTAGATTGTTTTTAAAGGATTTCATTTTCTAAGCATTCGTCTTCAAGAGAAGTGATAACAAAATCACACGAGACAAGTCTCCAAGGACAGCAAACAGGCTGCAATGCATGGGCTTCAGCAAACAGAGGTATAATTATCACTATGACATCACAGTTTTGCTAGCAGCACAGCCAAGGGACCTACTCGTTCCCCAGACCGGCACAACTCTCAGCAACTATAACTTCTCAACCGTCTTTTACTCTAATCTGGTCACGAAGCACTCAAGAGATATCCCCGTCCCCTACCCTACAAACGCTGAGCTCGTATCTCTCAGGACCGATTCAAACATTATGGATTACACAGGGCAGAGCTGAGGCCTCACCCGACACAGCAGTCGGGCGTCAGTTGCAGGAAAACGCATCAAACTTTGTTGCCATTCAGGCCACCTGCACTTCAAAATGCACATTTTGCTTTCAGAAGCTCCTTGAAACAATCTGTTGCTTCTACAAATCTTAAAAAATATTTTTTTAAAACACAAATTACTACACTTCTTTATGACGGATGAACCATTAGTGACTTCAAAATTGGGATTTCTGACCTTCTAATCAAAACAGGTATTTTTGTGATAACCCAGATCTTTCTACTTACTCAAATTACTATGCTTCGAAAAGGGGGATTTCATGCACTGTATTCTCTGCTCTGATCAAGGACCACTCTGAACTCACCATTTCAGTAGGACTATCTTTAAGCATTTAAATTTCCTACAGAAGCTAAATAAGAGGTACTGAGGCTGAAGCTTTCTTGTACTTAGCAGTAAGGGCCAATGTGTGATCTATACTCAAAAATGAGCGGATGGAACTGGGGTGGGAGGGTGGCAGTACAGATGAGAGCCACGATACCGAGGAAAGCTTTAACTTTTCCTCCTTCCTCTCTGTTTACATGCTCTTTCTCCATTAGGAACGGTCCAGTCTGCTTAGTAAACAGGCCATACTAGTTTGGGGAAAGGATTTTTGATGACAAAACTGGATTAGAGGGGGGAGGGAAGTGTCCATTCTTCCCCAGGCCCCTGGGTCTGATTCGCATTAAGACCTGCTGAGGCTGCTTTTTAGGAACAAATAACGATTCCTGGGAAAACCCTACAGCCCTTCCTTATAACTCCAGCTATTCAGGGCTAATTGGGGGGGGGCACTCACTGGGGAAGGGGAGTCACTCTGTATATGCTTGGAAGTAACATTTCTTAATATTACTCCCATACAATCTAAATAATATTCCTGAAGAAATTAAAGACCAGGTAAGGAACAGATTTGCAATATTAAGTTTAATTGATCGTGAGCCAGAAGAACTATGGGCTGAAACTAGAGATATTATCAAGGAAGAATGCACAAAGACTATTCCTGTAGCCAAAAGGACAGAGAAGCCTAAATGGGTGACTGAGGAAACTTAAAATTGCTAAAGACAGATGAGAAGCAAAAGCAAAGGGTGTCAGAAATAGAGTCAGAATTCTAAATGCAGCTTTTCAGCAACTTGCATGGAAAGACAAGGAAATCTATTATAATAACCAGTGCAGAGAAATAGGACAAAAGGAAGAACAAGAGATCTGTTCCAAAAGATCTGGGAAATCAAAGAGAAATTCAAGCCATGGCTTGGGAGGCTGAAAGATCAACATGGAACTACAGTATCTGATCAGGACAAAATAAAGACGGAAACAATACACTGAAGAACTAAACAGAAGAGATGGAAGAATGACAGATACTTTTGATGAAGAATCTTTTGATGAAGAGCCGGAAATCCTAGAAAGTGAAGTAAAAGCTGCACTATAGCAATTGGGAGAAACAAAGCACTTAGAGTAGATGGAGTATCAATAGAGCTATTTCAAGCCACAGAAAAGGAGTCCATCAGAATCTTAACAAGAATCTGTCAACAAATATGGAAAACAAAACAATGGCCCACCAACTGGAAACGCTCAGTCTACATTCCAATTTCAAAGAAAGGGATGCCAAAGAGTGCAGCAACTATCAGACCATTGCACTAATTTCCCATGCAAGCAAAGTGATGCTCAAAATTATACAGCAAAGACTCTTACCATATATGGAACGAGAAATGCCAGATGTTCAAGCTGGATTCAGAAATGGAAAAGGCACCAGAGATCACACTGCAAATTTACAACGGCTAATGGAACATACCAGAGAATTTAAGAAGAAAATCAGCCTGTGTTTTACAGATTACAGCAAAGCTTTTGACTGTGTGGATCATGAAAAGCTATGGAGAGTCTTAAAAGAAATGGGGGTGCCACAACATCTGATTGTTCTGATGCGCAACCTGTATTGTGGATAAGGGGCTACTGTCAGGACAGAATATGGAGGGAAAGAATGGTTTCCAACTGGCAGGGGTGTCAGACAAGGATGCATATTATCTCCCTACTTATTCAACCGCTATGCAGAGCGTATCATAAGGAAAGTTGGATTAGATCTAGAAGAAAGTGGAGTGAAAATTGGTGGAAAGAACATTAACAAGTTGAGATATGCAGAAGATACCATGTTACTGGCAGAAAATAGTGAAGAATTGAAACGACTAATGATGAAGGTTAAGGGAGAAAGCCCCAAAGCAGGATTACAGCTCAAACATCAAGAAGACAAAAGTAATGACTACTGAGGAGTTACACAATTTTAAAGCCAACAATGAGGAAACTGAAATTGTTCAAGATTTTCTATTCCTTGGCTCAATCATAAACCAAAAGAAAGACTTCAACCAAGAAATCAGAAGGAGATTTAGACTTGGAAGAGCAGTTGTGAGGGAGCTAGATAAGATCCTTAAAGATAAAGATGTCTCTCTGGGAACCAAGATCAAGATAATCCAAACTATGGTATTTCTCATTACTATGTATGGGTGTGAAAGTTGGACAGTGATGAAGAAACGTGAATTTAATGGAAAGCTGACAGGAAGAAAATTGATTCATTTGAAATGTGGTGCTGGAGGAGAGTTTTGTGGATACCATGGACAGCCAAAAAAACAAATAAGTGGGCACTGGATCAAATCAAGCCGGAATTCTCCTTAGAAACTAAAAAGACAAGACTAAGGCTATCGTACTTTAGTCACATCATGAAATGACAAGATTCTCTGGAAAAGTCAATAATGCTAGGAAAAGTGGAAGACCTAAATGATAATGATCGGTTGTTTTGGAGGTCTTTCCTTCATAGGGTTGCCATAGGTTGGAGATGACTTGATGGCACATCACCCCCCCCCATGTGTTGCAGATCTAAATTGAAAATAATCTATTGGACTAAGGCATTATTATTAAGTATCATAGGAATCCAACAAACATGAAGAATTACCCCACAATCTAGACAGTTTCTGCAATGAAAAAGGTTATAAAAGCATTTAAAATCTGTGCCGTGCTATAAACAACTTGGGGAAGGGGTGGGGAGGCCCCACTACAATAAACTGAGTGTGTAAACCACACAGCCAGTTAACCTGTAACAGAGTGTGCAAATTAATTTTGTCAGGTGATCGTTAAAAGTTGGCTGCCTTCCATGGCCTCCGAAAAGGGAGCAGGGAAGGATTAGGATGCCTCCTAATCGTTTTCACTCCTCCAGCACATGTCTGTGCATGTGGTACACGCAAGAGCCAATCCAAACAAATAGAAGGCACATGGTACAATCCTCCAAGAAACCGCACCACCTGAAAGTGCACACGAAGGACTGCTTATTCGAAAGAGCCCCCTGCGTCACAGCACCGCTGCACGTCACAAGCTGGTGCATCAGACAAGGCAAGCCCTTTTTTTCTCAAACGTGTCAGCTTTCCGTATGAAAGGAACATTTGATAGGGGAGTGCTTGGGAGACGACAGGCTGCATGGAGGGGGCATAAGGAGGGGCTGCATGGAGGACTCTGCCACGTGTCACCTCTGCTTGAATTGGCTCTCAAACAACGGGGACAGAAATCTGGTACATATCCATAAGCACATGGAAATGGCTTAAAACGCTTCTTTAAGAAAGACTTTTATTTTACTTCTCCCAGTCGAGATTCCCAACTTGGTGTTTGCCTTATAATTTTGAGCACGGGAGAATCCGAAAGGAGGAAGGGGGTGCTTAACCCATGGGTTCTCCCCTGCAGAAGGCAACCCACTCCCCAAATGCATACACAGCTAGCCTGCGAGTCCAGGAATAAGCCCGGCTTGGGTGAGGCAGGGGGAGAGTTGAATGGCCTCGGGAAGACAGGCACAGAGGAGAGTCCGTGGATACCAGACGCCGAAGCTCCCTGCCCCATTCACCGATTCCATGTTACAAGGGCCCCGCCCGCCCACCCATGTTCACACTGCCTTGGCAAATTTAGGTCTGAGAACAGAAATCTACCCCAAATAACATGCAGCTCAGCCTCAGAAGCCCGTAGTATTCTACTTCAAATGTTACAATTGTTAAGAATGCTTCTAAAACGAATACCTCCGAAAATACAACCTATGCACGTCATGGCTCTTTGCTGTGATGTGCATTCAAAGGATAATACAAGAAGTCACTGTGTAATATGTCAACAACAAAAAAACCCTTTTCAGCCAAATAAATTTAAACAGCAACTGTCAAAAAAGGCAAAGAAGTGACTTAGCTCTAATTCACACGCTCACGTTCACGTTTCTTGAGTGATCACTGCTGGATGACTCCTAGCATGTGTGAACCGTCACCCCTGAGAGGTGCTCCGTTTCAATGGACTTCAGCAGATTTGTGCTGTGATGGTCCATTCATAACAACTAATTATGAAGTATTTACATTTGTGCAATGTGCAAACCCCCCCAGTTTGTGACAGAAAGGCCAGTTCATAGCTTTTGTATCTGAACTGGGAAGAAACACAAGTTTTACAGAGTGGGGTGGAAGGATTTCACACCATTCTTCTCTTCTGTCCCAGCACCGGCTTTTCTGTTTATTTATTTTGTCTTTTTATCTGATGGTTTCTGACAATAGTCTTTCATGTTCCCAGCACGGCTGGCCATCCCGGGACAGCAGAGGGGGGGAGGGGTTTCCTGCTCTTGAGAACCACTTCTGGTTTTCACATACGCATGACGAGCCAAAATAAACTCCAGCAAGAGTGAACTATATTTTATCTGATTTCTAGTGCAATCTTGACAGAGGGGTACAATTCTAAGTACAATGAAGTTAATGGATTTTAAAAAGGTGCAACTCTTCTGCCAATCTACACCATTTCCCTAATTCTAAAGCGAAAGACATCAAAATATCATCACCTCAGTGGACAAGATGTCCATGGCCTTTTGGGGGCTATCAGGTGTATCGTTGAAGTTAAAAATGTTCCAGTCTGTTTCCCCATTATATTATATTCCGTTTCACAATCTCACGGGAGAACATCGTCTCTCGTTGCCAACGTAGTGCGCTGAGCTCACAAACGTTTTAAAGCAATCGCATGAACACCCCCATGCAGAAATGCCAGGTGGGGGGGACTACAGTTTTCCCTTGGTGTTTCTATACACAGGTTTATATTCGGGGACGTCCCGTTTGCAGATATGATTCCAGAAAGTTTCTGCAGATGGCTAATTCCCAAAGAATAATTCCAGGTGCAGACTCTCAAGTGAGAGCTCTGAAGTCCACACGAAGCTGGCTTTCTCTGCAATCCCATGTTCCCAAAGGTGCCTTTGCTAAGACAACACAAAATGCTGGACTGGAAGAAGGAGAAGCAGCAGGTGGGAGGGTGATTCAGCCCTTCTGTGTCCATCAATTCTCCCCTTGACAAATCAAATCCCCCCCCCTGCGCCCTGTTCTAGTTACAGAGGCTTGTTGCAAAAAACCAAACACCTTTGGGAATGGGGGCCCTGGCCAGGGAGACTCTACAGATGGGAGGGGGGGTGCTTTACCCTTACACTGCCTGCTGCTGTTCCCCTGCTCATGTCCCCCCTTCTTACACTATGTTATTTTGCAAGTGAAATGCATGTTTGGGAATACGTTTCCAAAGCAAGCATGTAGGAAATCACCCTCAAATCCACAAGCCAAGAAGCTTCCATCATAAATGCTGTTGGATTTTGAAGTCCAGGCTGCTGACCCTCTGTAATCCACCGTAGTGACAATAGAGGCCTGATCCTCGTTGTAACTGCTAAAATGAACTCTTGCTGATGTATGTACAACC
Source organism: Eublepharis macularius (assembly GCF_028583425.1). Taxonomy (NCBI): domain Eukaryota; kingdom Metazoa; phylum Chordata; class Lepidosauria; order Squamata; family Eublepharidae; genus Eublepharis; species Eublepharis macularius. The sequence goes on from NC_072793.1 coordinate 2,846,829, forward strand.
ACAACCTCACATTATAAAACCCGTGTATGGAAGGTATTTGGTTTGCTTTTAGCTACATTCATGAACTCGTTCCTGCAATGAAGAGCTCATCATTCAAAACAAGCACGTCGTTCTCAAATTTCATCAACAAGCACCTGTGTTTGTTACCAGTAACAAACCAGTAACAAGGTACTGACTTCCTCTGTTTGGAATAAATTCTTGAAACAGAAAATACTCACGGGGATTTGTGAAATTCTAGCAAAATCCAAGGGAAAAAAAGACCACGACTGTGATCTGAACGACAGGGGCAAAATCATACACTGCCGACAGTGATGTGGGAGTCACTTATCATACCACTGTGGCAATAATGAGATCCAGGAACCCTGTGGGCGGAAGTGGAGCCGCTGACATGCAACTCCTGGCCTTGCCTGATTTGGGACGGTGACTTTTGAAAGGTGATGGCTCACACAATCCCTGGATGACAAGGTTACCAGGACAAAAGCCACCGGGATGGGGATCCCCTTGTTTGTGCTAGTAACATGTGAGAACGGTTCCAGCCTAATCGACGGGGCTTACTTCAAAGTGCTCCGGGGTCAGGATGCAAGGAAGCCCACCCCTACGGCCTGCTGGCTTGACGTGCGAGTTACTGCTACTGGGTGCCCCAGCTACGATACGTCTGTTTGCTTGACTATAACGGCGCGGGCAGGGCAGAATTACCTGGCCTGACTGGACTCTGCATGCAGTTTTGAGAGACCAGGGTGGAGTGGACTGACGTGGATGCTCTGCTGCTGAGGTCCACGACAGAAGGTGCAGCGGAGGTAGCTGGCTGGAGGGCTGGCTGGTGGGGGCCGTGGTCCTGCTGAGCGGGGCTGGGGGGGATGCCGTTCTCGGAGAGGAACTCCTCCAGGTCCATGTATTCCAACTGGAAAGTGTCACCATCGTACGGAAGTGTTTTGTCCCATAACGTGGGACCCAAGAAAGCCGACTGTGGGACAGTGCCCCCGCTGCCGTCATCGTCCAGCTTTTTCTCTTTGCCTTTTTCTTTACAAAATGCTATAAGCACACACACAAAAAGAAGGGGGGGGTCAATATACTCCGCAAAAGATTTGCTGACTTTTTCCTGCTATGAAAAACTGAGAACAATACACTATTACTCTGTGTCCGTCTCTCCCTTTGCTACAGAACGATAACCACAACAGAGGGTCTGGCCAAATCTTTAACTCACAGAATCTATTCACGGTTTTCACCTGTTTTTAATTAGGCATCCCACCAGCATTCTTGCCTGCAATCAAAAGCAAGCTCCAAACACTACTCTAAGAGTTCTTCATAGCGGAAGGCAGAAGGAAAAACAGCGAGCTCCCTATAGGAGCACAATCCACTGGGAAGGTGCCTTGCACAATCCTCTGGCAATGAACCAGCCGGTGCGAGACCACGTTACCATTCCCGCACTGTCTCCATTCATTCCAATGGGGTCTGAACAGAGGAACATTTGGGTGAGTTATCTTCAAAACTCCACACAGCTGAGTTTGTAAAGTTTGGCCCCTTTAAAAAAAAAAAGTTGCCAGGACTTGAAGAACTAGAACTTAACCTGGAATGTTTGCTCTTTAACAATTACAGGAACTGGCTCCCAATATGAAGAGTTATCGTTTCTAATGGCAGAAAAAGTAATACGCAAATGTCATAATTCCTCAGATTTTTTAAAAACTGAAATATAGTCTGGAGAGCTCCATTTCTACCTGAATAAATGAGATCCTTTCCACCCACCAGAAATTTTCAAGGAAAAAGCGTCCAGCTACGTCCAGCTACTGTTTGCTCCATAATACCTGCATCTTCCCCCACAGGGGAATTTCAGAATGGGAAAAACACACTGGGGGGACGGGGACAAATAGCCCCTTTTGTCTACTACTGCAAGTAATTTCATAGCTTTATTGTAGCAGAAACTTTCCATCATCAAGCCCATGCAAATAGTGTTTAGAATTGAGATGCAAGCCAGTAATTGTGCTGCTATTGTTGTGGTGGCTAAAGAGACAGTTTACGTTTGTTAGAAAGATTTAACAGGTTGCTAAAAAGATGCAACGCTCAGCATCTGATTCTCACACGTTGCACTTGGATGCAGACCCCGCTGGGTTTTTTAAGACTGAAACGGACTTCATCTGTCAGCAGCTATATAGTTATAATTTGCTATCATTTATTTTCCCCTAAATTTTCCCTTTAGGAAAATGAATTATTCCAGTCTCTCGTTTCTTATTTATGGTTTTTACTGATTTTTTTCCTTAATGAATCACTCACAAGACTATGCAATTCTCTGCATATTTGTTTGGGAATATGATGGGACTTTCCTTGGTGCGAGCATGCCTACGATAAACCTGCAGTGCATGCATGCAGACCTCACGGAATTGAAATACAGGCCTATTCAGTAAACAAAATCGTCTAGAAAACTTTAGAGAAACCAGGAGTGCTGTACAGTCCACAACCATTAACAGGTAACAGGACTATGGATTTTAATGGGGTGCGGACTGTAACTTGCACATTCAAAGTCATAGAGATTTTGTTCGTATCACCTAGATTTTGAACACCTCTGAAAAAGTGCTGCCCAAGATCTCCCCTACAATTTTTCCATTATAGGATTCATTTGGTAATGCCTGCTATTTATTTTGGCATAAATCTGGAAATGTGTTTCAAATATACTTTGTACACTTCCATTCTTTTTAACTTGTTTTATTTTTCTAAAAAAACCATGGCCGATCGATCAGCGGTGCATGTTTGCACGCACACCGCTGTAAACTCGCACCCCTGTGAGAAACTGCATGTTCTTTGGACTGCGACCCTAAATACACTTTTCTAGAATCAAGTTCCATAGAAACCAAGGGCCCAAACTTACAAGTGAAATCAGTACAGGGCCGTTCCAATGCTCCAAAATATCACTCGCAATTCATTCCCTATTTTGATATCCTTTAGAATCTGCTTAGAAAAAAACCCCATCACACCTCTTGCCACACAGCATTAATCTCAAGAGGAAAAAAGAGACCCATTTGTTGTTCAATTTAACAGCATACTATTTATAAACCAGCCAAAATCCCATCCCTTGCACGCTTGAAATCAAATTCCATGATGTTGAAATGTGGCTTGACCCCAACAGCTGGGATGCACTCTTATGCACGCACGCATGCATGCTCTGAATTGCACGAACGGGGCTGCATGGCTGCAGTCCTAAGCACGCTTATTAGAGAGTAACCATCGCCGAAGTCACCGACACTTTCTTCCGAGTAAACATGCACAAGATCCTGCATAGGGACTTTGCTTTTAAATGCCCACTGAGCCCGCTCGCTTTACCAAAATTGCGGGCTGCAAAAAGGCGCTGCAAAAGCCACACCGATCTGAGCAGGGGACCTCCGGAGCCAAAGCCCCCGGCAAACTTTCGTTTTAAAGGTGTATTCTCCCCCCCCCGGCCCCCACCCTCAGCCCCTCTCACCGTCTTCATGATGCAGCGGCAGCTTCAGGGGGTTTTCCAGCAGAGACTTCAGCACGCCGTAGGTCGGAGGTAGGAAAGTTGGGTTCAGAGGAAGCGGTCGAGCCATGTTCTCTCGAGTTGGTCAAAAAGAAATATTCCTGCAATTATTACGAGGAGTGGGGGGGGGGGGGCTCTCCAAACAGTCTTTAGAGATTGCAACAATTTTTAAAAAATAAAATAAACGGGGGAAGTCGCAGCAGCTCCGCGGGGATCGGGACGCCCGCGCGAGCTCCTCTTTTGCCGCTGCCGCCGCGGGAGAGGCGCTTTCCCCGAAGACCTCCGAGGCGGCCACGCGAGGCGAGGCGGAGGCGCTGCCTGCCCGGCTGTCCCTCGCGCTCCGCCCAGACCCGCGCGCTGCTGGGGCTGCCGCGCGCCGCTCACCGCCGCGGCCCCTCCATGTGCGGCAGCCCCGGCCCACGGTGACGTCAGGGCCCGCACAGGCTCCGCCCTCGGCGGCGGGGGGCGGGGCCTGCGGTCGCCCGGGGGCCGCCTCAGGTTCCCGTCGCCGCCCGGCTGCTTTTCCCCGGGCGGCCGCCCGCAGGGGCCGGAGAGGGGAGGGGAGGGGAAGGGAGGAGCCTCGCCCGGCGCTCCGACTCCAGTCCAGGGCGCCAGAGGAGTTGCCCGTGCTAGCCTGTAGTGGCAAAAGAGGCAAGAGTCCAGCAGCACGTTGAAGACGAACCGACTTGATTGTGGCATCAGCTTCCGAGAACCACAGCTCTCTTCGTCAGGCGCCTCTTGCCTCTTGCCTGTGACGAAGAGCGCTGTGGTTCTCGAAAGCTGATGCCACAGTCGAGTTGGTTCGTCTTCAAGGTGCGACCCAGAGTTGTTTTTCTGTGGCCAGTTTAGGGTGGCAAAACCCATCGGCTATTGTACCCGTCCAGTTGTTCATTGGGCCTCGGGCTCAGTAGTGGGTATTTGTGGCTTAAACCGGGTATTCTGAGCATCAAGGGGTTCATATCCTGATGAGAAGACGAGACTCTCTGGAAAAGTCAAGAATGCTTGGAAAAGTAGAAGGCACTAGGAAAAAAGGAAGGCCTGAAACGAGACGGCTGGACTCGAGAAAAGAAGCCCCTAAGCAAGCCTGTTCACAGGAGGCCCTTTCGGGAGGTCGCAACTCGCCACAGGCCAGAGGTGGCTTGAGGGCACATAACACACACATTTCAATACAGAAACGCACCTTCTGTGTGTGTAAGAATGTCTCACACACTAGAAAAGGCATCAAAACGACCTTGGGACAGTGGAGCACACTTGGCTGATTCAGGGATGCCAAACTGCCGACTGGGAAATCCCTGGAGACTTGGGGGTGGTGCCTGGGAAAGCTGGAGAGAAAGATGCTGAGGAGGGGCGTGATTTTATTCTGAGGCACCATTTTTTTCCCTAGCTAGTGTTAGGTAAGCTTTTGGTAAAGAACTGCAGAGCTTTTATGATATTGTCTATTCTAATACAGGTTTAACTTACAGGATTGCCATAGGTCAGAGGTGACTTTACGGCACAGACCTAACACACAGCCTGACTCATCTGGCCCCACCAGTCAATCTAACTTGCTAATCAGATATTTTAAAAATGTATGAAGGTATATTTATACCCTGCTTTTCTCCACAGCGGCAAGAATACCCCATCTCCCCTTCTAACAACCCTCTAAAGGAGCCGGTGAAGCTGAGAGAGAGGGGCCCCAGATCAAGCCATGTGATTCCACGGCAGACAGACGGGGGCTTCAGTTCTTGACCTCACGGGTCCTAGTCTGACACTCGGATCGCTACGGCCTCAACCCTATGCCAGAGCTCACAATCACAACCCTACACCAGGAATCATCTAGGAAATTCCAGATTCTGCTCTGCACTATTCATGTGCCAGGTTCTGCGAGACTCTACCCACTTTATTTATGTATGTATTATTGTATTTATATTCATAATTTGTAGTCCTCCTTTGTCAGCGAGATTCAATATGGATTACAATAAATCAATATGCTCAAAGGCCAGGAGATTCAATAAACAATACGATCGGGCAGAAATCTAAATACAGAGATGAAACAATGCCGAAACAAAACATCAGCAATTTGACATGACATATTAAACGACATGGAAATTACCCAGTAGGGGCATACTTGATGGCAACAGACATTACATAGTAGTATTGTCTACAGTCCCCAGTCCCTTTACCAAAGCATCCGTCTGAACCGTTCCGTACAGCAGTCCCATGACCTGCAAATAATTCAGTTTTGCCCAGTTTGTGGAAAGCCAGGCGAGTGGGAGCTTTCCTGGCCTCTTCAGCTCGGACAGTCTATTAGGTGGGGGCCACCCTGGAAAAGGCACCTGTGCAGGCAGCTGTTGATGTTGCCCATGTGCAGAGCGGCACCTGCAGGAGGCCCTGTTCAGATAGGGGAAGCTGTCGTGGCAGGGCACAGGGAGACAGCTGGTCCCAGAGATATGAGGGACCAAGGCCAGGAAGGGTTGTGCAGACGATAGCTAAAACCTTGAGCTGAGCCTGGTCACTGACGGGTAGCCAAAGGAGTGCCTGCAGAATGGGCGTCATATGCTTGCTCCCCCTAGCTCCTGAACAGGAACGAGTCTCCGAGCTGACTTGGAGGGGAGACTTACGCAGAGTGTGTTGCAGTAATCTAGTCTCAATGTTACTGTGGCTTGAGCCCAGGTGTTTAGGTAGGGGACCATCCTCTGGGCTAGACTGAATTTGGAAAAAAAAAATTGCAGCTGCATTAACTTGCTTTTTTAGTATCCTAAACTCTTAACTGAGTCTGCCAGGGTCAACTGAACCTCATCTGAGGTTGGAAGCGCAACGTTCTTCAAGATCTCTGCTTTTCCAGCCAGCAACAGTTCCATCCTTTCTGGTTTCAATTCAAGTTTGCTTGCTTCCAGCCCTTCGACCACAGTTGTCAAGCAGCCAGTCCGTACCTCTACTACATCACCAGGGGATTTGGATAGAGAGACACAGAGCTGGCTGTCGTCTGCGTATTGACGATATCTAATTCCATAGTTACAGATTATTCCTCATAAAGGCTTTACAGTGAGGTTGAATAACATGGGGGATAAGATTGCACCCTGCACAGCCCAACGAGATAATTCTCACACTAGCGAGAGCTGGTCTTGAGTCCCGTCACATTCTAGGTCCTGTTTTGGCTGTTTCCAAGATTTTACTTTGGCTCCACCTCTACCCATCAAATTCCATCCTGGTACTATACTATTATGTACAAAATGCCTTCCACCAGATCCTACCTCGATTCTGGCCAGTGTTTTTTAAATCAAAAGTTGTCCATTTACGAAAGCAGTAATAAAAAGGAAAGGGCCTCAGGAGAACCTATGCATGCAGGCAGCCACCTTTCCTCACTCTACTCAGCTAACAGCCTTCTCCAGGAGCAGAACAAGGTTTTTTGCCATCCCGTGGAAGGCCAGGCGGGATGTCCCCACACAAAGACGCAGCACGCGTGCCAGTTCATTTCCTACGGCAAACCAGAGGTGCCAGGAGGGAACAGCACGTAGCTTCTTTTGACCCTTTGAAGTAGATCTTCCTAGCAGCCGCCTAGTTGGGCACAGAGCTGCCAGTTGAGGGCTGGGGAATTCCGGCACATCTGCAGGTGGAGCAGGGGGAGGGCACAGTTTGGGGAAGGGAAGGCACTCCGTGGGGATGGGGTGCTTTGGAGTCCCCTCTCCAAAGATGCCATGTCTTCCAGGAGAACTGCTCTTTGTAGCCTGGAGATCAGCTGTAAATCCAAGAGAACTGCAGCTCCACCTGGAGGTTGGCAACCCTAGCTGGACTGTATCATTGAACTGCCCTAGACCTCTTCTGTATCAGACACAAAAGTCAGAGGAAGAGGTACCGTGTTCACTTTCCCCTGGCTCCAATAAAACTACCACGTCACCTCAAATGTACATTGGATTGAAAAATAGCCCCACCGTTCTGTCTTCAGCACAGAGTTGATAAAGGTATCCCATGCAGAACTGCTGAGCAGCTCTGCACCCGCATGTACAGAGTCATGCGCATGCCGCAAGAAGCATGAAGCAGTCCAGTAAAGATAGCCTCTCTGTCCGCCCAGACTGGCTATCTGCATAGCACAGCAGAGGAGAGGGTGTATCTGTGCTTTGAACTGCAGGTGCAAATGTTGACAAGCACCCTTGTTCTGCTCATATACTGAGCGCTTTTGACATTATATACCTTTAGAATGAACCCAGAATGCACACGCTGGGTGCAATCATGCAAGAGGTCTTATCTTTAACGCTGGCGATGCAAAGGCACTGTGAGTGAGTGGCAGGCGTTACACGGGGACGATGTCATGGTGACACCAGCCTCCTGCACCATCCCTCAGGAAAGCAAGAGCATCGGGTCAGCCTGCGCCTTTCCACAACATTGTGTGTGTTTGAGTGTGTGTGCGTGTGCCCATGCAGTAGATTAGCACAGCTAACAGCCTGCAGCACTTTCTCCTCTTTATCAGGCAAAATCCTTGAAAATCTCAAGTGGCCACCAGGTAGTTTGTTGAAAGACAAAAATGTTCTTTAATATACCCTCAGGGGGGGAAAAAAGCAATGACCGAAGGGATATTAAGAAGCCTTTGCCTGGCACAGATCCTGGATATATTCAGTGAGATTTCACAGCGTAACACAACAACAGGGACACAGTGAATTATGAACCACCCTCCCAGAAAGGACCACTGGGTTCAATGGTTGTACAGATAGCCTCCGTGTGGAAGAAAAAGGCTAAATTGCTAGTTATCTGAGACTTTTAATTACATAAATACAGAGGGATTGACGCTGACGAGAGAAATGACTGGTGCTGTTGTATACAGAGATATGGTACATAATGTATTTCTATTTGATATGCACACAAACAAATACAGAAGTGAACCTCTGAGGCTTAAAATTAAGCGAAAGAGAAGGTAAACAAGAAATCTAAGCTCAAGGAGGAATGGAGAATCTGGGAAATACTGACTAACAATATTAATCTGGGATTAGGATTAGAAAAAGGAAACCTTGAGAAGGAAGGGCAGGACAATTGGACTTTCTTAAGGATATCTACTTCCTAATGCAAAACGTGCTCAGCCATATTATTAGACGAAATGCGATCAGCTGTTAAACAGGAAAACCAGGAAGACGAGTCTCCTCGTTCATCTGTGAAGCAAACAATTTTGCCAGCAGGCCAGTAGAATCTAATCACTACTAGAAGTCCCAGCATGCCAAGGGGAGGGATGTATACATAGCCAGTACACAGCATAGCTGTATAACAGGTGATGCTCAACACTTCTGTCTCACCAGGTGCTCATCTGATTCATATATATCCCATCACCGCAGAGATGATTGAATACTTGCACATCACATGTGATGTTCAATGTGAAGAAGGTGGTGTATCGAGCGCATGAGGGGGTCCAGAGAGAACTGAATTATTTATGCAGCTGCTTTTCCCAAACCACCCACATGCATGAGATTTTTCAATGTATGTTGTGAAAGTTACACGACAGGTGCCAAAGCTAACAGAGCGTTACATATTTCTAATCCCATTGATTTTGATGGAATGAGAAGCATAGAATGTGGTTTAGGACTGCACTGTAAATTATACAGCATATATGGATTAATAAGGGCTGAGAATGGGTGCTGTTCTGCAAATGGAGAAAAATCCACAGGCACATATGTGCAACAGGACACCTCCCTGCTGCAGCCACAGGGCATCCCTTCATTTGTTCCGTGGAGAACGGTGTTCACATGACATGTAAGATCATGGCAGAGGCATTTTAGACCTGTCCCACTACACAGAAAATATATTATTGGCTTCCTGGGTAAAAATTAACTCGGTAAATGTTTTTGTTGCTTTAATTAATGAAACTCAGCCCTTGATCAAAGGTCACAGTTTGAGAGCGGCACTGAAGGAACCTGATGAAACATTTAATCACTACCAAACTATCCATGTGTGCGGAGGGAAATCTTTTTATTTGGCGAAGGTTCTTGTGGGCCGAGACCTTCTCTGTGCATTCTTGCCGGTGCACGTGTGCACATGCCACATTCCTGTCCATGAGGGTGGATCGCCTGTGGTTAAGGGTGGACAGCAGGTTTGGATCTCACTTCCGCAGTGTTCCCAGTTGCATCACTTCACTTTTCCTCAGAGGAGTGAACGGCAAACAGTCTCCTACCCTGAGAAAAGTAAACGGGTACTTTCAGTGACATGACTGAGGTGAAAGCTGAACTGGGTTTTTGCCCCTAGTGGCACAAACCTTTGAAAATCAAGCTTGCCCTACCTGCCCAGCCACATGCTAAGTCCTAGGAGTGCGACAGAACATTGTGGGGAAGGCATTGCTAATCCTGCCCAAGAGAACAAGAAGGCCGGGCTCCACGGGCGGGGTATCTTCCTGTTCATCTGGTCCTGAATCTCAGTGAAGGCTCATCAGTCCACACATCTGGAAAGAAGGACCAGGAACATGGAAACAGCATGCCAAATATCCAAAAATAAAGCCACCTGGATGTGTTTTGAGAAAGGAAAGGAGACAGAGGGAATGAGGGCAACTTGGCTGCTGAACAAGGGGCTGCAAGACATGAACAGGGGATGGGGACAGAAAAGGAGGTTGCATTCGTAGGCTCACAGCGCACTTTTACTAGGGCGTGAACCGCAGATAGTCCAGTTAGAGGGAGCATACCAAAACATTAAAACAAATTTTAAAATGTACATATATAAAACAACAAAACAACAACAACAACAAAACAATTCAGCAAAACACACATAGGCACACATACACATAAACAGGGAGGAGGGTCAGTGAGGTTTGCTGGTTGTGGTGGTGGTGGTGGAAAATGCCATCAAGTCACAGGGTAAGCAGTCGGCCCGGCCTCCACCATCTTTAATAACCATTTTAACATGGCTACTTGTGATATTAAAAATGGCACCAGGCCTCTGGATTTAAAATGGCAGCTTGTATTGCAGCCAGAGGGCCTCCAGCTAACAGTTGCTAAGTCCCGCCCAGGAGACCCCGGCATGTATGGAATGCCGCACAGGAATGCAGAGAGATTTGCGGTGATTAGATTTGCAGTCCCTCCAGCCCCTAAGGAATCCAGCGCAACAATGGTCTCGCAGAGTCATCCCCACTTAACACATTATTTTCCCTCCTCCCGTGATGAGATCTCCTGTCCTTGATTGAGGAGCTAATCAAATGACATTCATGAGTATTTGCAGTGTTCCTGGGAAGGTACATTCCCCCACCTAAATTCATCAACTGAGCTCCTGTGGACTTCATTAACAAACTATCCCTTTGTGCAGCACCAGAATGGATTTTGCATTTGCCTTCACACGCCCCGGCAGCTACCAGTCGAGGCAATCAAACCTTTTGTCAGTCCCAGGAACTGACCCTTCGAGTCTTTGTTATAATGGCTATGTGGGTTCTCCCACCTCAGGGCACATTTTACCTATAAAGGTAGGGCCTTGGCCTCATTCAAATTGTGCGTGCTTCCTGGCTGCTTCCTTAGGGTTGCTCCCCTAAGCCTCTTGCTCCCTTGGCCAAGAATGCTGGCGTTTGAAGCTCTCCCTCCGCAGACTTGCCTGCTCTTTGGATAGTTAATTATCACCTTGCAATCCCTCAAATCTATCCCACCTTCACCACTGCTTTTGCTAGGCCTCTTGTGTGTTTGTGTGTGTATGCATTTGCCCCTTGAATAAAAATCACCCTTTAATTAAGAACACTGGCTTCGTGTGTGTATATCCTTGGGAAAGGACTCCGTAAATTATTGGTGATAAGAATCCCACGGTTACTGGCCTATCATATAGCTGTCTTCCTTGCTTGCTAATTCCCCCTCCCCCCCCCCCACACACGCAAATTCTATTTACTAGCAAGGAGACCAATTCAGGTAACAATAGGCAACTTATGGCAACCCTGTAAGGCAAGAGACATTCAGAGGTGGTTTGCCATTGCCTGCCTCTAGCAGCAAATCTAGACTTCCTTGGTCGTCTCCCACCCAAATACTAACCGGGGTTGAACCTGCTTAGCTCCTGACATCTGGCAAGATTGGGCTAGTTAAGGTGAGGTTTGTTGATGGAATGCCAAACAAAATAGAAATGTCTTCACACATGGGCTGAAGACAATGATAGCGGTGGAGAAACAAATCACCTTGGAGAGGGAATTTTGGAGCCATGACTGAGCCATGCCCGTCTCGGCATTCTGTGGTCACGTTCTCTTGCCATCATCACCATCACCATTGATGCCCCTAATATGATCGGGCCAGAGCCAGAAAAACAGACGGCTGCAATTCCTCCTTACCGTTAACACAGGCCTATCTTGCCAGTTGACAATACTGATAATGCTGCTGAAACTAGGTAGTGATTGGGAAGGAGGAAAGGGAAAAGATATGACTGCAGACCAAACATGCATGGAATGTATGCTGCAAGGCTTCACCACTGGAACAGAGACGGCAATGAAGCGTGGAAATCCGGGTGCTGTGCCAGTTTCACTGGGTGAGCCAGAAGTTCAGTTAATTACATTGCATCTCTGCTGGGGGAAAAAGTAAACCTCTGCTTCCATGTTGACGGATAAAAACAACCACATATCATCTCCCCATTCAAAATGGTAAAGAATCCAGTAGCACCTTGAAGAAGAACCAACTTTATTGTAGCATAAGCTTTCGAGAACCACAGCTCTCTTCATCAGATACATCGTCAGGTTAGTCTTCAAGATACTACTGGACTATTTGCTGTTTTGTGACTACAGACTAACACGGCTAACTGTATCTATGATAATTCAAAATGGTGACTGGAGGGTATCTAAATAATCCACACTGCACATTTAAAACAACAAACAGAACACCAATGATTATGGCTGGCATAGTGGATGAGCAGGTTCAAATACACTTTGAATCTCTTCTCAGCCATGAAAACATGGATGACCATTCAGCTGCCTTGTTTCGAATCAGCCCACTGGTCTGTCATTGTTAGTATTGTCCACTCTGGTGAGCAGTGGCTCCCCAGGATTTCAGGCAGAGGTCTTAGCACAGTGGTTAAGTGGTTCGGCAGCGAATCAGCACTCTGCTGGTTCGAATCCCACTGCTGCCATGAGCTCCGTAGGTGGCCTTGGGTGAGCCCCTCCTCTCAGCCCCAGCTCCCCAGCTGTATTGTGGGGATAATAATAACACTGACTTGTTCACCACTCTGGGTGAGGCACTAATCTGTCTAGAAGAGCGGTATATAAGCACAGTTATTTTATCATCATCATCATCATCATCATCACCATCACCTGCCCCATCTTAAAATAGAGATGCTGGTACTGAAGCTGGGGCCTTCAGCATGCAGAGCAAACACTCCACTACTGAGCAAAGTCACCCCCCCCTCACTCGATAGGCAAGACTGTCTGCCTTAGCTCCCCACTGACAGGCAGAGGTTAACCGGTCTGGCATAGAAGGTAGGGAAGTTACATGGTTGCAGTTTAGTTTTCTAGCGTTGAAAGGCTGTCAAAGCCAAGAGTTCCGTTCCATAGGAGAAGGGGAGGGGCAAGGAGTGTATAGTCAGCATCCTTACAGTTAAACGGTTATTCTTGGTTATTCTTGGCAATTGCTTCATGTTAGTTGGTTGTACCGGAATTCCTGAATAAAACTGTTTACTGAATCTGTCTCTGCCTGGTCTGATGGGGGCAGAAATTTTGAGATGATCCGTTGAACAGAAACTAACATTTTGCCGAGAATCATCTTTTCCTCCTAGGGACCCAGAGGACAGACCGTTGGCCCCTGCAACATGGCAGTCGAGCCAGGGAAGGACAATCCAAAGGAGACCAAGGAACCCAGCGGAAGGAAGCCACGCTAAAGGCGGAGGAGGTGAGGGGGCCCAGGGTAATACTGCAGACAGAGCTGGACTTCCTAACCTGGCTCCCACTGCGGAGAGAGAGCTTAGAGACAGGAGGAGAGCTAAGCTCTTCATGCCGAGTGGGGGGGAGGAAGAAGCCATCCTGAGTGATGAGAGGGAAGAGAGCAAAGAGGAAACAGAGGGGGAGGACTCTAAAGGCCGTGGCACCCGGGAAGTACGAGCTCTACGGGGGGGGGGAGTAGAAGAGCTTAAAGTGGGAATGAGGGAGATAGTGGGAGGGATGCGGGAACTCCTGCAAAGCACCCAAGTATTGAGAGCGCCAGCTGACTTGCCACAGAGATGTTCCAACTTACTCAGGCACCCTTCTCCATTGCCACCTTTTCAACAGGGGGGCCATACACCACCTTATCACAATCAACCAATGAGCCCCTTCATCCATGGTCAAGCCCCCCTGAGTTGGCGGAAGTTGGAAGCACGATTTGAGGGAGACCCTGAAGACCTGGCGTACTTCCTTGTGCAAGTGGGGTAATTCTTATGCAAGTGGGGCGACATCTTCTCAAATGACCTCAGCTAGGTGACCTATATTGGTGTGGGGAAGGCAGCCATTTCATAGTGGAGTGCCCTGAGACAAGAAGGGTGTATCCAGAACAAAGACGGAAGCTGAAGCGAACTCAGGAGAGGTGGCCTAAACCCAGACCTCATCAGGCCGAGAAGAAGGAGATGGTGGGGGGGGGGGCTTGAGCACACGGGGACACTGAGGCATATAGTGGGGCTCATCCGCAACTGATGAAGGTGACACCAAGCCACTTGCGGGAAATGACGGAGACCTGCCGTAAAGGGCACCAGTCAGCAGGTCGCGGAGTATCAGGTGCCAACTAAGGTGAGACAGAAGGGAGCTCTATTCTTCTAGGTCGTCATCCTGCTGAATCCGAGGCAGGGAACTAATCTCCGGAGTTACAGCATTGATTGACTCAGGTGTACTAGGGATTTGATTGCCCCCTCTCTAGTGACTGGATTGGAGCTAAATGTACACCAACTGCCAGAACCATTAGTGTTTGAGAAAATTAATGGTACAGTCATGAAGGGACGCCCCCCCCCAGGGTTTGAAACCAAACAGATTTCGATAGGGATGGGGCAACATTGGGAGGACAGGTCTTTCATGGTCAGCCAAGCCACAAAGTTCCCGCTGGTGTTAGTGGTGAGATAGCTGTATGATCATGACCCGTATGTCAAATGGAAAGCAGGTGACCTGGATTTCCCCTTGAAACATTGTCATAAACATATGTGGAGCAATCAGTGGGGGTCCCAACCCCCTCCTATCACTAAAACTGCATGTTTAACCATGGAAGAGAGGGATAAGATTCCTCTGGAATATCAGGACCTGAGCAAAGTGTTTGAAGAAGGAGAGGCGGACAAACTGCCCCCTCATCGGCCAACTGATTGTGTGATCAAACTGATCCTGGGGGAAAAGCTACCAAAAGGGAAACTGTATTCCATGAGTTTAGGGGAGAAGGAGGAGTTACGCAAGTTCATAGATAAAAACATAGCTATGGGTTTTATCCGCCCAGTGAAATCTCCCCATGCTGCACCAGTGCTATTCAGGAAAAAAAGGATGGGGGGGTTGAGGTTGTATACCGATTATCAGGGAATTAACGTGGTCTTCATGTCCAATGCCTACCCCCTCCCACTCATTAGGGATATCTTGGGGGTAGTAGCCCAAGGAAAGGTATTCACAAAACTAGACTTACGTGATGTGTATTTCAGGGTACGGATAAAAAAGGGTGACGAATGGGAAATGGCCTTTAACACCCCACTGGGCCAATTCGAGTACAGAGTAATGCCGTTTGGTCTACAAGGGGCCCCAGTAGTGTTCATGAACTTAATTAACAACTCTGCGTAAGTACTTGTACAAAGGGGTGATAGTCTATTTGGATGATGTCCTGGTGTACACGCAGGAGCTCACTTCCCATGTGAACTTGGTAAGAGAAGTGTTAAGAACCCTGCTTCAGCACTGGTTATTTGCCAAGCTCTCTAAATACGAATTCCACAGGAAAGAACTGGACTTCCTAGGCTACCAGATGTCCCACAAAGGTCTGGGAATGGATCCTGCAAAAGCTGAAGTAGTATTAGGGTGGGAAGCCCCCTGAACTAGGAGACAATTGCAATCCTTTTTGGGATTTGCCAATTTTCATAGACCCTTTATTAGAAATTTTGTCCAACTTGCACTACCGTTCACTGACTTACTAAAAACCAATGGAACTAAACCAAGCCCAAAGTTAGTATGGTCTGGGGAATGCCAGAGAGCATTTATGGAATTAAAATCTAGGTTTACCTCTGAGCCGGTGTTACGCCACCCAAATGAAGCTCATAAGTTCGTAATACAGGTAGATGCAAGTGATGTGGCTACGGGAGGAGTTCTGTTACAAGAATGGGAAGACGGGAAGATGCATCCGTGTGCTTACATATCAAAAAAAAAATTCAGACACCGAGCAGAACTAGGAGGTCTGGGATAAGGAGACAGCCACTGTTAAACTGGCTTTAGGCACATGGAGACATTGGTTGGAAGGGGGCAGGGTAACTTTTGAGATGTGGATGGACCACAGGAACCTGGAAGCCTTGAGAAAGCCATGCAGACTGGGAGCAAAACAGCTAAGATGGGCAGTTTTTCTCCCGATTTAATTTCACCCTTAAATACTTCCCGGGGATATCTATTTTTTGGCAGGCGCCCTGTCTTGCCTCCCACAGCATGCCAGCCAGAGAGAGGAGGGGGTAGACACAATGTTTTCTCCTACCCAATTGGGGGGGCAGTACTTACTAGGAGCCAAACTAGAAAGGGGACTTCCCCGCTGCTGTCCCTCTCCATGGACTGGGAAGAGAGGGTGAAGAGAGAACTAGAAAAAGAACCAGGGGAGGGATTACCAGAGCAATTGGAAAAGAGGATAAATGGGGACTTCCGGTTTGGCTAATGGTGACCTGACATGGTCTACGGAGCTGGACCATCAAGAGTGACTGTTTTGGGCAGGCCAGGTGCTTAGATCACCTGCTGCCACTCCTCTACAGGTAGAAAAGGAGAGTGAGCGATCTCGGCAGCGGGGGAGGTCCTGGACATAGGATTTTCCTCATCGCCTTGAGGTCCCCTCGGAGAAGGGCGAGCTAAAATCTCTGCAGTACTCTTTGAGTCATTTGTTTAGCATAAGGTCACCAGAAACCAAGCTTCAGAACCAGATTTGGCCAATTGGAAATGAAAGAAACAGCACAGAAGACCCAAATGGAACAAATTGAGGTAAAAGATCTTTATCTTGCTTTCGGACTTAAAATGAGAAGAGAAATTTAATCAAAAGTTAAAATTGTGGACTGAGCTGATAGAACAAGAAAGTAGCAAGGCATTTTGAAGGAAAAATTGAAATTCGATAGACTATAAAGCGTAAAAGAAGTGAAAATAATTTTTGTTTATACATACCTGTGGTTTGGAGAGAGATAACCGGCAGTGAGAAAAGGGGAGGAGGTGGAGAAGCTGCGGAGCAAACATCGCGAGAGGATAGAATGCAAGGAGAACAGCGAGTGACACTGCCTAGAAAGGCTTAATCTGGAGAGCAAGAAGGAAGTGGAAACAGCAAAGAAGACCTCGGAAGGAAAACAAAAGAAACAATGCGAGATATAGCAACGAGGACAAAAGGAAGTGGATACCCACCATTCCGGAAGGGAAAGGGATGAAGCAAGCTACCATAGAGACTCTCCGCCCGATATCTGGTGAGATTAAAATAGTCAGGATTTTCAAAATAAAAGATAAAAAAGATATCTAGGGCGGGGAAGAATCTAGTGTAGAAGTATGAAGAAAGTAGAGAAGGAATGGCAGGTTGCCATAGGAACGGCTATAGAATCGCTGGGGGAAAAAGTTACAGAGGGCTATGAAGGATTGAGCCAATCGATGCAGAAAATGGGAGAAAGCTTGATTAAAAACATAAAGGATTTACTAAAAGCAAAAGACGAGGTGAAGAATGAGCTACAAGTAACGATAGGGAGCAAATAACCACCGATTTGACATCGAGTTTTAAAGTTGAAGAACAAATATTTCAAGATCGTGTGGCAGAATTAGAGTACAAAGCTACAAGCATTAAGCAGGGAAATCGCGATATGCTGGGAGAAACAACGCAGAGTGTGCAGGAACAAATGATTGAAGTTTTGGCGGAACTGTTAAAGAAGCAATCAGAAGAGTCAACAACAAACACAAAATACAGAATCAACCCCAGTTATGTACAACAGAAGAATTTACCAAGTGATAATATTGTTCAAGTGAAAGAGAAAACCTGGAAAAGAGCCACAAGTACAAGATTCAAGTTACAAGTGGGAAGTACCTAAAGGACTACGCTTTTAGCTTTAAGCTACAAGAGTTTCCTAGGGGACTGAATTTATGGTTAAAATGTAAAGTTAAAGGAATAAATTAATAATGTAAGATAAATGAACAAATTGGAAAATGTTAAATGTAGAGTTAAATGAACTAAGTGATAAGAAAATAAGGAGAATAAAATTTAAGTAAAATTCTTTTTATGGGCTGGGAAAATGTAAAAGTAAAATTTACTAGTAAAAGATATGGAAATTACAGATGGAACTATTTGAAGAAATAAGTTGTTAGTTCTAAGTTAAAAGTGTCATCTTAGGGACTGAAGTCAAAGTAGTGTATAGACTGGGGAAATGTAAAAGTAAAATCTATTTGTAAAAGAGGTGGAAACTACAGATGGAATTATTTGAAAAAATAAGTTTTTAATTTCAAGTTAAAAGTGCTATTTAAGTGATTGAAGTTAAACATATGTAACTGGTAAAAGAAACAAATTGTAATAGGTTGAAGATTGGATCTAAACTGTTGTATATGGTGGAAATGAATAGATTGATAAGGTTATGAGATAAACTTAGGTGATACTACTTATAGAATGGGGGAAACTTAAAATCAAATCTATGTGGAATTAGGGGGGTTCTGATAGAATAAGAGTAGTCCATTGATAATTATAGAAATGTAATAATAAAGAATAAGTTAGGATTTTGCCTTTAATCATAGGGACAAATGAAAGTAACATAGAGTTAAGAATAAGAAATAAAGGAGTCATAGTGCTGTTGGGAGTCAACATAGAAACGGGGGGAGGGGGAGGGATGGGCTGCATATACTAATGTATGGGGAAAATGTGTTGTAAAATGATTGGTAAAATGTATGTCAACCCATCCAATAAAATTTATTTTAAAAAAAGAAAAAAAGGAAAAGAGGATAAATGGATGTTGGTATCAAAAGGGGAAGATGTATATCCCACTGGGACTGAGGGGAGAAGTATTAAAAAATTGCCATGTTAGTAAGCTAGCGGGCCATTTTGGCTACCTCAAAACATTGAATCTAATCCAAAAGCAGTTCTGGTGGCCCAAAATGAGGAAGGATGTGCCTCAATATGTGGCCACCTGCCAAGTCTGCCTAACGGGAAAACCGAGAGGGGGGAAACCACCAGGATTGTTACAACCAATGGAGAATCCCCCTCAACCTTGGTCTGTAGTATCAATGGATTTTATCATGGATCTTCCTCCAAGTAAAGGAAAGACAGTGATTTGGGTGATGGTGAACCTGTTCTCTAAACAGGATCATTTTGTCCCTTGTGCCAAGCTACCCACAGCCAAGAAGCTAGCCAGTCTGTTCATGTTGCATGTAGTGAGGCTTCACTCTTTCCCTGATAAAGTAATTTCAGATAGAGGCCCACAGTTTATTGCCAAATTTTGGAAACAGTTAATGGAAGTGACCAGCATCACTTAAGGGATGTCATTGGGATACTATCCATAAACGGATGGGCAGATGGAAAGGGTCAATCAGGTGTTAGAACAATTTCTAAGGTGTTACATAAACTATCAGCAGGATAATTGGACAGAATATTTAGCTTTTGCTGAATACTGTTATAACAACAGCATTCACAGCTCTACTGGAGCGTTGCCTTTCAAGATCACCCAAGGGTTTGAGGGCAAGGCGATGCCGTTTATTAGAGACATTCGTCCAGTGGAAGGAGGGGAGAAAACCGAACTCCACAACTGGTGGAGGGGAATTGTCGTACGGTGGGACCTAATTTCACAAACCCTGAGAAATGCAAAAGATGACTACAAGGCCCAGGCAGACAGGAAGTGCTCGCCTCAATGGGACTTAAAAGTAGGGGGACAGGTATTTGTATCTACAAAGAACTTATGGGGAGAACAGTCTCGTAAAAAATTAGGATGGAAGTTCGTAGGCCTATTTGAAATAATAGAAGTAATTAATGGAGTAACAGTAAAATTAAAGCTGCCAAAGAATTTAAAGAATGTCCGCCCCATTTTCCATTGCAGCCTCTGAAAAAGGGCACCAGATCCGGATCAGAGGCACCCAGACCTGGGGACCCCCCCCCCCTTTTGATGATGAACGGCGAACCTCATCATGAAGTAGACTCTATTTTGGATTCAAAACACAAACGAGGGACATTATTATACCTTGTTGGGTGGAAACATTTTAATCATAGACACGAAGAATGGGTCACAGCAGCAGATGTTAAAGCTCCAAAGTTAAAGGAGTTTCACAAATGATATCCAGATGAACTGAGGGGGAATTGAAAATAAGGGGGGCAGAATGTCAGACAGGGGTTAACCTGACTGGCATAGAAGGTAGAGAAGTTACATAGTTGCAGTTTAATGTTTGACAGGGGTTAACCTGTCAGTCATAGAAGGTAGGGAAGTTATATAGTTGCAGTTTAGTTTTCTAGCGTTGAAAGGCTGTCAAAGCCAAGAGTTCCGTTCCATAGGAAAAGGGGAGGCGCAAGGAGTGTATAGTCCACATCATTACAGTTAAACGGTCGTTCTCAGCAGTTGCCTCATGTTCGTTGGTTGTACTGTGGTTCCTGAATTTAAAAAATCCATTTACTGAATCTGTCTCTGTCTGATCTGATCGGGGCGGATATTTTGAGAAGATCCACTGAACAGAAACTGACACCCACCCACCACATGTAATATAGGGAGGATGATCATAATCCTGGCCTTCCTTGCAGGGCTGTTGTACACTTTGAAAACAAGCAGCAAAACACTTCTGAACACTTGATGTGCATGTATAAAAACATTACTAAGTGTTATTATGATGATGCGGACTAACTCGTGGCTCTTTCATCAATTTAGTAAACATGTAGCAAGATGTATCAGGGTTTTAAAAAAATTGCATTCCTTAGACGTTAGAAAAAATTGAGTTTTTTAAAACCCAATAGAAAGGCAATTTAGAGGAGAAAACATGAATGTTGCCAGCCTTTTCAATGGAACGGTAAAACCTTGATTATGGGGCAGGTTATCCCATAGCAAATGACAGCTGAGCAAACCAAATAGGAGCCGCTGTCTACGGGGCACGAGACAATTTCTCCGGGAGCAGCAGCCAGCACTTCTTCTACGTGGTCATCCGAATCTGGTTGCTATGCAACAGGGATAACTTGCTCCACAGCAGATCGTTTCACATAGATAAGCCCAGGATGCCGCTCTGTTGCAATCACAACCCTCTTTTCCCAAGAGAAGGTTTTAGGATGGGGAAATGAAGGAGAAGTAGGTAAAGTCGTAGTACAGAACCTTTAGAAATAAATGCACTTGTGTATTGCCTATAAGGTATATTGCTGAAAAGTGTTAGCAATACAAGAGGTCCTTTGCTTAAGCTACCAGTTCTTGCTGGGCTGCCTCCTATGATTTGCAAGCCATTTCTGTTTCAATGCAGGCTGACTTTTTGGTATGCAGGATTAAAGGTCACCTGAATGAGCACATGTTGCCAACAGGTGTGCTGCAAGGGGGGTGCCGCCTTATATCCCCCCTCCTTCTGGAAGGGGGATTTTAAAAACTACACGCCTGGCAAAAATAATCAGGTGAAACTTCCCCAGGCCTGGCCGCACAGTGACAGAGTCCCTCAACGGATTTCTACCAATCGTGCTGTTAAGGGGGGCCGGGGGGGGAGCCTAACTAAAACCCAAAGCGCTTGGCGATCCTCGCAACAAACTGTAGTTTTGTCTCACATAGCTGACTGGTTGTTGCAAGCACAAAGTGACCACAAAGCACCTTTTCAGCATTTCAGAACATATTGAAATAGGTGCCCTGAGCAGCGTGAAGATGAGGTTTGCAGAATTACCGCTAAGCTTAAGCTCCTACCTCACACCCATCTATCTCCCCGACCTAACCAAGGAACGGATCAAAAACCTAGAAAACCTCATGAGACCTGAGGCAAGCCCCAGTAATCCACGAAAGCACTGGGAACAGCCTAACCTTTCCATATATAGGAAGGAAACTTAGGAGCACCAAACGCGAAACAAGCGCAGTCTGCCACCATTCACGTGCTGGGTCTCGACCACTGCATGCCCCGTTTCAATGCCTCAGTTACGTGACCTGTGTAAGAAAAAAGGAAGGGCAGGGGACGTACTGGACATTGCCCCAAGCGCCCTCTTTTTAAGGACCCACGCGAGAGCCTCAAAGTCCCACAGCTGCCCAAAGGAGGCTGGCTGGAGAACCAAAGGCTGCGCAGGACGGAGGGGGAGCTTCACATCAGCTGCGGGGGGGGGGGGGGAGGCTGAAATCCAAGAACGCAAAGCGCGGCAGAAGTTCAAGCGAGGGCCCGGAAGACCGCAGGATCTGCACCGTGCCATGAAAGTCCCCGGAGGCTGTGGATCAGCCCTCTGCGGGTTCAAATCCCACTCCTGCCAAGAACTCAGCAGGGGGCCTTGGGGATGTTAATAACACTGACTGTGGGTGGGGCACGAATCTATCTAGAAAAGAGAGATCAGTCCTTTGATTTCGCAGCCTTCCCTGCACCACAGGGTTGTTGTGGGAGAAAACAGGGCGGCTCCCCTGAGCAAGTGGGGCAACGAGCGCCGTAAGGACGGAGGGCGGGAGGAGGCCGCCGAGGCGAGGCTGCCTCCCGCGCGCACGTCGGAACGCGCCCCGCCGGCCCGCAGAGCCGCCTTCTGCCGTTCTCAGAATGACCCGCCCGCAAGATGTTCTAGTCTTTTAACCGAAGGCGAACCAGAGAATTGCTGTCTACCTTGCTAACCCCGCCCACTCAGCTGTGTTTTCACGTTGCAGTGTCCTCCGCCCGCACTCAGGCGGAGGTGCGGACAGTCGGGGTCACGTGAGAGCGAGGGGAGTGGGGGCGAGATTGACCTACTTTGAGCCAATGGCGAGAGAGCCTAGCCGCGCGCGCATCCGGGGGCCCCGGCGGGAGAGCGCGCCTGGCGCGTTCAGGGCAGTGGGCGGGGCCGAGAAGAGGCGCCGCAGAAGCGGAGGGGAGGAGTCTTAGCCGTGAGCGCGGGAACGCGATTGGATGGGAGGAGAGGGTGGGCGGCGCCAAGCATCGGCGCGAAGCCGGGCGGAGCAGAAAAGAGCCTTCGGGGAGAGACCCGCCTGCGGAGCGCGGGCGGGGAAGGGGGTGCCTGGCCGCCCTTGCCCGAGCCGCGATCAGCGGAGAGCCGGCAGCGCGGAGGGGCTCAGCCCAGGCGAGCCGACTGCGGGGCCGCCTGCGCTTCCGAGAGCCCCGGCGCTGCTCGGGCGCCTCCCCTGCAGGGTAGCCCAGGCGGGGGCTGCAGCCCGAGAGACCCGCCTGGAGGAGAAGGACCGGCGCGGGTTGAGGCGCGTTCGCAAGCCGCGCTGCAGATCCGCGCGCGGCACCTCCGGCCCGTGCAGCCCCCAGCCGGCCCGCCCGCAAGCGCGGGGGGTCTCATCCAGCGCCGCCTCTCCCCGCCCCCCCCGCCCCCGCGCAGTGTTTGCGTGGCCGTTGCTTCGCACGAGCCGTTTTAATGGGTTCCAGCCTCGTTCTGCTTTTATGTCCCGCAATTCTGCCGTTCAGAGGGAGGCGCTTGCAAAGCAGGTGCTCGGCGGTCCCTTCCGCAGGTGCCTCCCGCGAGAAAGGACAGGTGCTTGGGGGTTGGGAAGGGCCTCCTGGGGACGGGGGCGAGGGGGGCTCCCTGGGGCAGTTCGTGACCAGGGGAAGAGTTGGCAGGCTTCGAGCGGCCTCCGGCCTGTTGGGCAGTGGGGGCCCGTGTTTTGGAGCGTCGGCGTTTCTGGCTGTGTTAGATGGAGGGCTTGTATTACTTGCTTTAAAAATGTGTGGCAATAGGCTGTGCCATAGCAAGCTCTGGGTCATGAAAGTTCATAGCACAATAAAATTATTAGTCTTTCAGGTGCCTCTAGATTTGGGGGGGGGGGTATTTTTTGCGCAACCAACGAACATGGCTGGCCCTCTGGAATAGGTATCCGAGGTAGCTTATTTTCACAGTGATGACATAGATCACGGGAATTAAGTCCATTTAAATCTTCAATCTGTGTGGCTTCTGCGTGCTACATAAAAGTCCCATAAGATGTGTCAGAGCACCCGATGATCCAGAGTGCCAACCTTGAGTGTAGCAGGATCACTGCTGTGTCCTGGTCAGAACAGCACCTGTCGTGCAGAAATCTCTGTGCAAACTTGTGCTCTTCCTTCTGTTTTCCATCCCCCTATTTCTGAAGCAGAACTATAAAATATATTTTTTATTTGTCTGCATTTCTTGTAGTCTGCCTTTCTGAGAAACAAGACAGATTGCACAGTGTACGTCAACACAATAGGATGGGGCATCCAATAAACAGTCCAATAGGATTTGGATTATAGAACTCTGAAACCAAGCAGAAATTTGGAAATACAGCTGAAATAAAGCATAACCGTTAACCTGACATGGTAAATGATGAAGAAATTACATAGTAGGATCATACAGGAACAGGCAGTATATATGATACAAAGTAGAATCATAGGGTTGGAAGGGACCAACAGGGTCATCTAGTCCAACGCCCTGCACAGTGCAGGAAATTCACAACTACCTTCCCTCACCCCTACTGACCCCCAGCTCTATGCTCAGAAGATGGCAAAACACCATCAGGAGCCCTAGCCAAACTGGCCTGTGGAAAATTACTTTCCTGACCTAAATGTGGCGATCAGCATTACCCTGAGCATGTAAGATGGGGCCACGAGAACTAAGCCCTGATGTAACCTATTCTGCCCTCCCTCTCGTGATCTGCCTAGGTTCACAGAATCAGCATTGCTGTCAGGTGGCCATCTGGCCTCTGCTTAAAAACCTCCAAAGAACGAGAGCCTACCACCTCCCAAGGAAGCCTGTTCCACTGAGGGACTGCTCTAACTGTCAGGAAGTTCTTCCTAAGGTTTAGCCGAAAGCTGTTTTGATTTAATTTCAACCTCTTAGTTCTGGTCCAACCTTCTGGGGCAGCAAAAAATAACTCTGCGCCATCATCTATATGACAGATCTTCAAGTACTTGGTTATCATATCACCTCAGTTGTGTCCTCTCCAGGCTAAACATTCCAAGCTCCTTCAGCCTTTCCTCGTAGGACTTGGTCTCCAGACCCCTCACCGTCTTCGTTGCCCTCCTCTGGACATGTTCCAGCTTGTCTATATCCTCCTTAAATTGTGGTGCCCAAAACTGAACACAATACTCCAGGTGAGGTCTAACCAAAGCAGAGTAGAGTGATACCATCACATCTCGTGATCTGGACACTGTGCTGCTGTTGATATGGCCCAAAATTGCATTTGCCTTTTTAGTTACCATATCACACTACTGACTCGTTCAGTGTATGGTCTACTAAGACCCCTAGATCCTTTTTGCCCATACTACTGCCGAGATAAGTCTCCCCTATCTTATATGTCATGTCTGTACCCCTACATTCATCTCATTGTTTTATGTGATGAACCATTGCTAATGCTGTAACTTAATTTCATTTTGCAAATGCTTTAACCATCGCTTTCATTTCTCAAACAGCCTGAGAACACAGCTGCCTTATCTCTTTGAAGCTCACAGAAGTGACCTTGTACTGCCTGAAATGTTATGCCTTTTGTCCTGTCTAGGCTGATGTAGAAACTCCAGAAGAATTTCCCAGACCCTTTCCCGTGCAAACCTGTGGTCTAAGTGGGAGGGGGGAAATGAGCGGGTCTTTAGAGCTGCTCTTTCTTCAGATTTCTATTCCTATCAAGGAAGCGTGTACTGCTTAGATGCCTGCTTGCCTCTGAGTAATTCTGTGGACATATGTATGGAAATGATTTGATTTCTGAATAAAACCATTTAACCAAGAGCCTGGACTTCTTGTTGCAATGGTACAGGGACCTGTCTACCATATCCTGTCATCCATAGCCTGACAGTATAATTATGCCTTTGATTTTTCCTACCTTAAATGCAGAACTTTGCATTTATCTCTGTTGAAATTCATTTTGTTTTAGCCCAGTTTTCCATTCTGTTAAGATCATCCTGTATCCTGACTGTCTTCTACCATATTTGCTACCCCTCCCAATTTAGTATCATCTCAAAATTTAATAAGCTTTCCCTCTACTCCTTCATCCAAGTCATTTATACAAATGTTGAACGGAACAGGTCCCAGGACTGATCTCTCAGGCACTCCACTTGTCACTCTTCTCCAAGAGGAGGAGACACCATTAATTAGCACTCTTTGGGTGCAATCTGTCAACCAATTATAGATCCACCTAACAGTAATAGGATCCAAACTACATTTTGCCAACTCATCAACAAGGATATTATGTGGAACCTTATCAAAAGCCTTACTGAAATCGAGATAAAACTCTGTCTGCAGCATTCCCCTGATCCCCAGTAGTCTACAGTCCGTGTCCTTTTACCAAAGCATCTTTCTGAGAGCTGCCGTAGCATAGTAGTTAAATGGTTGTGTTGAGAATCAGCCCTCTGCCGATGGCCATGAATAAGCCGTTCCTATCAGCCCAGCTCCCCAGCTGTACTGTGGGGGTAACACTGACTTTGCCCACCACTCTAAGTAGGGCACTAATTTGTCTAGAAGGGTGGTTTATAAGCACAGTTGTTGTTATTCTGAACTGTTACAGTACATCCCTGTTACCCATCTAAAAAGCTCTCCTAAATAATTCAGCTGTTTGTGGAATGCCAGGAGGGTTGGGGGGAGGGGCTTCCGGACCTCAGGCAGATGACTGCTATTGCTATTGCTATCATTACCATTATCGTTATTATTAATTATATCCTGCCCCTCTCTACAAGCGGGCTCAGGGTGGGTCACAACAGAAGATAAAGTATACAAGATAAAATCACAATAAATTAACACAGCTTTCTAATAAAACTCCTGCTCACCGTATAAAAACCATATAGCATCTGATGGAGGTGGAGATGCAGCTTAACCATGCGTGGTCGCTCATATATGGGGGGTGGATGGTCAATACCCCCTACAGACATAGATGAGACCGGGAGAGAGGCTCATTTGGTGGAAACCCTGATGGCCTCAACCATACGCCTGGCGGAACGTCTCCGTCTTACAGGCCTGCCTGAAGAAGACAGGATCTTGGCGGGCCTGGGGCTGATTCCACACACGTTGGATAATGCACTTTCAATGCACTTTAGCTATCATTTGGAAGTGGATTTTTTGTTTCACACTTGAAAAATCCAGTTCCAAATGATCTCTAAAGAGGATTGGAAGTGCATTATCCAATGTGTGTGGAATCACTGCATGTGTCCTCAGACAGAGAGTTCTACCAGGTTGGGTCCAGGACCGAAAAGTCCCTGTCCCTGGTTGAGGCCAATTGAGCCTCCCTGGGGCCAGAGACCACAAGTAGGTGCTTACTGGCTGATCTCAGCCCCCTCCGGGGAGTATATGGGAAGAGATGGTCCCTCAGGTATGCTGGTCCCAGTCTGTTTAGGGCTTTATAGGTTAATACCAAAACCTTGAACCTGATCTGGAACTCCACGGGAAGCCAGTGTAGCTGCTGCAGAACTGAAGTTACAGGTGTCCTGAAAGGCACACCCATCAGGACACGGGCAGCAGCATTCTGGACCGGCTGTAATTTCCGGGTCAGGCTCAAGGGCAGCCCTACGTAGAGCGAGTTACAGTAGTCCAATCTGGAGGTGGCCATTGCATGGATCACTGTTTCCAGGTCACGGGTTGAGAGAGAGGGAGCCAGCTGCCTGGCCTGCCGAAGATGGAAAAAAGCAGACCGGGAAACTGCTGCGTCTATGCTATAAGGTGGGGCCACATCAGAGAATGTGTGTGTATGAGCAGTTGTTGATTTTGCCTGTTTGCGGGGGTGGCACCTGCAGAAGGCCCTGCTCAGATGAGCAAAGCTGTTGTGGCAGAGCATAGAGAGAGGGATAGTCTTGCAGAGAGACCAAATCCATGAAGAACTTTGCATGTGACAGCCGGTACCTAGAACTGAATCTGGTAAAATAAGCTCAGCTGTTCTTAAGCAGCATTCTTAATGAGAGCAAAAAGTTTGGCATGTAGGGCTGTGGTAGAGAAGAGTCTGAAGGGATCTCTGTGACAGGCTGTTGGTACACAGCAGAGAGAGGCTGGGGTTGACGCCTTGCTGCATCAGTCTGCAAACCACCAGGCACGTGGCTTTTTCCACGGACAGACGACACAAAGGTCCTCCCGCTCCCAAACGATGCATGTGCCTCAGCCACAAATGATGAAAATGTTGTCTATGAACACATTTGCCTCTTGGTACTCTTTCAACTCTCCCTGTGTGGGGTTAATTTGAGGCTGTGGTTTACACTCTGCTGAACTCAGTACGGCGCATACACTACTCTTTCCCCATTAATGGAACCAAAATACGTTCAGTTTGGCCTGGGCTGTGCTCTACATTTTAAAAACAAGAATTCAAAACTATGAGGAACTGAAGAGTAGAAGAATTGGAAAAGCAAACAAAAGAACAGGCTTCAAGATTTTTTTTTTACAAGAAAAAGAACAAAGGATACGTTCAGAAAGCGCATTCCAAGTGTGGGGAAAGGTCGAGGTTTTGAACGAAGAAGGGTTCCTGGGTTCAGCAAGGTGAAGAGAATCTGATATGAGTGGGAGAAATGGGTGAAGATCTCAGACCTATTATGTCAGAAGTTTTTAAAACTGTTTGCACTGTTATTAGCCATTTGGAATTAAAAAACAGAATCTAATACAGGCCAATGGAGAGCTTGGAAGGACAAAGAGGAACCGAATTACTAAGAGATTTGAGATTGCGGAACAGTGAGGTCAAAGGGCCATGAAATGGAGGAAGTGCAGGGCTAGGCTCCATTTAGTTGAAAAACGGGCAGCTAATGGCCTTTGGACCTCGCTGTTTATAATTTCCCTCCTTCATACCCTTAGGCAGGGCTTTTTTTCAGCAGGAACGGAGTTCCGGCACCTCTTGAAAATGGTCACATGGCCGGTGGCCCCGCCCCCTGATCTCCAGACAGAGGGGAGTTGAGATTGCCCTCGTGCTGCTGGGCGGCGCGGAGGGCCATCTCAACTCCCCTCTGTCTGGAGATCAGGGGGCGGGGCCACCAGCCATGTGACCATTTTCTCCAAGGGCAACCCATTGAGTTCCACTACTTTTCCCAGAAAAAAAGCCCTGCCCTTAGGTCAGTCTAGTGAGGATGCTCCATTCGTCTAATGAAGACATCTCTAGTCCATAAAAGCTTTCACTAGAATACAAACTAGTTAACTCTTTGAGGAGCTACAAAACTCCTGCTTATCTTTGGCTGCATACGTACGGTGAGGATCTGCCATTTCCCTGCCATCAGCACCACTGCAAAGGCAAAGATTTTGAGAATCTCTCCAAATTTCGGAATGGAGATGAACTGCCCTCAAAACGTGAAAGGGGGGAGGGGGGCTCTAAATGAGAAGGGAGGGCAGTGAGTGAAACAGCCCAAAGGCAGTTTGTATTAAAAGAGAATGAGAGAGAAGTCAATTTATCCATATGGCATCCATATGGCAAGGATTCTCCACTTCCCTGTCATCTCCACTGTTAAAGCAAAGGTATTCGTGGGGGCAACAGCGCACCACCTGGGAGTTTTGTGCATTTTCATCCATCAGCTGCGGCTTTCTTTGCATTTTTCCTCACTGCCTCACCAGAGGGCATTTCCCAAATTTCTTTAAAAACAAAACAAAAAACCTGCAATAACTGCCATTGCACAAAGTTCAATAATGTTGTAGCAATCTATTGCCTTGATATACTCTCACTACAGGATTCTCAATTTTCATTAAAAAAAAACCCCTTTTTAGTCCTTTACTTTTGGAGGTCACAAGAAAAAGGGCTATTTAAAAAAATGAAAACTGTGAATTCTGAGGAATGAGGAGATTGTGGCAATAAATTGTCAGTGCAATAGCTGTTAAAGCCTAGTGTCATGGCAGGAAAAATGGTAGTCCTAGAAGGCGGAGGCAAGGAAATGGTGCCCATGTGGGTAGGACCTTCAAAAGTATGCGCCTGCATGTCCATACCATGTTCATACACACTTGGCCTGCTAGTGGAGCTGAGCATGGGAAAACCTAGAAAGTGAATGATTAGGGGACAATGTTGTGTGGATGCTCTAACGAGAGAGAGAGAGAGAGAGAGAGAGAGAGAGAGCTTTACATGGACACAACCTGTGCTGAAGCAGCCGGAGTCTGCAGCCAACTTACATTCTCCAAAATTTCTCTCATTCTTTTTTCGCTCCAGCTGCCTTTGGGTGGTTCCATCGCTGTCCTCTCCATTCGGCCAGAGGGCTCCCCTCCTTCAGGGTCTGATGGCAGAACGTTCCCGGTCAGAAAGCAGGAGAAAGAGTAATCAGGATCACTGGCCATTCGTTTCCACGGAAAGAAGCATCAGCTGGCCATTCTGGGCTATTACCAGCAATCAGCTTTCCAAGAGATGGCTTGTTAACAGCCATAAGAAGAGCAGAGTGGTCCCCCCAAACTACTAGTGTTGCATCCCGGTAAATGAGATTTTGGCTCTTTCTTGCACACAACAAAGTTTCTTCTGAGGATTCCCAGCTTCCCACGCAAGTGTCCTCACAGAAGAACACTGGCTGGACATAGTCACCTCTATATACCTAAAAGGGTGTACAAGACTAGTCCTGTCGATAACAGGTACATTTTCTGTCTGCTCAACGTTATCTTGGCAGTTTGCTAAGGTGGAGACAGGCCCAAATGTACTCCCCACTGGCAAGGCATCCTTCGTCTTCCTTCTTTATTGTGACCTCTTTGACGACTTCCCTGCCCCAGCTCTCCACTACCAGGGACAGCAGCGATGGTCATAAGCAGAGGCCTTTGGCTTTTGCTCATCCCTCTGCTCCTGTGAACAAGCCCTGGTCCACAAGTGCTTATTTGCTCTCCCTCCCAGGGGTGAAAATCAGCAGCAGCAACTGAATGCGGGTTCTGAATGCTGGCACGAGTTTTGCAGGGGCCATAAAAGGGTCCCAATACTAAAAACAGGTGGCAGGGAAAAAGAAGACTTGGGGGGGGGGATAAACCTTTGGCCCTGGAGAGAAGCCCTGCTCCTTAATTTCAACTGTGCGGGGAAATGCTGTCGTTCAGAGGTGTGCAACCCCCAGCACAGAGGCTGAGCGGTGTTGCCCCCGGCGGTTTTACTCTGCTCATTAGCCCCTTTGCTCTACCTTAAAAGTAAGGGTGGGATGAGACATTATACAGCTCTGGGACCCTCTTTGGACCCGGAGCAATGATGTCTACCAATGCTCCTCCTGGCCCTACCTCCAATGAGAGCTGGCAGCTATGCTCCAGTGGTTGGTGCACAGGCGTTGCGGCTCAGTGCGCTTGGACTGTGAGGTGGGTGTGGGAGTTTGCCAGCCAGAGATGTGGTGGTGGCCATCTGCGGAAAAGAAGCAGTGCCCCTCAGGTAGTACTGTCTCTGTGGCCAATTTGAATTGGGGCCAGCTGGAGCAGCAGTGGAAACATGCAAAAAACAACAACCCCAAACCTATATACAGTGTGTGTGACTGAGTAGAACCCTCCCCTCTTTTTATCTATTGGCACACCACAGGTAGACACTGCAGGGGGGGGGGAGAGGTTAAACACTATGGTTAGAAATGTTGTCTACTCCTGCTGGAGTTCCTCAGTAGTGAAGAAAGGTACCCTGTAGAGGCTTTTGCAGGTATCTGAGTGCCTACAGCCAGTTAACACCTGTTCTTTTAAAGGAGGGGGAACGTCTCAAAATGGCAGAGAGATTATTGCTAAATGAGTATCACGGAAGGAGGAGAGAAGCTTCAGTGATCAACAATAAATGTTCTCTTTGTGACTTCCCCCCCCCCCTCTTAGAAACGAGCAGGGGATGAAATTTCATTCATTTCCTATCTTCTTGCTTCAACACTGCCCCCCCCCCCGAAAGGTTCCAACAGAGACATTAATGTGCCGCAAGCAAGAGGAATGATACGAACGAAAAGCAAGCTACGGCACAGAGATAGGCCCAGCGACCATCTCTCAGTACCAAGTCTTCTTGACCCAGTTTTCGATTTACAGTTTTATCGTGAGTCATGGGTGTGTGAGCTCTGCTGGAGGCAATTTGTAGGCAAGGAAGAAGGACTTCTCATCCCTCATGAATGTTCTGTCAGTTCACCACGTGTGACAATTCCACCCCTGCCCGCTATTCAAAGGATGTTAGAACAACACTGAATTGCTACAATATATCCACAATGCAAGATATATGTAACAGTCAGTTAAACTGTCAGTCCTTAAGTAAGGTACCGGATTCATTCTTCGTCCAGAACAAGGAATCTTGGCTTCATCTCCTCTTTCTAGCCTTGCAAACAGGGCTGCCGAGAGCCCGGGGGGGGTACCCAAGAGCATTGCTCGGTCTGAGGACCTGGTAAATTGAGCCAGTAGTTGCCTCTGAGAGCCAAGCTACAAGTGACGCCTGACACAGGTTGGACACTTGTCAGCTTCCCTCAAGTTTTGATGGGAAATGTAGGCATCCTGGTCTTGTAGCTTGGCTCTCCATTTAATTGAAGTTTACAGAGTGGCAGTCTATGGGAGGGAGAACATGCGGTTGGAAGGGGAATGCAGGTGTTGGGCTCTTTCCACGAGCCCCCCTTCCCCTCCGCTGGGTGTGTGTGTGCGTGGGGGGGGGGGGCGTTTCTGTAAACTTCAATTAAATGGAGAGCCAAGCTGTAAGACCAGGATGCCTACATTTCCCATCAAAACTTGAGGGAAGCTGACAAGTGTCCAACCTGTGTCAGGCATCATTTGTAGCTTGGCTCTGATGTGCAGTTATAACCTGTGGCCCCTTTATTGAGGGGAAGGAAAGAGGGACTCTGACCTCAGGCCAATCTTGCTTTTCAGCCTAACCTACCTTACAGAGTAGTTGTGAGGATAAAATGGAGAGACTGCGTACATTGCCTTGAGCCCTTTGGAAGAAGGGTGGGGAAACAAGTACGGTGCACCGAGAGAGAAACAATTCATCTATTCATGCCGCCAGAATGCAACATGTAAGCAAACATATGTAAGACCTGAGCTGAGTGCAAGAAGAGAATTACCTATATACGCCCCATTTTTTCTGTAGGAGTGATGATCAATGGTTACGATGAATGATGAGAAGGCAGAACTTGTTCCCAGGGCTTTTTTTCAGCGGGAACGCGGTGGAACGGAGTTCCGGCACTTCTTAAAAATGGCCACATGGCTGGTGGCCCCGCCCCCTGATCTCCAGACAGAGGGGAGTTTAGATTGCCCTCCGCACCGCTGTCTGGAGATCAGGGGGCGGGGCCACTAGCCATGTGACCATTTTCACCGAGGGCAATTTAAACTTTAAAAGACTCCCCCCTTGTTCCAGCTGACCCAAAGGGACATCATTGTGCGGTCTTGAGTTCCACCACCTCTTTTCCCAGAAAAAAAGCCCTGCTTTTACCTACAGAGATACTGGAACACCGTTCAAAAATGTTTTCTGTGTAATAAATAATGCAATCACCAGGTAATAATTCCGCACACAGAAAATACAATTTCTCATTTAAATCAGAAGTAGTTGATTTGAATAGTATAGAATGCAAAAGAAAACAATACTCAATTGTTAAGTGTAGTTCTGCCAGATTCTGTCATTAAGATTGCCAGGCATAGCTTGTAGAACCAGTGGAAAACTGTGTGGGGTGGCAATATATGGGGGAGTGGCCATCAGTAACAGGGAAAACCTGGACATGACATCATGCCTGTCCAGGAATCGTCAATTCCTAGAGAGGACTGGTGGCCACTCTCTGTCAGAGTGATAGTTCACAAGAGTAAAATATTTAGGCACAAATTAGTTCAGCGTTTCATGGCTCAATGTATGGTCATGGATTTCAAAGTGTTTTGGTAATATTACAACAAAAATTTTATAATACTTTTCAGTAAACATGATGGTTGGCAGGATTTTGACTTGATTTCATGTATCTTTTTGATGTTAAATGAAAATTGCATTGTGTTTACGACAGCGAAGAATCTTGTGGTACCTCAAAGAATAGAAATAAATGTGGCATAAACAGCCAAACTCATTCCGTCAGATCCTGCCCTCAGTTGGCAGCCAGACAAAAGGGAAGGGGCAGGTTGCTATAAGGCGAGCAGAAAGCTCCACACTACGGGAGGCAGGTGTTTTAAACTGAGGTGGAGCACAAATTAAGTAGGAGCTGGTCAAAAGAGTAAATGATCCAGTCACAATGGATTACTGAAGAACGTGGCAGGGACATGGCGTGGCTGGGCTGAAAAAGTCATGGCATGAGTTGTTACTGCTCAGCTAGGAAACCTGTTTCCAGTTCAAGATCTCAACTACAGAATGTATCACCAGAAAAGACTGGGCTTCAGATTGCATTTAGGGTCCCTTTCAACCACAGCCCAGTTTCCATGCTCCAACATGGGGCGGTCAGAGTGTTGATAGCAATCTTGCCCAGCTTGGCCATGAAGACTGCTGGATGACGGAACTTCCGGCTTGGGATCCATGGAGGTCTAACGCAGCTCAGGGAGCTGGGCTGTCTGAGTTGCTGTTTGTAGGGCTGGAGGGGTGCAAACTGCCCGCAGCCCCCTGTTCTCAGGCAGAGAACAGGCAAGTACGCTCAAGACCTTGAGGGTGCGTTGATCTCGGGTCTGAGGGTGGTTCTACGTAATGAGCCCCCATCCACCCTTGAGGTCCCACCCGAAGAGAGGTTGCTGAGATCTCTGCAGCGACTTTGGAGTAAATTTTTGGCATAAGACCTACATGCCCAAGCTTCAGCAAACTAAGAAGGGAACCTGAATCGATTGGATAATCGAAGCAGCGATTACAACCCAAGAGAAACATCTAAGAAGGTAAAGATTGCTATCTCTCATTACGGGACTGATTACAATAAGAAATAAAGTGACAAAGAGATCTAGAAAACTGCAAAAGACTTTTTTTTTTTAACTTTTTATTTTGCATTTTTATATAACTTTTTCCAAAACTACAAATAACCAAATTAAACAACAGCATAATGGGCAATACATGGAAGAGATGAAAACCTTGATGTTTTAACAAACAGCCAATATTAACATTGAAAACAATACACTGAGTATAAGAAGTCACATTATAGCAAAGAAGCTAAGTGTATGTAAATCTACGTTAGGTAACTGATTGGTATTATGACAATAGGTTAAAAATGGTAGCCATTGTACAAGAAAGCACGATTGATATTGTGGATTATCTAAGCCTTTAAGGTGATCCGCTATTTTTTCCATTATGAAAATGTCCCATAGTTTTCTGAGCCATTGTGATACACTTGGAGTTTTTTCCTGTCTCCAGGTTGAGGCTAAAAGCAATTTTGCCGCAGCAATCAATAAAAATATCAGATTTTTCCTAGTAGATGGGACCGTCTGATCCTCCCAGAGTCCTAGCAGGATTACTTCAGGGCACTTGGGAATTGCATAGTTTGTTATTGTTTTAATTTTTTGTATGATTCGATCCCAGAACAACTGAATTTTAGGACAAGACCACCATAGATGAATATAGTCTCCATTTTGTCCACACTGTTTCCAGCATAGTGGATTCGTTTCATGATTGATGTGGTGGAGAAGAGTGGGAGACAGGTACCACCTCGCCATTATTTTAAAGGATGTCATTCTGATGCTCACTGCTTTAGATTGCAAGCAGTTTCCTGACCAGATGGAAGACCACTGAGCATCAGATAAGATTGTATTACAGTCTCTGCTCCAGTTTGCTTGGTATTTCAATGTGAGCTGATCATTCCTTGAGTTTAAAATAGCATATATTTTAGCTATTAAACCTTTCCTATGAGATTGTGTTAATTTAAGTAAATATTCAAAGTCAGTTAGTTCACGCTTTAATGAGGTTACAAGTGGCTGACTTTCTAGTAGGTGTCTGATTTGGAGGTATTGAAACCATGGGATCGTAGCATTTGTATCCTTTTCTATTTGAGCCTTGTTCAGGATAATCCCATGTTTGGTTATATCAATAATCCTGTTTTGTTTAATTACTTTCCATAATTTAAAAGAATTTAAGTCCATGCCAGGTGGGAACCAATTCTGATCTATAAAAGATGATAATGGCGAGATGGTTGGAGCAAGATGTTGCCTTAACTTGTCCCATATGTCTAAGGTGGTTCTTAGAAAGGGGTTAGTATGAATTTGAGGTGGTCTATTCTTAGGTTCAGCCCATATCACATCCTGTAAGTCGTGTGGGTAGATGTGTGATGATTCAATTTGTGGCCAACCTGAACCTTCTACAGTATTTAATAGTATTACGATGTTTGCTAGTTGGGCAGCTATGTAGTATTGTTTTAAGTCTGGGACTGATAATCCACCTTTCTTAGCAGACCGTTTCATGGTTAAATAGTTTATCCTAGGGCGTTTGCCATCCCATATAAAACTGTTTATAATTTTTTGCCAATGTTGGAAATCTTGATCTGTAAGTTTAATTGGTAGCATGCGGAAATTAAATAAAAATTGTGGGAGAATCATAGATTTTACCAGATTAATCTTTTCTGCCCACGACAACTTCATTTCCGCCCACTCTTTAATTTTGTCTTTTATCTTTTTTTGTAACGGTTTAAAGTTAGCTTCTTTTATATCCAGTAAATCAACTGGTATCTTAATGCCTAAATAAGTCCATTGCTTATGGGTCCATTGATATGTAAAATTAGAAGCCATCTCTGACCTAATGATTGGAGTTAGGTGAATAGGGTAAATTTCTGATTTGGTTTTATTAATTTTAAGACCTGAAATGTAACCAAAATCATGCAGGGTTTTTTCCAGGGCTGGTAATGAGGTGCATGGATGTGCAAGGTAAAGGACCATGTCGTCCGCAAACAGGGAAATTTTATAAACGCGTTTTCCAATAGTGATGCCACTAATGGCGTTGTTTTGCCGTATAGCCTCAGCCAGAGGTTCTATGGATAAGGCAAATAATAATGGGGAAAGCGGGCATCCCTGTCTGGTTCCTCTTGTGAGCTCAAAGTCTTTTGATTTCAATCCATTGAGTTTTATTTGGGCCTTAGGAGAAGCATATAATAGTTTGATAATCTGAATAAAAGAATGGCCAAATCCCATCCTAGAGAGCAATCTTATTAAATAATTTGTTTCTAAGCTGTCAAAGGCTTTTTCAGCATCTAATGAGAGCAGGATCGACTCTATTTGATTGGTTTTACAGTGATTGATAATGTTTAGAGTTTTTCTTACATTATCTGTAATACTCCTGTTTGGTATGAAGCCAGTTTGATCAGATTGTATGTAATGACTTATGATTTTATTCAGACGATTAGCCAGTACTGCTGTAAATATCTTTGCGTCCTGATTTAGTAATGATATGGGACGGTAAGAAGATGGGAGGGTGGCATCCTTCCCTGGCTTAGGGATTACAATAATTGTAGCTTCATACCATGTTTTTGGGAAGTTGCCTTTTAAAAGGATTGCATTGCAAGTTTGGCGAAGGGGTTCTGTCAGAATGTGTATAAACTTTTTATAAAATTCGGCAGGGAAGCCATCTCTGCCGGGAGTTTTATTTAGTTTGAGATTTTTGATGACTTCAGTGATTTCCTGAGAGGAGATCGGTAGATCTAGGGAAGCTTTATGCTCTGGAGTAATTTGTTTCAAGGTTGTAAGAGAGCTTAGGAAGTCCTCAATACCAGATGGTGTTGGAGTCTTTGATTTATATAAAGTAGAATAAAAGTCACGAAATATATCTAGGATTTCCTTATTATTGGAAGTGTGAGATTTACCATTTCTTTTAATTAAAGAAATTTGGTTGGAAGAGGATTTCTTTTTAACTTTCCAAGCTAGGAGGCGTAACGTTTTAGGGGTTTTGTGCCAGTACCTCTGTTTTAAAAACAGTAGATTCTTTTGTATGGAAGATGTCTCAAGTGCCTCCAGCTTTTTCCTTTCTAAAGTCAATTGATTATAGTCTTTCTTATTGCAGTATTTTTTGTGTTTATTTTCAAGAGCATGGATTTTGGATATAATTTCTGATCTAGTCTTCTCTCTCTCTTTTTTATAGAATGAGGCTAATGATATGATTTTACCTCTGACTACAGCCTTCATGGCTTCCCAAATTATTGCTTGAGAGACTTCACCTTCTGTATTCTCTTTGAAATAATTTTCCAGTTCTAATTCAATTTCTTTTTTAATTGTTGGGTGTAATAAAAGAGATTTGTTCAGTATCCAGTGAGTGTCTTGTTTTATTTTTTCCGGAAAGGTCAAAAAACAGTCTACCCAGGCATGGTCCGTCCAGATTTTACTGCCTATGGTGGAAGAGATTATATTATGATAAATTTTGGGGGAAGCCAATATGTAATCTATTCTAGTATGGATTTGATGACGGGCAGAAAAATAGGTAAAGTCTTTCTCTAGGCCGTGCTGTGAGCGCCACACATCCTTAAACTCAAATTTGTCAAATAGTAAATTGAGGTTTGATCGATTTACTTTGTTTCTCTGACGTACCCTGTTGTTTTGGGATCGATCCAGGTTTGAATCTGCTATGCAGTTAAAATCCCCCCCTGCCAAAATTTCACCATCCGCATACAACCTTAAATTAGATAGAGTTTCATGAAGAAATTCAATTTGCTTGTCATTTGGAGCGTAAATAGATGCCAAGGTTATTTTTGTTTCTTCCAGAACCCCTTTGACAAAAATAAAGCGTCCCCTAGGATCTATTTTTGAGTCTTCACATTGGAATCTAACATTCTTTGAGATTAAGATTGCAACACCCCTGGCACTGGATGAGCCTGGGGCTTGAAAGTGCACATTGAAACGATTAGACTTTAATACCTGAGGCATTTCTTTCCTATAATGGGTTTCTTGCAAAAACAGTATGTCTACCCCTTGCTTCACTAAAGCTGTAGTAACACGTTTAAGTTTTATAGGATTGTTTAATCCTCTGCAATTTAGAGTAATAATTTTGATTCTATCTGTCATTAGTTATGTGTTAAATAGAATGATATAACGGACAGATAAAACTCTGTGAGCATGAGGAAATAAGGCATCCTCTGAGTCTTTGATAACCTATTTTCAGCTACTCTGTATGGTTCCTCCAATATTGCATAATATATGTTGTCAAACAGAACTGTAACATTAATACAATAACCCCATCCCACCCCCTTGAACAAAAACAAAACACCAGTTAACATAATACTGCTCCTTCGTGTGAAGGAGCAATCTCTCCAGAGGCACAGGTCTAAACTGCCTGTGTTAACACAAATAAGGAGAATGGTTAGGTTCTCCCCTTTTCTGGAGGATCCTATACAACTGGGAACTAAAATGAGTACCAGGTTTAGCCCCCCTCCCCCCCCGACTGTAGAAGTAGAAAAGAGATGAGGACTACAGTTACAGAAAGGTCTGAAGCTA
Source organism: Eublepharis macularius (assembly GCF_028583425.1). NCBI lineage: Eukaryota > Metazoa > Chordata > Lepidosauria > Squamata > Eublepharidae > Eublepharis > Eublepharis macularius. The sequence continues at coordinate 2,885,673 of NC_072793.1, forward strand.
CAGATAGAGAAGAAGAAGAAATGTTAGGGGCAAGAACAATATTGACAGACAGAAACGCTAGAGAAAAACTCTAAGAAATGATGGTTGCTTGCATGCATTTTCTCCCTCAGGCAGTTGTTTTCATCGGTATCGTGGCCCATCCCGTCATAGTGGAGGATTTCTGTGCGACAGTAGAGCTTTTGTTCAGATCCGGTGAGGATAAGTTCAGTTCCTTAAGAAGAGATGTGCCAGATAACAGATCCGTTGCTTGAAGAGTTCTTCCCTGATGTACTACTTGGAGTTTAGAGGAGGCCACCCATTTGTATCTGATGTTTGCGCTGTTTAGTTGAGTGGTTATGGGTTTAAGCTCTCTTCTCTGCAAAAGGGTTTCGCTTGACAAGTCCTGGAAAACTTGAATTCTCTGCCCTTGAAAAAGGAAAAAGCCTCTTTTTCTAGCCTCTTGAAGGATTTTCTCTTTAGTACGTGAGTCCATAAACGTAACAATAATATCTCTGTTAGTGTTTTTTCTTAAGTTGCGGAGGGAGCCCATCCTATACGCAGCTACAATATTTGGTGCCACACCGTCTTCCAATTGTAGTTCCTGAGCCAGCCATCCTGAAAGGAAGACTATTAACTCAGTTGAGCCTTCTTCTGATTCTGAGAATCCGCGAAATTTTAAATTATTTGATTTCCATTTATTTTCCAGGTCCATGATTTTATTTCTCATCCAGCTCTCGCTAGCCTGCAGAGTGCGTGTTTCTTTTTGCAAGGACAAGCTAAGCTCTAAAGCAGAGTCTGCAGTGCGAGTTACTTGCTGGAGAGACTCAGATATTGCAGTCAATTGATCCTTCATAGGTTTCAGAAGTCTCTCCATTCTATTGGCAATTTTATCTTCCAGTTGATCTATTTTAATACTTAGGTTTGTTTCTTGTACCTGGGTTTCTGTGTCAGTTATTTCCTCAGCAATGACGGAGGCCATTTTGGCTGTAGAGTGGGGTTCAGCTGCAGCGCTGTTTCTGTGCTCTCCCGCTGAAAAAAAGGTTTTTACTGATTGTGAAATCGGCTCTGAAGATTTATTTTTATTTCCTCCTGTCTTGCCCATAGTTGTAGCTTGTTAGGATCACTTTAAGGAGCTAATAATTCAGTCAGGGGAAGGGAAGATCCAGGAGCCTGAAACTCACGCGTCTAGCATACACGCTGACGCCCCGCCCCCCGAAAACTGCAAAAGACTTGATATATAACTGAGAAAACTCCGGCAAATAAATTATTAAAAAGTGACATTGTAAAGAAAAGTTAGAGCGGAAAAATGATTATTGTTTACATACCTGCGGCTAGAGAGAGATAGTGGACTGTGAGAAACTTTCAACATCGCGAGAACTGCTGTGAAACGGAGAGGAACAGGAAGTGTGTCAGAACCATAAAGAACTTGGCGAGAAGTGGCTTGTAAGCAGCGGAAGTGGAATATCGCCATTTTTGAAGAGGGCAAAGCTGCGGCTTCAAGAAAAACGAAAGTAGGCCATCTTAGACAAGGGTAAGGGCGGTTGCCTCAGAATAAAACCATAGAGAAAAGACGCCCGACATTTTGGATCGCGTAAATATCAGTTTTTACAAAAATAACCTAAACTTTGACTTTTAAAAATAAAGGAAAATAATAAAATCGTGCCATGGAGCTAAGGAAAAGAGCAGACTCGTGGGAGCGAAGTAGAGCTAGCCCCACGATGTCGAAGAAGGAATGACAAATGGCGCTGGAAAACCTAGACAAAAACGTTTCGGAAGGGAATAAAGAGCTTAAAGATATGATGCAAGAGATGGCAAAAAATTTGAAAGACTTTAAAGAGACACTTAAATCGGAGATGGCAGAATTAGCGAAGAATATGGATCAGGTTCAGAAAGAAATGCAAGTTACACAGCAGAGAGTTAACGCAGTAGAAAAGGTGGCTGATACTTTGGCAGATGTGCAGAGAATGGAGCTGAGAGGCGTGAAGGGAAGAATGGCCGTAGCTGAATGTAAACAAATGGAAAGACAAGTGAGATTTCGTCGAATCCCGGAAGTTTTGGAAAAAACAGCCCAAGAGCAGATTACAGAAACTTTGGCGGCATACCTGGGAAAAGAAGAAGAGGAGATTGCAGCGCTTCTGGACGTAGCATACAGAATTAACTCAAAATTTGCAGCTCAAAGGAAGTTACCAAGAGATATGATTGTGCAATTTACAACTAGAAAGACAAGAGAGTCAATTGTGAGTAAACAATTTCAGGACCCATTAGAGGTTCATGGGAAAGTGGTGAGAATCATGAAAAAACTGTCCAGATCGGTGTTGTTGGAGAGGAAGAAGTATAGAGAGCTGGTCCAGATGTTAAAAGACATGAAAATCAGATACAGATGGGAAATACCTGAAGGACTGGCTTTCGAATTTGGTGGTGTAAGGAAAATCATCAGATCTGGCCAGGAGATGGAAAGGTTTATCAGGGACAATGAAAAAGACTTACCAAAAGGAGCTAAAATTTGATCATGGAGTGTAAAATCATATCTTGGAATGTAAATGGACTAAATTCACCTTTTAAACGTAAGACTATTTTCCACTGGCTTTTAAAACAAAAATGTAACATAGTGTGTTTGCAAGAGACACATATTAAAAAACAGGATGTGAAATATTTGAAACTTGCAAAACTTGGAAATGAATTTGTAGCAGCTTCCAAAAAGAAAAAGAGAGGAGTTGTATTATATATAAAGGAGGAGCTACAGCCAAAACTGGTTCTAAGTGATACAGAAGCTAGATATATTGCAGTGGAAATAATTTGGAACTCTAAGAAGATTTTGGTGATTGGAATTTATGCGCCTAACGGGGCAAAGGAAAATTTTTTCAAGGACTTACAGGAACAATTAGATGAATTGACTTATGATCAAATAATTTTGCCAGGTGACTTCAATGGAGTTACAAATTTGGAAGAAGACAAGAAATCTAAAAGTGTACAGAAAAAGAGAGGACTTTTGCCAAAATCGTGTTTTGCGATTAAGGAACAAGGAAGTCTGGAAGATGTGTGGAGGAGACAAAATCCGAAAAATAGACAATATACATTTTACTCTGCAGGACATTTTACACTATCAAGAATTGACATGATCTGGGCCTCCAAAGAACTGGTGGTATGGACTAGAGATGTGGAGATAATGCCCAAGGTAGGCTCAGATCACAATCCAGTTATGTGGAGATTTGGGAAAAATAAAAAGAAAAGAGGATGGAGGATAAATGAAGACTTGCTGCAAACGGAAGAAAATATGGCGTTGTTACGAAGAGAGACCAAATTTTTTATACAGTGCAATTTGAATAAGGATGTACCAACTAACAAGGTATGGGACACATATAAAGCTGTTATTAGAGGAACGCTAATGGATCTGAATGCAAGAGCTAGGAGGAGTAGGGAAGAAAAGAGACTTGAAATTATGGAAAAAATTAAAGCCAAAGAGATACAACTTAAAAAAAGACCAGGAAAAAAGAAAATATTTTAGGATATGAAAATCCTGCAGGAACAATTGACGGCAATGAACAATAGAGAATTGGAGTGGAATTTTTAAAAAATGAAACAGAAGTCGTTTGAAGGTGCAAATAAGCCTGGGAAATATTTAGCGTGGCAATTAAAAAAAAAGGGAGAAGAAAATCATAACTAAGATTTGAGAGGAAGATAAAACATTGACAGAACAATCAGCCATTAGTAGAGTCTTTTTTACATTTTATGCAAAGCTGTACCAAAAGAAAGAGGTGAACAGAGATTCAATAGTGGAATATTTGAAGAAAGTGAAGCTTCCAGTAATTTCAGAGGAATGGAAAGAGAAGTTAAATAGGGAAGTGACAGAGAAAGAAATAAAAGAAGCTATACAATCAACAAAATTAGGGAAAGCACCGGGACCAGATGGAATAACAGTAAAGTTCTATAGAATGATGGCCAACGAGCTGACACCGTTTCTAAGTGAGGTAATTAACGGAATATTACAAGGCCAAAAGATTCCTGATTCATGGAATGAAGCTAATATATCATTGATCCCGAAAGATGGACAGGATTTGACCAACATTAAGAATTATCGGCCAATTTCATTGCTGAATAATGACTATAAAATATTTGCGAAAATTATGGCGGAAAGATTAAAGGGATGGATGTCGGAATCTATTGCAGAAGAACAAGCTGGATTCCTACCCAATAGACAAATTAAGGACAATTTAAGGACAGTAATAAACGCTATTGAATATTACGATAAGCACTGTGATAGGGAAGTTGGTTTCTTTTTTGTAGACGCAGAAAAAGCATTTGACAATTTGAACTGGGATTTTATGTTTGCCACTATGGAAAAGCTGCAAATGGGAGAAAAGTTCATACAAGCAGTTAAAGGAATTTATAAAGACCAGTGTGCAACGATTGTAGTTAATGATGATTTGACTAAAAAATTGAAAATAGGTAAAGGTACAAGACAAGGTTGCCCATTATCTCCATTGTTGTTCATTTTGATTTTGGAAATTTTGCTGATTCAAATTCGAGAGGACGATACAATCCGTGGCATAAAAATAAAGGAATTTTCCTACAAAGTCAGGGCATTTGCGGATGATGTAATGTTGATAGCGGAAGATCCAATAGACAATATGCCAAAAATAATGGATAAAATAAAGGAATTTGGTGATTTGGCGGGATTTCATGTGAACAAAAAGAAGTCGAAGATATTGTGTAAGAACATGACGAAGCAAAAACAGCAAGAATTAATGGATATAACGGACTGTGAGGTAGTTAATAAAGTGAAATATTTAGGAATTGAGTTGACTGCAAAAAATATAGATTTATTTAAAAATAATTATGAGAAACTGTGGCAACAAATAGAAAGAGATTTGATAAAATGGAATAAATTAAATTTGTCATGGTTGGGAAGAATAGCAGCAGTGAAGATGAATGTGCTACCATGTGTGATGTTTTTGCTGCAAACTATTCCAATTATCCGAGACTTCAAACAATTTGACAAATGGCAAAGAAAAATTTCAGACTTTGTGTGGGCAGGCAGGAAACCCCGAGTGAAAATGAAGGTATTACAAGACTCGAAAGAAAGAAGGGGGCTGCAACTGCCAAACATAAGATTAGACTCGAAAGAAAGAAGGGGGCTGCAACTGCCAAACATAAGATTATATTACGAAGCAATTTGTCTGACATGGATAAAAGATTGGATAACGTTAAAAGACCGTAAACTGCTGACTTTGGAGGGACACAAAAAGTTGTTTGGATGGCATACCTATTTGTGGTATGATAAAGTTAAAGCGGACTCTATGTTTTTGCATCACTATATCAGAAGAAGCCTTTTCACAATCTGGAAGAAATATAAGAATTACATGGAAAGTGGTATCCCTTCATGGGTGGTACCATATGAAGTAATAGATCCGAGAACGGTTTATAATGAACAACAATGTTTAACTTATAAAGAGATAATGTCGATAGAACATAGAATACCAAAAATAAAGACACAAGAAGAGTTATCTCCTCACTATGGATGGTTTCAATATAGGCAAATTAGGGATCTTTACAACTCGGACTGTCTAAAGGGAGGAATAAGACTAAAAACCTCGGAGTTAGAAGAATTGATTCTACAAGAAGGCAAAAAAGATATTTCGAAAATATACAAAATACTTTTAAAATGGTATACGGAAGACGAGACAGTCAAAGTCCAGATGGTGAAATGGGCAATAAACCTTCATAAAGAAATAACAATGGAATCATGGGAATACTTGTGGAAAAATACTTTGAAGATTTCAACTTGTACCAACATTAAAGAGAATGTATACAAAATGATGTATAGGTGGTACTTAACGCCTAAGAAGATTGCGCATGGAAATGCAAATATGTCAGATAAATGCTGGAAATGTAAAAAGCATGAAGGATCATTTTATCATATGTGGTGGACTTGTGAGGTAGCTAAGCAATACTGGGGAGATATAATAGAAATAATTAATGAGGTTTTGCAAACCCAAATAAATAAGAACCCAGAGTTGTTGCTACTGAACTTGGGAATGGAAGAAGTTCCAAGGCAGTACAGAACATTGCTATTTTACATGACTACAGCAGCAAGACTTTTGTATGCACAGAAATGGAAAGTGCAAGAAATACCAACTATAGAAGATTGGATTTACAAATTGCTGTACATGGCTGAGATGGACAAAATGACAAGAAAACTTAAAGATCTTGATCCAGGAGAATATATTGCAGACTGGGAGAAATTGAAACAATATCTAGAAAAAAATGGGATGTGAAAGGAGGATTGTGGCAGTTTGAGAATTATTAATATGTGACTTTATAAAGGGGAGAGAGAAGTAACTTTACCATTAATGGGGAAACTTAGCTATTAATTAATCTAAGCTAATATTAGTAATAAGGAGATTGTATTAAAAATAGATAGTTTAAACAGTGAAATGTAGATTGATATATTAGAAAATTGGAGATATAGAAGAATTTGAACATGCTTAGAATAAGTGATATAATATATATAGGATTTAGAAAAATTATGGTTAAGAGTAATTTGAGTAATAAGAGGGGTTTGGGGTTGGAAAGCTGTTGGAAGTCAGTAAGGAGGGGAGGGAAAAGGGTGGGGGCTGATATAATTTAGATAAGACGGGGAATTTGTGTATTTAATAACATTGTATGTACTCACCAATAAAAAATTTAAAAAAAAAAAGACTGCTGGATGACCAAGGACCAATTCCTGTACCTCAACATTGTCTTTCTCACAGGGTCGTTGTAAGGTTTGAAATGCTCTGAGCTTGTTGGAATAAAGGTGGTGGTGGTGGGGTGTATTAGTTTAATAGAACAATCCTTAGGAGGTCTACTTAGAAACCTATTTATTTATTTATTTATATTTCAATTTATATACCGCCCATCCCCAGGGGCTCTGGGCGGTGAACAGTTTAAAATCAATAAAAACAAGAAAACAACAATACTAAAATCAATTTACAAAACAATAATGAAATAAATTAACCAAGTACAATGGTGGGGAGAACCCCCCCCCCGAAGGTGGGAGGCCGACATGGCACCGCCCCCTTCAACCACCAAACGCCTGGCAGAACAGCTCTGTCTTACAGGCCCGGCGGAACGATAATATGTCCCGCTAGGCCCGGGTCTCCATTGACAGAGTGTTCCACCAGGCTGGGGCCAGGACTGAAAAGACCCTGGCCCTGGTTGAAGCGAGGCGGGCTTCCTTAGGGCTGGGGACCACCAGTAAACATTTATCCACTGATCGAAGCGGTCTCCGGGGAACGTACAGGGAGAGGCGGTCCCAAAGATATGCCGGTCCCAACCCGCTCAGGACTTTAAAGGTAAGAACCAACACCTTGAACCTGATTCGGAATTCAACCGGAAGCCAGTGCAGCTGGCGCAGGACAGGTGTGATATGTGACTAGTAGGATATACCAGTCAGGACCCGCGCCGCTGCATTCTGGACCAGTTGTAGTTTCCGGATCAGACCCAGGGGTAGCCCAGCATAGAATGAGTTACAGTAATCTAGCCTGGAGGTGACTGTCGCATGGGTCACTGTAGCCAGGTCCTGGGGCGTTAGTTAGGGGGCAAATTGCCTGATCTGACAAAGATGGAAAAATGCAGACTTGGCAACCGCCATGACCTGGGCCTTCATCGATAGGGAGGCAACCAGGAGCACGCCCAGACTCTTCACCAGTGGCAAAGTTGCCAGTGGTGTCCCATCCAGGGCAGGGAGCTGGATCCCAACATCTGGCAGCCCCCATCCCAGCTGCAGGACCTCCAGAGCTCTCGCCAGATTGTCTGGGGCCGTGTTTGGCCAGCCGTCCATCAACAGAAAAAGCAGGGTGTCATCCACGTATTGATGACAGCCCAGCCCAAACCTCCGCACCAACTGGGTGAGGGGGCGCATGTAGATGTTAAATAACATCGGGGAGAGTATCGCCCCTTGGGGAACCCCGCACACCAAAGGGTGACGGGACGATAGATCGACCCCGAGTGCCACCCTCTGTCCCCGACCCTGGAGAAAGCAGACCAGCCACTGTAAAGCTGTCCCCCTAATCCCCACGTTGGCATAGGTCTATTTTATGGCGCTTACTTCTAGGAAAGTGTTTTTAGGATTATGCTGTAGAACTGATGGATGGATGCGCTTATGATGGGGCATAAAGCACAAAGCATGAGAGTCAGTGTGGTGTAGCAGTGTGTCAGCCTAGGATCGGGATATCCAGGTTCAGCCATGAAAGTACTGTGACTTTTGATCAGTTTGTTATGCCTGGCGGAATGGAGAGCCATGCGCCCTTCTCCCAGAGCTCCTGGGCGGAAGGGCAGGATAGAAATGGAGGAAGAGGCTGAGGGGACTTGAAGTTTCATCCCTCCTCTCTACAGAAATCTGTGCTGGAATCTACCGGGTTACTTCCGTCCAGGGCTTTTTTTCTGGGAAAAGAGGTGGTGGAACTCAGTGAGTTGCCCTCGGAGAAAATAGTCACATGGCTGGTGGCCCCGCCCCCTGATCTCCAGACAGAGGGGAGTTGAGATTGCCAGGGGGTGGGATTCGGTTTTGTTTTCTCCGCCATGTCGGACGCTCCTCTTCGCTGGCTCGAGAGGAAGCGGCCGAGCACCCTGTCCGGGCGGCTGATCTGCGAAGATTAGCCCCCAAAACTCCCAGTGAGGGAGGCTGGGTCCGGGACGCTGCGGGAAGAGCCCCCCCGAATCAATGCGGGGGGTTAATTGCCCGTTTGTCCCTACGGAGGCCGGCGGACGTGCGCGGCGCCTTGAGTGCTGCCGGGCCATGAGAAACGGCAAAGAGCAGAACTAGGCGAGAGCCTACAAGTAAGCGAATTCCTTCTGTTATTACAAGCGTACGTGAAGGAGAGGTGAGATCTGAAGCTAAGAAGGCTCACTCTTCCCCTTTGCTGAGTCTCAAAATTTGGTTGGCGCCCCCCCCCCAAATGGCAACAAAAAAACAAAGTCCTGCCCTTGGCAAGTCAGTTACGGCTGCCTTAAAGGGAGAATCGCTGGAGGAAATTGTACGGAGGGCGGTTGGTGAAGCTATAAAACCCTTTGTTGACAAGCTGAATGAAACAGATCAAAGGGTGGGCTTAATTGAGAGCGAAGTGAAAACCATCAAGGAAGCAGCGGGGGGGGCAGAGAAGTCTGCTCGGGAAAGTGCGTCACTCGTGAAGGCTACGAATAAAGAGCTTAAACTGGTGGAGAATCAGTTGATCGGGCTACAAGTGGAACGAACACAGACAATTTTGCGCCTCCAGAATGTGAAAGAGGAGGAAAACGAGGACTTACGGGGTCTTGTCTCGGAACTATTGGCGATACCCGCGAGGGCAACTAAAGAAGAAATTAAAAGCGCCATTTTGGAAGCCCGTCGGGCTACTTCAAAGTATGCAATGAAGCGTCAGTTGCCGCGCGAGATCATCATCGATTTTTCATCTAAGAGGATCCGGGACACTATCCTATACAATTCATACAATGCGTATTTGGACTTCTTGGGCAACAAAATTAAGATATTGAAAGACGTCCCATTTCTAGTCCGGAAAAGACGTTTTAAGTATAAAAAGTTCGCAGCTCTTCTGAGAGAACGTGGAATAAAGTACAAATGGTTATTTCCGGAAGGAATCTGGTTCACCCATAAAGATCAAGCCTTTAAGATATTATCAGAAGATCAACTAAGGGATTTTGAGGACAGGAACCCAGAATTCCAGTGCACCAAGCAAGACGAAAAGGAGAAGTCTGAGGGGGAGGGGGAGGAAACGAGCACTGCGGCTGCAGTTGCGCAGAGAGAACTCCGTCCGGGACCCAGGAGGGGAAGAAAAATCTAACTTGAAATTAAATTGTAATTTGCATTTAGTAAGGTCAACCACTCCATCAATATAATATAAAGCTTTAACTTTTGAATAATGGCAGTATGAAGGGAAAACAGAAATGTAGTGTTTAGTGTTTAGTGTTTGTAGGGTACCTTCCCCTTTTTTCCACCCCTCCCTCCCTCTCTCTTTTTTCTCTCCTCTTTCCTACCCCTTGTGCTATTGTAGTCTTTTGTAGTTACTGTTTTGTAGGGTATGTATGTATGTAGTAGTTGTATGTTAGATATTGAAAATAAAAAAATTATACATAAAAAATTATACATGAGATTGCCAGGGGGTGGGGCCACCAGCCACGTGACCATTTTCAAGAGGTTCCGGAACTCCGTTCCACCGCGTTCCAGCTGAAAAAAAGCCCTGCTTCCATCCCAGTGTCAGGAACTGTTTGGGAGAACTTGGATAACAACAGCCAAGGTAAGTCTTTTGACCAAACAGGACAGCCTCTCCCTTTGTTCAAGCATCAGTCTGACAAGTAGCTACGAACAGCCTGGCTTTTTGTCACCAAGGCTGTTAGCAGCAGCAGCCTTGAATTGCTTTTGAAGCTTTGCTGTGGTTTTTCACTTGTCTTTTGGCAGAGGGAAAGAACACGACTTCTCACAAGAGGAGGAACAAATATTTGTTGAATGAACTGTGAGCTGCTCCCCCCCGCCCCCCTGCAAGTGCCCCGCCTGTGTTTAGGACTAATTGAATGTGTGAGAGAGAAAAGCCCAGAAATGCTTCTGGGCTGATGGCAGAAGCAAGCTTCCCGTCACCTGGGGCTGTGCCAAGCAGTACTCCAGTTCTCAGAAAAATAGGTATTGTTAGTCATCACTTGAGGGCCTGTGGGCTGAAAGATTAATAGCCTCCCCCCCACCCTTGGCAAAGTTTACAGTCAAGCTCAAGACAACAGCAAAGAGAGTACAGGCACTTTCGTGGGTAGCTGACCTGGTATGAACTGGGTGAGAGCCTTTATGCAGAGTAACTACATTTCAAAGCGGTTCTTGGGAGGTGGTCCATGGCTGGCAGGATGCCCAGAGCCAGACATAAACAGCCAGCCGTGCAGAAGGGGAGGAAGGACATGGATTAGTCCCCCGTGTTCAGTGGAATTAGGTAAGTACTAGTAGATTGAACAGGAAAGCCTAATATTCGAAGACGGAGGTGCCTGAGCCGAAGACCGTCACGCTGGTCCTGCAAGGGAGACCTGTGCAGATCGCGGTGCTTGCCTGGGCCTTGAGGCGGCATGCTGGCCCCTCCCCATCCAGTGCTCCACACAGTGTTCCCATCCCAACCCTGAGCTGGTCTCCAGTGTACAAAGTAGGGCAAGACCAGTAGTTGCAGAGGAGCGGCTAAGTAAGATCATGTCTGCCAATCTAGCACCACCAAATATCTACCATGGCAGCCACTGAACCTCTTGCTCAGACATCTCTCAAGCTCAGTTTCCCCATCTATAAACATGGGAGTAACGGCATCCAGCATAGCAAAGCCATGGCCCAAAAGGAGACAAAGTTTGTCAGGCATTTTTGCTTTTAAAAATAGTAATACTTCTTGTTTTGCACTACTATGGCCCATTTCTTTCTCCTCAAACCTTCCTTTTCAGAGTTTTCTGTACCCCCCCTTTTGACAATTTGAATTTTACAAACAAAATATAGTTTAATATTAAAGTCAGTAGCTTCTGAGAGATTTGAGGATGAAGAAAGGATGAATAAAGAACAGGACAATCCTAAGATGAGTTACTCCAGTTAGAGTCTACTGAAGTCATAGACTGAGTCCATTGGGGTGGGCCGTGGCTGAATGGTTAAACAAAGGTCCCAGGTATGCAACAGGTTCAGTCCTTGGCATCTCCAGTTAGAAGGATCAGATAAGAAAGGACAGAGCTTTTTTTCAGCGGGAACGTGGTGGAAAGGAGTTCCGGAACCTCTTGAAAATGGTCACATGGCTGGTGGCCCCGCCCCCTGATCTCCAGACAGAGGGGAGTTGAGATGGCCCTCCGCGCCGCCGAGCAATCTCAACTCCCCTCTGTCTGGAGATCAGGGGGCGGGGCCACCAGCCATGTGACCATTTTCTCCGAGGGCAACCCACTGAGTTCCGCCACCTCTTCTCCCAGAAAAAAAGCCCTGTTTACAACTGAATGTCAGGCTTCCTGTATGTATGATTTCAGCCTATGAAGTGTTGAAGGACAGGTTTATATCTGCAGCCATTTTTGTTGTTGCTGTTGCTGTCGGCACCATACAACTGCACTCCTCTGTTTCTAGGCCTGCAAAACAGCAACGTCACTAATAAATACAAAGTCCACATAAAGGTTCACAGCTTCATTGATCTGCAGACCCCGTTGTTTTGGTGGGCACAGGAAATGAAGCCTGTGATTCCTGCCTCTACCCCATTTATTACTCTTGTTTTGAAACCTTATCAAAGGCATAGGCAGAGAGAGAACTTTTAGGTGGCTGCTTGCCAACATTACTAATCAGGATTTTAATTGAGCTTTCCTCCCTTTATTTTGAGGCTTAATTTAAGTCCAATTAACCAAATACAAAGCAAACATTCAGCTACCTAAAGAAAAATGATCATGTTTTCTCCTAATTATATAGAATTTACATGCTTCTCTCTTTCCTGGGGGAAATGTCACATAGGAGCATGATACGCTGACTTTTAATTTACACAGACATCTGTTTGATGTGCTGTGATGAACAGGAAAATGCCTTTAGCAAATATGGATCTGTGATTTAGTGTTTCCTCAGATTTCTGATAGCAGAGAGACACTTTTTTCTGCAATAAGGCTGGGTGAATGAAAAGGCTTTTATGGTACAAAGATAACACTTACATGCCTTGCAGTCGTTCACCTTTGGAATGAGTCACTGTTCTGACTACGATGCCTGACTGGAAAGAGAGAAGCCCAGAACAAGGACTCATCCAGAGATGCAATGAGCAGCCAATTCTATTGCATTTTCATATCAGGAGGTGCTCCAACAAGCCAATCTGACACAAGGAATACTTCTACTAGAAAACGTCACTGGCTGTGGTTGGGTACATTAACAACAACAACATTTGATTTATGTACTAGTCTTCAGGACAACTTAATGCCCACTGAGAGCAGTTTACAAAGTATGTAATTATCATCCCCCCAACAACAATCACCCTGTGAGGTGAGTGGAGCTGAGAGAGCTCTGAGAGAGCTGTGACTGACCCAAGGTCACCCAGCTGGCTTCAAGCAGAGGAGTGGGGAATCAAACCCGGCTCTCCAGATTAGAGTCTCACGCTCTTAACCACTACACAAAACTGGCTTTAATTATCTGATTGATTTCTCACAGCTAATGGGAGGGATTTCATAAAAGAACTGACCCTGTGTGAAGCTTGGGATTCTCGTGGCTAGCACAATGACGTTACTTCAGGAAGTGACATCATTCACAGAATCACAGAGTTGGAAGGGGCCATAAAGACCTTCTAGTCCAACCCCTTGCCCAATGCAGGATCAGCCTAAAGCATCTCTGACAAGTATTCATCCAGCCTCTTCTTGAAAACTGCCAGTGAGGGGGAGCTCACCACCTCCCTAGGCAGCTGATTCCACCTTTGAACTACTTCGACCGGGAAAAAGCTTTTCCTAATATCCAGCCGGTGTTACTGGAACTGATCTCCTTGCAATAAAATGATTTGTGGGGGAATTAGCAAGCAAGGAGAATGGCTATGTGAGAAGGGTGACAAGCGGGAAATCTCCACCAATTTCTACCAGGTCCCCTCCCCAAGGTAGCAGACGAGGCTGGTGCTTTTAAGGTCAAAGAATAATTTTATTTAAAGAGGAAAAACTAATACACACACGAGAAGTTAATTGAAAATGGTTGATACACACAGAGTCCTCGGAAGCTATCAAGAAGTTGGAATAGAGTGTGTGTGTGTGGGGGGGAAGTATATTTACCGATCAGAGGAGCAGCATGGTCCATGGAGGAAGAGAGCTTCAAACACCAGCGTTCTCAGCCAGGAAAGAGGGAGAGACTTAGGGAAGCAACCCTAAGGGAGCAGCGCTTGGACTCAGTAAGTGTGCATGAAGAGAGAGAGACTCAGGGAAGTGACCCTAAGGGAGCAGCGAGGAAGCAGGCACAATTTGAATGAGGCCAGGGCTCTACCTTTATAGGTAAAATGTGCCCTGAGGTGGAAGAGCCCACCTGGCTGTTAGAACAAAGGCTCCAAAGGTCAGTTCCTGGGTTTGATGAAAGTGTTGATCACCTTGATCGGTAGCTGCCAGGATGTGTGAAAGCAAATGCAAAACATGTTCTAGCGCTGCACAAAAGGGATAGTTTGTCAGTGAATTTCACTGGAGCTAAGTTTTTTTTTTTTTTTTTTTAAATAAACTTTTTATTAACTTTAAAAAAACAACATACAATGCGTAAACAGGAAAACAAATTACACAATATTAAAGTCAACTATAATACAAGAAAAAACAGATAGCTTATAATATACTACCAGTTTTCAAATATAATATTAACAAAGGAAAAAGAAAATTTGCTTAGAGAATTGCAATATACCTAAGCAGAGAGGGAGGTTCTTTACAGTTTGTATGAAACCAAACATATTGCTCAGAAACACCATGAGACAAACAATAAGTGCTTTGGAGGGTGTATACCATTGGTTAATAAGTAGTCAAAGAAAGGGAGCCATTTTGTCATAAAATCAGTTTCTTTTGGAAAATGCTGAGATATATAAATAGAATCATAAACTTTCTCTTGGATATAATAATCCCAGACTCTGGAAAACCAACTGTCGATAGATGGGATCTTGGGGGACTTCCAGTTAGCTGCCAAAAGGGATTTTCCGACCATTAGGAGGTCATTAATTAATTCTTTCCTAATGCTTGGGATATCTATGTTGTCCCATTGATTTAGAAAAATTAGCTTAATATCAAAGGGTATTTCATAACCTGTTATTTCTTTTATATTCTTTAAAATCTCTATCCAATAGTTTTTAACTAGGGGACAATTCCACCAGCAATGATTGAAAGAACCTATCAAATTACATCTTTTCCAACAATAAGGTGACTGAGTTTGTGAAAATAATGAGAGTCTCTTTGGTGTTAAATAACATCTGTGACTGGAGCTAAGTTGATGGATTTTAGGTGGGGACTGTACTTTCCCAGGAACAACTGTATAAACTTACGAATGTCATTTGATTAGCTCCTCAATCAAGGACAGGAGATTTCATCATGGTAGAAGGGAAAGGAATGTGTTAAGTGGGGATGACTCTGCGAGACCTTTGTTGCACTGGATACCTATGGGGCTGGCGGGACTGCAAATCCAATCGCTTCTCAATCACTCTGCATTCCTGTGCAGCATTCCACGCATGCCGTGTTTTCCGGGGGGGGGGGGACTCAGCAACTGTTGGAGGTTCTCTGGTGGCAATACAGCAGCCATTTTAAATCCAGAGACCTGGTGATATTTTTAATATGACAAGCAACCATATTAAAATGGCGGCCGGGCCAACCGCTTACACCAGCACTTTTCTGCATGTAATTTAAGCCCATTGCTTCGGGTCCTATTCTCTGCTGCCAACTGGAACAGCTCCCTGCCCTCCTCCAAATGACAGCCTTTCAAATACTTAAAGGGAGTAATCATGTCCCCCCTCAACCTCCTCCAAACTAAACATTCCCAAGGCCCTCAGCCTTTCCTCATAGGGCTCAGTCTCCAGACCCCTGATCATTCTTGTCGCTCTCCTCTGCAACCTCTCGATTTTGTCCACATCCTTTTTGAAGTGAGGCCTCCAGAACTGCACACAGTACTCCAGGTGCGGCCTGACCAAGGCAGTATAGAGACAGACTATGACCTCCTGTGATTTTGATGCAACGACCCTTTTAATACAACCCAAGACTGAGTTTGCCTTTTTTGCCATCGCATCACACTGAATGCTCATATTTGGTTTACAGTCCACTCTTACCCCTAGATCTCTTTCACATACTACTGCCCAAAAGTGTATCCCCCATCCAGTATTTGTGCTTCACATTTTTGTGTTTCCACCACTCCACGCTGCTGGGAGTGCACGTGCCACCTGGTGTGGAGCATTATTATTATTATTATTATTATTATTATTATTATTATTATTATTATTATTATTATTATATCAAAGTAAAAAAGGGATACAAAAGAAAGAGGGGGGAGGGGAAAGTTAATAAGGTCAAGAAGGTTTTGCAACTTATCGCTACAAGAATTCTTAGAATAACAGAGTGCACAAAAATGTAATCTTTTTCAATATTTATCCATATAGCAATAAAGATTGCAACTGTTAAGTCCCATTACTATATATTATTCCTCTAGACTATACATACTTAGCACCTCCCACCTCCTTCTCCACACTTAGTAATAAAAATTAATAATCAAAAAGAAAAAACTCCTTATTCCATTATTACTACAGTATTTCATCTTATCTCTTTATGTAACTGGTTAATATAGCAATCCTCTTTGCTTATCCCTAGCTTTATCAATGTTTCCATATCTACAAACTATTTTAACAATTATATATTCAATTATATATTCATACATTTTCCCCCTTGTCAGACTATAATCTCTTATAAGATATATATAGTAAGTCAGTATGTGATCTTATTCCAATTTATAAAACTGCAACATCTTATTTATTCTATTCTTTATAAGCAAAATAATTCCCCCATTTCTCTTCAAATTCTCTTATTGGTCTTCTATATATATAACTCGTCAATTTTCCCATCACTGCATATTCTGCCATCTTGTCTTTCCAGATTTCCTTGGTTGGGCATTCATCTTCTTTCCATTTACTCGTAAATGTCACTCTTGCCGCCATCAACAAATATCTGAATAATTCGTGGAATGTTTTATCAATATTTTCTGGTATTCTTCCCAACAACATAGTCTGGGGTTTCAAGGCGAAATCTAATTTTAAATTTTTTTGCATCTCAGCATGTACGTCTTTCCAAATTTTTTTTGCTTTTTTTGCATGTCCACCACATATGATAAAAACAGCCATCCGCTTCTTTACATTTCCAACATGACCCTATGTATTTCTTATCCATTTATTTTCTCAATGTCCTTTGGTGTGATACACCATCTGAAAAACATCTTATACCAGTTTTCTCTTAGAGTTTGACTTGCTGTGAACTTTATACCCTTTGTCCAAAGATTCTCCCACTGTTGAAAAGTTATTTCTTCTCCAAAATTTTGCATCCATTTTATCATGCAAGTTTTAACTTGTTCTGTTTCTGTATCATATTGAAGTAAAAGTTGATAAATGTAACCCAGAATGTGCTCCTTCTTCTGTGTAATTATTTTCTCAAATTCTGTAAGATCTCTTAATTGTCCTCTATGAACTTTAAGAGCTTCTTTTAATCTGGAGACCACCTGAAAGTATATCAGCCATTGCATTTTTATTCCATCATCTTGGATTTCTTGCCATGATTTTATCTTTCCTTGAGAGTTTATTATATCTCTGTGCGTTATTAAGTCATTGTCTTTTCTCTGGTTTTTATCACAAAAAGCTTCAATTGGTGAGAATATTGGCGATATCAACAGACTTATTCTCCACCTGGGGTGGAGCTTGAAGACTGAAACCTCCTGATGGTTGCTGGGCAGACCTGGTGTCATGGGCTAGGACAGCCCAAGCAGAGTTGTCCAAGTCTGGTTTGAGGTCAGAGCACAAGTCCAAAGCCAAGAGTGAGTACAAAGTCCAGAATCCAAAAGCCAAGTCAGGAGGTCCATAGGTCAGTTACCAGTCACAGCAAGGGCGACTCAGAAACAAGGTCAAGGGGTCACACAGCAAGGCAAGATTCAGCAGAGTGGCCGCCGTCAGAGCAGGATTCTAACGGGTTGCTCCCACCGCTTCTGGTCTTCTGTGGCTGGGTTTTATAGACAGGCTGGGCTTGCAGCCAGCTGCTTGGGAGCTATCCTGGGCTCACTCCTCATTGCTCTCAACAAACAGCTGGCGCGTGCACTTTGCCGCCTCTCCTGCAGCTCCACCCGCTGCTTTTGTCTGCAGCGCTCTCTGGGTGAGGCTGGAGGTTTTGGCATCCTTGGCTGTGCTTCACCAGTGGTGTTGGAGCTGGAGGGCATTGGTGCCTCTGACTCAGCTGCTGACTGAGGACTTTGGGCAACTGGTGGGCTGGGCAACTGGTGTTGGAGCTGTAGGGTGTCAGTGGTGTTGGAGCTGGTTCAGCTGCTGGCTGTGGACTCTGATTAGCCAGCAGCGGTTCTTCCTGATCGCCAGCTTCTGCTGAGTCAGAGCTGGCTACATGGAGCTCCTCTCCCTCTGAGGAGTCCTTGCTCTCAGTGAGCCCAGACTGGCCCACCGACATGATGTCACTTCCGGGCACATGGGGGATGACATCAACACATTGGCTGTGATGTCGTTATGTTGCCAGGAAGCCCCCCCCACCGACCCAGTAAATTGCCCCGCCAGTTGCCAGGCCATGTCTAGCAACCCTAATCTGAGTTCACGATGGGTGGGGAGTGGCAGGATCCCGATCTTGCTTCGGCAGCCGGCGGACAGAGGCTACAAGGGCTGGGAGAAGGAACCAGGCAAAGCTGGGGGGGGGCAGCTGTGGCCTGGCAACCCTGAGAACTAGGGCAGGATTGTTCTCTGTCTGAGACCCTGGAGTGCTTTTCCCCACCAGAGCCAGCGATGCTAACCTAAATGAACCAGTTGTCTGATTTGGTAGAAGGCGGCTTCAGAGGTATATGTTGCTACAGAAGGGAAACGTGTCGGTAGATCTTGCCCTAATTCATTATTATGATTTTCCTTCTGGATCAGACCCCATGCAACAGCATGTGATCCACGTGTGATTCTTATTGCTGGATCTTTACGTCCAGAATCCAAAGCTGTTACACTCACAGTTCCCTTTGCTAGATCAGTAAGTATCATGTCCAGAGTTACAATGGTCACTATATCTGAGGGTTCCCTGGCACAGTGCCCATGGGCGCCAAGGCACCTGCCAACATCTTTCCTGATGCCCACCAAGTGTTTTTAGAAAGTGGGGTGTAACAGACTGATTTAAGCATGCCTCATGAGAGATTCTGAGCTGTCCACAGTGTGCAACATGTACTTCCCCAAACCTAGATAGCATCAGAGCTTCAGATAAGGTCTGAAAATAAGGCGCACTTTTGAGAGCTTAATTCTCAGTACAAATTATTTAAGTGGATTCTTATTTAACTCTCATCAATGTACACAGAGACGTCTCTTAGAGTCTAAATATTTATTTCTTTACTAGAATACGATTTCGTTACTAGAATACAAATGCATATTAAAATAAATCCAGTTTGTGATAAATATATGCATGCAATAAAAATTAAATCGCTTAACAATTCTCAGTCATACCTATGAATGACTTAAAATCAGATCATACTTAGTCTACTATGAAATGCACTGGCATTTCATAAACAGACACATACATTTCTCACCTGAAATCTTCTGCATGAGATTGCCTTCATCAAAACCCTGGTTTCTTATTTTGGGTGAAATCCTTGTTTATTGAATGTCACTTGCTATCTAGAGAGACTCCTCTGAGATCTTTTACACGTGACAAATAATATAAAATGGTGATTCTTTATATTTTTAATCATGTGATGTTTTGCTAAAGCCAGTTTATGATGCCATTGTGTACCTGCACAGATAAAGATTCTATAAATCTTTGAAGATATATAAAAATTAGTAGTAGCTAAATTAACAATTACACTTACAGAGCAATCGTAAGAAGAGTGACTCCAGTCTAAGCCCATTAATTTCAATGGGTTTAGGCTTGAGTTACTTTTTAGGATTGCACTGTTAGTCTTTTCTAACAATTAAAAAATCATTCATCTACTCTTTTTCAATTACTTTTAATTGGATGTCAAAGATAAAGGAACATCTGTATTTTCTCACAATCTGCTAATGACCTGCATATTAAAGGTCATATTGATTTTACTAAAATACACTGGAGTATATGTGATTAAAATCAAATCTCTGTGACAAGGCCAATTGGGGGGGGGGGTTGACTTTTTGAAATTTATAGTATAACACAAAAGTGGCTTTATGTAAAGTAATTTATATAAAGAATTTTGATCTCAAACGGATGCTACAAAAGCTAGACAACTTCTCTAGAAAAGAGGCCTTATTATTAACTGGACAAAGACTAAGTGACGGTCTTTTGATAAAGAGCCAGTCTGAAAGCCCATTTGGTGTAGCGGTTAAGAGCGGCAGGACTCTAATCTGGAGAGCTGGGTTTGATTCCCCACTCCTCCACTTGAAGCCAGCTGGGTGACCTTGGGTCAGTCACAGCTCTCTCAGAGCTCTCTCAGCCCCACCCACCTCACAGGGTGATTGTTGTTGTGGGGATAACAATGACATACTTTGTAAACCGCTTTGAGTGGGTCCTGAAGGGCGGTATATAAATCGAATGTTGTTGTTGTTGTTATTAAAGGCCTTGTAAAGTTAAGTGGACCATTGACGGGACTGCAATAGATCAATGCAGCACCATTAAATACCTTGGGGTAACCTCTGGCAAAACTCTAGACAGGTTTTTTGACTGCCCCAGCTCTGAAATTATACCAGAGTAAGGCTGTCCCACCACTTCTGTATGGAGTGGAGGTAGGGTTACCATGTCTCCTTACCCTCCTGGGGGGAGAGGGAACCCAGCACTCACCATTTCATTACTTCTTCCAGAAAGTGAGGTTATCACCCAGGCCTGAGAGCACACATGTGCTTCACAATGGGTCAATTTGGGCTCAAATTGGGCCCGTTTGGGGCCCAAAACAGCCTGCTGCCAAGCTCAGGAGCACTCTTGGGGGGGGGGGGGCAATTATATTACTCCTGGGAGAGATGTCACACTGCTCCGGGGGGGGGGTGCCCAGGAGGCTTGTTCCCCTGCTTTCCTCCCCCCTCACCAAGCAGATGAGTGGTGGGGGTGGGGTGGGGGTGGGGTGGGAGCAGGGTTTGGGGCTGGAATAACCATCTGGTCACAAAACCAGAATCCATCCAAAATCTCTTTCTAAAGAGAAGTTTAGCCCTGCTCAGAGGCACCTCAGTGGCCCTAATGTGGTCAGAACTTGGATTATCTTCAATTAGGGCCTGTGTACATGTCATCATACTTAGATTCTGGAAAAAACCAGGGAATTACTGAGATAGTCAGCTCTGCACGCAGTGTCTCAATGATGCTGCAGAAAGATGCTATCTGGGTAGTTTGGCACAGCTATATTCTCCATGGCTACTCCCTCTCTGATGACTCCCAAGGTGTCCCCGTGGCTGGCGCCAACATTTGTGACTGGGTGTTCCAGTGAATGCTGCCACAGACAGACAATCTCGCTCCAGATTTCAAACCCTCCCCCCCAGTATAAATTGATTAAAAGGGACCATGCAAGAGCCTCCTGTTTGTCCAACATTACCCTTCATAATCTCAGAATAGCTTTTACATCATGCCAACAGCTTTGCTAGATGGTCACCGCTCCAGAAAACCGCTTGCTTTGCGCTTCTGTATATGCAGAGCTCTGGTTCTGAAGGATTTATCCCATTATATCCTGTCCTGCTCTCCTTACACAGAACCTAGAACCAGATTTCTTGAAGTGCCCTTGAAGGGTTGTTTGCTTTGGCAGCCAAGAAAACACAAGGGAACGGCTGTACCCGGAGGAGGAAATGTTTTAACCTGATGGATGTTTTGTGGATTCGGTTATTTTAGTGATGTTATTTATTATATATGTTTTACGTTATTTGTGTTTGTTTGTAATGGCCTTTGGCAATACACAATAAATGCTATTGTATCAAAGAATCATTTTTAAATGATTAAAAATCTTAGGTGAACATCTGAAAAAACAAAGTGAGGAGAGGCTGGGTGGGAAGTCCTCTTTGGGATAGATGCAGTGATAAGTTTTCAGAGCCTAAATTTTAGAGAAGCAGACAGGGGAGAGGGAGGGGGAGGGAGAGGGGGAGGGAGAGGGGGAGGGGGGCGCTTAGTGATATTCTCCCCAGTCATGGCTCCATTGTTTTCAGATTGGTTTGTTGATGTGATGGCTGAGAGGTGATTCTTGGAGTGTGAGGCGTTTGGCAGAGGCACGGTACATGAGTAGGTCACCTTTTGGGCCGAGTGCCAGAAAAACAGCAGATGTCCGTGTTCTAGCAAACTTAACATTTATTTATTTGAGTTCATTTATTCCCTGCTTTTCCTCCCAGTGGGGATCCAAAGTGGCATACGTCATTCTACTCTCCTCCATTTTTTCCCTCACAGCAAACCCTCTGAGGTAGGTTAGGCTGAGAATGTGTCTGGCGGGCCCAAGGTTACCACCCAGCAAGCTTCCGTGGCCGAGGGGGGCCTCAAACCTGGGTCTCCAGGCCCTCGTCAGTCACTCCACCACACCCGCTCTCCAGTGAGGCAGCGTGGCTCTCCAGCGGAGAAATGAGGGTTGTACTTGGCCAGATACACTGGGAACAATCTGAGCCACAGGGGCACCACGATCACACCCAGGGATCTCCTCCAGAGGGATCACTTCACAAAGAACTGGCTCTAAAATGGACGCAGTACAAAATCAATAGGTGTGCCATTGTCTGGGACGTGTGCCAGAGGGTGCTTAACTCTGCCATGATGGATCTTCAGGGAGTTCCACTGCAGGGGATTTCAGCTCAAGTACTTCTGGCTGGAGGCCTTCCAACACATGGTATTCTGACTACTAGGCCCTGAATTAAAATCCATGCCTGGATATTCCACAGTCTAACCTGAAAGGATAGCAGACCTCTCGAGCCATCTTCATAGTCTTCCTCTGCAGGTCCACAGACTTCTCCCGAGCTTGCACTCTCTGAGTTCCAGTGTCACTGTGAATATATTCAGACTTGGAGCTAACCTTGGTGCAGCGAATAGAGGAGTCTGTTTTCACTGGTTCAAGTCCAGTAGCACCTTAAAGACCAACCAGATTTCCAGGGTATATGCTTTCAAGAATCAAGCTCTCTTCATCAGATACAACTAGGAGTGGAAATCTCTGAGCCTTTTTATCCCAGTCAGCAGGCGGGAGGGATGTTACCAAGAGGTAAGATAGGATGTGAAGGTACAATGCAAAACGTAATTAGCTTGATTAGAGCAAGGGAAGAAATGCAACAGAACGTTACCCTTTGCAGTTAGAGCTCCCTTCCTACCCGTATCTGATTAAGAGAGCTTCTCTCAAAAGCTTACACTCTGGAAAATCTTGTTGGATTTTAAGGTGCTACTGGATTCAAACCTTGTTCATCTACTACAGACCAACATGGCTACTCACTTGAAACTGTTTTCACTGGAAGAGCCGTGTGAGCATTAATGCTCTTAGAGCTTTTCATCAGGACTGCTCTGAAAAACAAACAAATAAAAATCAAATAACAAAACACAGAATGGAACTGATGGAGCTGGCAGAAGGTCCTCTATTTATAAGCTGAAGCAAGGAGTAGCCTTCTGGTTATGTGAGTGGGAAGAAGTACGGTACCATTTCCTAAAGCTCTTTTTTCTCCATGTCTCTCTTTCCCTCTCTTTTTAAAGTATCATGTTCTTGCAAGATAACTTGGGTGTTGACGTTGTGTTGGATGCACACAATGAAAGACACAGAGTAGGCTGAGGTCATATTTTGTTAGTACTCCTTGCTGGAGAAGAAGTTTATGTTCAGCAAAAGTAAAATTTGCTAGGCACAATCTCCCTTTCCCCGACTACCCATTAACTGGGAGATGGTGTTGGAAGATTTAGCGTGTATTGTTAATGAGGAAGTTTACTGCCTTTGTACAGTTTCATCTTGTACTCTGCATACATTGCAGGGAGGAGGCACTGACAACTATTGGTAGCTCTGTGAAACGAAAAATCATGAGGGAGACACAGACTCACAAACAGGGCCCATGCTTCAGTGCAGGTCATTTATTTATAATTTGGTGAAAATGTTATAAACATTACTGTAGAAATTGTAATATATCATTTTTTTTAAAAAATCCCATATTATAACAACCATCCCTCTTTAGGCAAAGTGGAGGATCAACGATAGTGACAGTCCATGGCAGGTGGGTCCCCAAATTCTCCACAGTTAACACACAGATGTTCCAGCTGAAGTAACTTTATTAGAGATCCATTCAGTACAAGGTACATCGACAGGTGAAATTGGCAGAAGTGACGTATGTGGGGCTAGCAATGTTAGTTATAGGGAATCTTCCCACCTTAGTTAAGGGGGGGGGGCGGGTTGTAGTGAGACATTGTTTTAGAGCAGACAGTGAGAAAGATGAACTTATCTTTGGTTCTCAGGAGGAGCGCCCCGACAAGCCAGCTTCGTCTGGCTGTCAAGGACACTGGCTCAGCGGAGCAAGAAAGAGAAAGTAAACATTTGTAAGATAACCCACTGGCATGGAACAATAAAGAACTTCACACTCTCAGAAGGCAGAGGCAGAACCTCTTCACATTCATGGCAGATATGCAGGAGGCATTTATGACATACTGCCCTCCCCAAGAAAGTCCTCCCATCTTCATAAAGGACCTGGCTTATTTGGGTAAACTTTATGAAATTTACATATCAGTTTAGGAGCATTTACGTCTGAGGCTTTTACCCACTCCCTTTGTCCTTCATCGAAGTGCTCCCAGTGAATTAAGGATAACAATTCTCCCCATTTCACCTTAGAGTCCAGGATGTCCTTCACTTCGTAGTGCAGTTGTCCATCCCGTATAAGGGGGGGGGGGAGGGAGGAGTTCCTCGATCTGGATGCCATCTGTCAGGAGGGGGCGATTTCTTCAGGAGGCTGAAATGGAATACAGGGTGGACATTTTTTAAGTTCTTGG
The DNA here is from genome assembly GCF_028583425.1 of Eublepharis macularius. NCBI lineage: Eukaryota > Metazoa > Chordata > Lepidosauria > Squamata > Eublepharidae > Eublepharis > Eublepharis macularius. Next base: position 2,910,231 of record NC_072793.1, read on the forward strand.
GTAGACTCAGCTCTACAGTGACTTCATTTATTATCCTTTTTACTGGAAAGGGTCCCAGAAATTTCCACCCCAGTTTTTTGCTGGGTTGCTCCCTCCTTAAATTTTAAGTGGAAACATACACAAGTCCCTTGATTGTAGTTTCCATGGGGCTGATCATTTTTTATCAGCCTGTCTTTTGTAATCCTCTTTGGCTTTTTCCAAAGTTTTTTTAATTACTTCCCATTGAGTCTTTAAGGTAGACCACCACTCTCTGAGGTCCCCTGGTGCGTCGTTGCTTGGGGTCCTTGCCCTCATAGCCATGTACTACCGTGAAGGGGGAGGCTCCTGTTGAGCTGTGTATTGTGTTGTTATAACAATATTCAGCAAAACTCAGGAAATCAGTCCAATTGTCCTGTTGGTCATTAATGTAGCACCTTAGAAATTGTTCTAAGACTTGATTAACTCTTTCGGTTTGCCATTGGTCTCAGGGTGATGAGTGGAGCTAAGCCCTTGTTCAATTCCAGCTAGTTTCAGTAGCTCCCGCCAAAAGTTGGCAACAAACTGGACTCCGTGGTCTGATATCACCTTGTCTGGAAACAAGTGCAGCCTAACTACTTGCTGCATGAAAAGATTGGCTAATTTCTTGGCGGTTGGGATTTTAGAGCATGGAATGAAATGGGCTTGTTTAGAAAATAAATCACCATCAGAACTACCATCTTCCCTTTGGAGAGGGGAAGGTCCATTATAAAGTCCATCGAGATCACTGCCCATGGTTGAGGGTTTTTTTCCAGAGGCTAGAGGAAACCTGGTGGTCCCCCCCCCCACTGATTTTCCCCATTAGGCACACTTGGCACATAGGTACATATTGTCATGAGTCAGCCTCAGCCTCAACTGGCCACCTTACCTCTTGCCCCAGAGTCCTCCTCAGAAGATGAGCAGGAAGGGCCAGCAGGATCGTCTCTAGAGCCAGAAGCCCCTGCAGAAGCTATTGGAGAGGAGGAGCAGCCAGAAACCACTGCTGCTGCTCCAGAGGGAATTCAGCAAGAACAGCCTGGAGCCTCTGCAGAGGCTGTCGGGGACGAGGAACAGCCAGAAACCTCCGCAGAGGCTGGAAGAGACAAAGACTCCCCCAGGGCAAAAGCAAAACCTGAGCACCTGGAGCCAGCTGAGAGGAGGAAACACAGAGATAAGACAGCTCTGCTGGAGAGGAGGAGGAGTGCTCGTTTACAGGCACAGCACCGATTGGGGCTATTAGGCAAAGAGGCAACATCTGTTCCTCATTAGGACAGCATAAAAGAGAGACGCTGAAGAAACCAAGTGTGGAAGCAACTCAGCTTGCCACTCCCTGATACCAGAGCTCTACGCCTTGCCTTGCCTTGCCTTGCCTTGCCTTGCCTTGCCTTGCCTTGCCTTGCCTTGCCTTGCCTTGCCTTGCCTTGCCTTGCCTTGCCTTGCCTTGCCTTGCCTTGCCTTGCCTTGCCTTGCCTTGCCTTGCCTTGCCTTGCCTTGCCTTGCCTTGCCTTGCCTTGCCTTGCGCCCTGCTCTGCTTCTTGATTGGACTCTGACCTCGGCCTGCTTTCTGACTTCCCTTCTGCCTGCTCCTCTCTCTGAGTGACATATTGGCCCTGACACTTGGCCTGACTTCTGGACCCTGGTTTGCTGCCTTCTGGACTACTGACTTCCTGGCAGTACCAGTGAGCCTCCTGCCTGTTGTGTTCAGCCCTGCAGTACCAGTGAGCCTCCTGCCTGTTGTGTCCAGCCCTGTGCGCGACACATATTGAGATATGTCTTTCCTCATGTTTAGCCACCAAAATTGTCTTTGTACTAAATGCAATGTCTTTAAATAGCCAAAGTGGCCAGCTAGCTTAGAATCGTGACTGTGTTTCAGCACCTCCCCCCCTCAAACTAGCTGGCACATATAATTTGCCGTGATGGTACCATCCGCCTACCTCTCCCTTTTGCAGTTCATTTTTGGTTAAGGCACCCCCTTCCTTTTCTGCCTCTTGTTTTGCTTTCTCCTCCCAGTCCGTGACTGGAGGCTCAGTTTTCATCTGCTTTGCCTGGCTCCAAGTGGTTACTGCCCCCCCTCCCCAGTTGAGTCGGAGAGAATACTGCATCTATTATGTCCTCTCTGGCTTTCATGTTGGGGCATGTGTGAAAGGGCGTCCACCAGGAAGTTAGATTTGCCAGGGAGGTGCTTCAGTGTGAAGTTGAATTTAAAGAAGAACTCCACCCACCAGAGGTGCTTGGCGCCTAATTTTCGCGGGGTGCGCAACACTTCTAAATTTTTATGATCAGTCCAGATTAATTCCAGTGTGGCACTGCTCAGAGCTGAATAGGCTGTATGAGCAGTATCATTAGAGTAAAGATCAGTCCATATTTCCAAAGGCACCCTTGCCCCCTCCAGCCAATGTCTCCAAGTACATAATGCCAGCTTAACTGCCGAAGCTGCTTTGTCCCACACGGACGAGTGTTGCTCAGCCTCCAAGAATTTTTTGATACATAGGCACAGGGGTGCAGCTTCCCTGCCTCATCTGCTTGCAGGATAACTCCCCCCATGGCAACATCGCTGGCATCTACCTGTACCGCTAACTTTCAATTCTCATCCGGATAGCACAGGACAGGATCTGAAGTGAATAAAGTCTTTAATTGCTCAAAAGCTTTTAGGCACTCTGCAGTCCAATTTAATTTAGCACTGGGTTTCACCCCTTGTGGTCCCATACCCCTGGTTTTCAATAAATCCTTTAAATGTAGGGAGATTTGAACAAAATTCTTTATGAAGGTCTATAAAAGTTGGCGAACCTCAGGAACGACTGTAACTGTCTCCTGGTTTGGGGGGGTCCCCCCCACCGGACCCTCCCACCACTTGGATTTTCGCAGGGTCCATTTTTAACCCTTGCTTTGATACTCTGTATCCCAGGAAATCCAACTCTTCTTTATGGAATTCACATTTAGACAGTTTCATTGGAAAGAGGTAGTCCCAGAGAGTTTTTAGTACCTGACGTACTCGTTTTATATGGGACTCATAATCTAAGTAAACAACCATACCTTTATACAAATGTTGGTGTAGGACTTCATTAATTAGATTCATAAACAGCCCCGGAGCCCCTTGTAATCTGAAAGGCATTACTTTGTATTCAAATTGTCCCAAAGGGATATTAAAAGCGGTCTTCCATTCATCCCCCTCCTTTATTCTCACTCGGAAATACGTGTCTTGTAAATCCAGTTTCGAGAAGATTTTCCCTTGAGACACCACTCCCAGCAAGTCTCTGATCAGGGGGATGGGGTAGGCGTTGGACATCGACACTGCATTGATACCCCTGTAATCCGTACACAGTCTAAACCCCCCGTCCTTCTTTTTGCGGAACAACACTGGTGCCGCATGAGGGGAGCTGGCCGGGTGGATGAATCCTCTGGCCAGATTTTTCTCAATGAATTTATGCAATTCCTCCCGCTCCCCTGGGCTCATTGAGTAAAGTTTTCCTTTTGGCAGTTTTTGCCCCATGATTAGCTCTATGGCACAGTCAGTAGCCCTATGGGGGGGGGGTTCGTCGGCTTCCTCCTCATCAAATACATGGCTCAAGTCCTGATATTCTGGGGGGATTTGCTCAACTTCCTCCTGAGTTAGTAGAGAGGTCTCTGGGGGGGGGGAGCGTTAGGACCTCACGCTGGTTCCATACATGGCTTCGACACCCCCCCCCCTCAAAGCATAGTTCTCTGGTTTTCCACTTCACGAACGGGTCATGGTCCCATAGCCATCTTATTCCCAACACCAATGGGAATTTAGTGGCATCAGTTACTACAAAAGTTCTGGCTTCCCAATAGCTCCCCATTCCCACTGAGACCATCTCAGTTTCTATATTGGCCGGGGCTCCTTTCATTCAAGACCCATCCATCTGTTCAAATACAATGGGGTGGTTTGATTTACATACATTCAACCCCAACCCTGTGACTAGGGCTGGGGCAATCTAATCCCGAGTGCATCCAGAGTCAAATAAGGCCCACACTCAATGTGGGTCCCCCACTGCAGGTTAACTACAGTCACTGGCATGTAAAGTAAGGCCCCTTTTGGTCTCACCTCAGACGATGGTGGCTCCTGTGGGACCTGTCGTTGGGGCCTCCTCATGAGAGGTTGCTGGCATTTCCTACTGGCTGGCCGGGAATTTCTTCTTCTTCCAAGGGCTTGACCCATCTGTAGCATTGAGGTCGGTTGCCACTTCGCTTCTCTTTTTAGGAGCTCTTCTTGGTGGCTTGGCAGCTTGTGGGGCTGCCGGCTTTTCGAAGCAGCTTCCCCCCATTCGCCCCTTCCTGCTCCCCAGGGATTCAGCAGCAAAATGGCCAACTCCTCCACATTTGTAGACATAATCCTCATCTCTTGCGGATAGCTCACTTCGTGTCCAGGGAACGTGGGTTAAAGGTCTTCTTCTCTTTTCTTCCCTGTCCCACAGGAGGCTTTCTATTCGTTGACTGGTACTGCATCTTTATGAGCTTCACCACTTGGTCTTGATTTTCGACCTTGCAGGTAAGTTGGTTCCATCCCAATAGAGTGGTGGGATCACCTTGCATCAAGCCTTTGGCCACTAAGTCTGGGTTTGGAAAAATTGGAAAAATTTTACAAGGCCAGCTTGGAAAAATTTGATTTTCACTCCTTTGGACCAGTCACGCACCTTCGCTGCATACTGCCTGCATTCTGCCATGTATTCCTGGACTGGACGGTTCCCTTGCCGCATTCGCTTTAGTTGGGTTCAGGCCCGTTCTCCCTCCAGTGGGTCCTCAAACTGAGCTTTCAATGCTTGTACGAATGCCTCAAGGTTTTGAAGCTCCGGGGCCCCAGCCTCATAAAGGGTGACATACCATTTCGCTGCCCGACCCCCCAACTGGAAGCCTAGATGGTTTACCCGGCTGGAGTCAGTTGGGAAGAGGTGGCCCCATTCTCAAAAGAATTCCATGGCTTGCACTATGAAGTACCCCAAACCATCAGGGTCCCCTTCGAAGCATGCCTCTAACTTCCGCAGCCCCTCCGGGGGCATTATCGCATGAGGGACCCTTCCTGGTACGGTTGGCATCCATAGCGGTGGCCAGGCCAGGAGGGGGTGAGCCGGTAGCATGGGTTGTAATGGCACTCCCCTTGGTACACCTCCAAGTGGTGGGATAACTGACCCTCCTGGCAATATTGGCATCCCTAGTGGCGGCCAAGCAGGAAGAGGTTGAACTGGTGGCCGGGGTTGTAGTGGAGCTCTTATCGATGCACCCCCGAGTGGTGGGATGACCGGGGCCTCAACTGGTGGATGAGGATGCCGAGGTAGTCCTGGGGGTCACACTGGTGCTCTTGGTCGCCACAAGATCGCTGGCCGCCTTCGTGGTGGGGGAGCAACCAGCTGGCCAGCCATGGGTCTAATTGGGGAGGGATAGGGGGAAAGAGGTCCCTGTAAATCATTCCCTTGGCCCATCCCTGTTCCACCTCCACCGGGCCTCGGTCCCTGAGGCACCCGTCGGCTGAATCCGACCCATCATGTCTTGTAATCCTTGCATCACTTGCGCCATATCCCTCTTTAGTCCTTTCATTTCCCCCCATACAGCTTGTAGCAGCCCAGAATCAATCCCAGGAGGGGGAGTGTCCTTCTCGGTAATTCTGGATTTATCCTCTGACCTTGGAGATTTAACCAAGTCGGTAGAAACTTCTTCTGACTTAAGGAGTTCCGCTAAGTCCACCATACTTTGACTAAATGCCATGCCCCAGTGTCACAATTTCTATTCTTGGATTGGCTGACCCACTGATTTTCGGGGAGCCCACTCCTGAGCGGCCGCTACTAACCAGCTCAGATAGTTGGCCCCCCTCTTCGGGATGTCCTCCAGATCTCTCCCATGTGTGGGTTCGCTTGCATAGTCTCTGACTACCCCATCTCCATGGAGTCATCATATTTCCCAGTTAATTACTTGTTCCCGGGGTAATTCCACTCCCGTGTGTCCGATAGGGATCATCTCTGCTTGTGTAGACGCTGCAGTTGCCGCACTGAGCCCACACCATCTGGCAAGGTCTTTATGGTAGGTTGTAGGGTCCTCTGGGTCATCAGGGCGTCCCACATTCGGATAACTCGCCATCGTACAAATGTTCTCATTCGAAGTTCCGGTCCCAGAGGAAAATAGGGACTTTTGCCAAAATGTCAGTCCCTGGCAGTTGGGTACCCAAGTTCTCTACAGTTAACACACAGGTGTTACAGTTGAAGTAACTTTAATAGAGATCCATTCAGTACAAAGTGCATTAACAGTTGAAATTTGCAGAAGTGATGTATATGGGGCTAGCAATGTTAGTTCTAGGGAATCTTCCCGCCAAGGGAAAGAGGACCGTTTAAAGGGGGGGGTGTTGTAGTGAGACATTGTTGTAGAGCAGACACTGGCATGGAGCAATAAAGAACTTCCCACACTCTCAGAAGCCAGAGGCAGAACTCATACACATTCATGGCAGATATGCAGGAGGCATATGTGACAGATAGCACCGAACAAAAGAACTAGATGACAGATTTAAGAAAACCAATGGTTGCCTTTATAGTTTATTTTGTTTAAAAAAAAACCCCAGACCACTAAATATATATAATATTAGTCTATTCTGGTAGTAGGATGGATCCTACCCAATCCTTCCACTTCAGTAAATAAAGTTTATTCATTAATATATTTATACCCTACCTTTCCTTTTGGCTCCAACCTGATGTCTTCCTCCAGTCCGAGGAACCTTCCTCCAACTTTTGGTTTTTCTGTTGGAGGAAGAGCCACGAGTTGGAGGGTGGCTACTTCATGCCTGAATCATTTGCACTCATTTTTTTTAACCTTAGCGGTTGAGTGCTCCCTTCACTAAGTGTGGATGTAGGGAGGGGATCTCAGATGATCCGTTAATGAGTTAGGAATCATAGACGCCACCACTATGTTGTAGTGGATTCCTGCTAATGCTATGTCTTTGTGAACTTGTATCTATTTACCCAATGGCATATTGACTGTACTAATTTCGCACTGTGTAATCCACCTTGAGTCTGAGAAAGGTGGACTATAAATGACATAAATAAAATATGCTCCGTTTCAGCATTTCTTCAACTCTGTACTGGATTTTTGCTGATGTTATGTCTTTGTAAATTTGCATTTATCCTATGTCATTTTTATTGAAATGTCCTTGATACTGACTGTACTAATTACACATTCTGTAATCCGCCTTGAGTCTCAGTGAGAAAGGTGGACTATAAATGCCATAAATAAAAATAAAAATTAATGAATCTTTATAAAATAGATAGCTCATGCTTGATGCTACTTCTTTCTATTGCCAGTGTTCTGCCGTTCCCAAACTTTTTATTTTTTTAACTTGTTCTCTTAAAAGAACAGCCATCTCAGTTTCTTCAATGTCCCTGTCCTCCTTTTGCATTTTCCCAGCCAGCCCTCACCGTCAGCACAGCTACTTCCCTCTTCTTGCCTTCAAAACCTGGTGCAGTTTCACAGTTTCTTTTCTGCTCTCCTACCCAGCAATTAAAGGCAAAAAATGCCACAGCGCCAGAGGGAAAATACTTCTCCTAGAACGTGCATATCATCTTAGATCTCTGTGTCTTTCTTGGCATGCAAAGCACATCAGTCCAAGACTTTCTAAAGGCGATCATGGGAACTCAGACGTTTGTTATTTCTACTTAAAACCAAAATAGAAGCCTTTGAACAGAAAGAGCCTCCTTCTTCTTCTGCTCTCCTCCCTTTGCTCTCCGGCATTCTAACTAACACCTTCAGGCCAGTTACCTGAAATAATTGCAGACATTCCTTCATGTGCATCCACATGGAGTTTCTTCTCCACCTTACTTTCAAATGCAGAGTTGTTGTTTGGACATTGTCCTCTAATTGTCCACTCTCCTGCCTTCGCCCACTTTGGATATATTCTTTTTCAAACCTGTTTTGGTACACTCGCCAGAAAAGTATCTAAGCACGCTAGCAAGACTAGGACGGTGCATGTTTTCAGAGGTTCTGCCTATACTGGTGTCATTTCCCATAAAATGGAGGAAGGAAGAACCACGAAGACTATCTATAGCTGCTTGACGGAAGGGTACAATTAAAATGCAACAGACAGCTTTTTAAACGAGTGTTTGAAAAAACTTCTGACCCCCCAATTTAGTTTCTGTTGCCCCCAGATTCTGGCTGGTAACCATTTTAAAGCCAGAGGCCAACCTGAACCTGGTGATTTGATGGGACTCGTCTTTATCCCACTGGGGCCCTATAGCCCTAAGTGTCAGATTCAAGGGCAAACTTGACAACGATTCTGATCTTTCTGCAGTGCTATCAAGGCTATGCAATCTCCGGTGCTAAATCCGCATGTTACTCCGGCAGATGCCCAGGGGAGCCTTAGGCAAAGGCTCCTTCCTCCGTGTCACTCAGGCTGAGCCAGATCTACAAATGCAGAATTGCTAGGCTTCCTTTTCTGGGTCAGGAGGAGATGATCTTATATCTCTGTCCAAGCTACTGAGGAAGACCGAGAGAGGGATTAAGCAAACGTAGCAGAATTGTAAATTGGCTTCTGAGTGGCAGACTGGATTGCCGCTAGAATGCTTTATCTGACGGTGATGCACATAAATTAAATGCACGGTGCTCTTGTGGCTTTTAATGTCTCCTACTGCCAGCTCAGCCACCAGAAAGCTATGAGCTTCTGGGCTTGTGTTCGGCTGCCAGCATGTATTTGTAGGAGCTTAAACCCTTCTCACGGAGAGAAAGTCTAGAGAAGCTGGCTACCTTCTGCCGAGATCCTCCCATGGCTCTTGTGGCTCAAGCCCAGTCCAGCTTCATGACCTTTGAAAGCCAGCAAAGTGCTTTAGAGATCACCCTGTAATGGAAGCAGCATCGACGATCTTAGCCTTCTGAGATCCGCAGCCCTTTGTGCGTTAGCCAAGATTGTGCTTATTTGGGCGCATTGAAGATCAGACCCTGACAGTTGTTGATCACGTCAAGGGGCACGAGGACTCTGGGAACAAAGCAGTGAGATTTTTTTTGAATGCTCAGCGCCATGTAGGATGAAGCCACTCCAGAGCTGCAACTATTGACTCTCCTGTACGTCTGAACATCCTCACATGAAAAGATACTAGGCTTTCAGTGGATAATAAGGTTACTTTATTCTTTAGTTACACTAAAATCTTATGATCCTTTGGAAATGACCCAAAGAATGCATTATGCCCAAAATAGTTCAAAAGCCCGATGGGTATATTCTGGATGGGGCTATCAAATGGATTTCTGTAGTAAATGCCTGTTCCACAGGGCTGCATCTTCCTTGCACAAACTTGGAAGAAACGAGCCTGAAATCACTGAGAGTGAAAGCAGCATGTGGGATTGGAAGACAGGGCTGTGAGAAGCTGGGTTAAGAGTGCAACAAAGCACAAACACAAAATGCCGAAGAACGAAATGTGCAGCAACGCAGAACATGGAAGAGAGCCAGAAAAGAGAATGATGGGAATCAGGCTGCAAAAGAAGGAAAGAATAAACCAAGGTCTCGGCAGGAGGAGATTTTTTTTTTTTTTTAAGAACACATGCCAATGTGGAAAACAACCAGTTTCTGTGGTGGTTTCAACCAAAAAAAGCAAGAGAGAAAAAATTAGTCTGTTTATGTATTTACTTCTTTATTCATTCTAAGAGATTTATTCTGCCAGGAGACTTTCAAGACTGCTAACAACCCCATTAAAATATTGTGGCGAGAAGTTCCGAGGGCAGCTCTCCGTGGGTTGGTTCTCTTGAAGGAGAGCGTTCTGGAGACTTGTGGTGTTCCTTCAGTATTTGTTTTATTTGTTCACGTATGGGTACAGTACAAATGGAGGCACACAGGCACTGCTAGGGGGGCAGCAGATCCGCTGCCCCACACCAGATCCCCAGAGGGGGGGGGACCTGCTTCCTGAAGTGCTTCAGACCACTCATAGCAGCATCTGGCTGACCCCCCCCCCTTTGTTCCCTCCAGACTCCAACGGCTCTATACGGCTGAGGAAGCGTCTCCTATCATTTCAGGCCTCCGGATGAAACACAGTTGCTCAGAAAGGCTCCTGCTGTTTTGTTGGAGGAGCCAGTCCCCTTGGACTAAACCCAGAACACCGTGTAGAAATGAAATAAAGCAAATACAATGTGAAAAATTACACTTAAGGCCAGGAAAACGAAGAAATCTGTTATATAATTTAGCAGGCGCAACTGTGTAACAGAATTTTTTTAAAAAAAACCTTAAGAGATAAGAGCTGATTTGTGAGCTGAGCAATACTTTAATTGCAAGGACTTTAATTGCTCTGTATTTTCATTTGTTTGTGCTCTTGGGGCCCAACTCACAATGTTCTTCCTTTGTTCTACTCATGGTATGTGAGGAGCCCTGCGACGCATCAAGCAGGTCACCCCTGGAACTGCCGCCGTGGTCATGGGAATGGCTGCTGGCCGTATCTGTGGCACACACTCATACACTGGTCACATGACTTGAGTCATTGCTGGGCCTGAAACCTTGAATACCTGTGTGAGAGGACAGAACTTATGGGCTGAGTGGGTGCCTCCTACTTACAGTTTTCCAGCTCTCTTTTCTTGTGTGAGTCTTGCTCACACACGTGGGCAGGGCTTGGAATGAAGAAATGAGACTGCCATTGGAACTTACATCATCATCATCATTCTAGGTGACTAGACGTGAAAGCCAGGTCAACAGCTGCCTGACCCAAATAGCACAGGGCAACAGCTGGATTCATACAGAGTGAGTGACAAATGTATCTCGAGGACCCACCTGACTCATTTCCTCATCAGAGATTGTTCTTCCCAGTTACAATAATTACAGCGTTAAGACACGGTTGTGCCTTTGACCTCTTGCTTCACAGTTCTGCCATACTTGTCTGCCCAGTTTTGTAACCTCTCTCCTCCCTCTGCTTCTGGGCGTAAGTGCCACTGAAAGAGGGTGACGGAAGAGAACATCAAGAGGCAAAAGGAAAGGGAGAAGAGGGGAGTATGGGGTTTTATGTTGTATTGAGAATAAAGTAAGAAAGAAAACAGACATCAGAGAAGAAGGAGGAGTGCTTAGAGTCACTTGCACATTCATTTTACTCTGTGTATTCCTCATGGGTCAGTCCTTCTATGATATCTCTGACATGGCTGCTTGTTTAGATATTTTTACTCTCTGTCTTCTGTTCCCAATGGGTTGCATTCTTCTGTTCTCTCTCTCTGTTCTGTTCTCTTCTCCAGCTAATCATACCCAGGTAAGAACATAAGAGAAGCCATGTTGGATCAGGCCAATGGCCCATCCAGTCCAACACTCTGTGTCACACAGTGGCCAAAAACCAGGTGTCCTCAGGAGGTCTGCCAGTGGGAAAGGGACACTAGAAGCCCTCCCACTGATTGCCCCTCCCCAAACACCAAGAATACAGACCCTCACTGCCCTAGACAGAGAGTTCCATCTGTACCTTGTGGCTAAGAGCCACTGATGGACCTCTGCTCCATATGTTTATCCAGTCCCCTCTTGAAGCTGTCTATGCTTGAAGCTGCCACCGCCTCCTGTGGCAGTGAATTCCATGTGTTAATCACTCTTTGGGTGAAGAAGTACTTCCTTTTATCCGTTCTAACCCGATTGCTCAGCAATTTCATTGAGTGCCCATGAGTTCTTGTATTGTGATAAAGGGAGAAAAATACTTCTTTCTCTACCTTCTTTATCCTATGCATAATCTTGTCAACCTCTATCATGTCACCCCTCAGTCGTCGTTTCTCCAAGCTAAAGAGCCCCAAGCGCTTTAACCTTTCTTCATAGGGGAAGTGTTCCACCCCTTTAATCATTCTAGTTGCCCTTTTCTGCACTTTTTCCAGGGCTATAATATCTTTTTTGAGGTGTGGTGACCAGAATTGTACACAGTATTCCAAATGAGGCCGTACCATTGATTTATACAGGGGAATTATACTAGCTGATTTGTTTTCAATTCCCTTCCCAATAATCCCCATCATAGTGTTGGCCTTTTTTATTGCCGTTGCACACTGTATCAACATTTTCAGTGAGTCATCCACCACGACTCCAAGATCTCTCTCTTGGTCAGTCTCCACCAGTTTGGATCCCATCATTGTGTATTTATATTTGGGATTTTTGGCTCCAATGGGCATTCCTTTGCACTTGGCCACGTGGAAGCTCATTTGCCACGTTGACGCCCACTCGCCCAGCCTCGACAGATCCCTTTGGAGTGCCTCACAATCCTCCCTGGTTCTCACCACCCTGAACTATTTAGTGTCATCCACAAACTTAGCCACTTCACAGCTTACTCCCAACTCCAAATCATTCATGAACAAGTTAAAAAGCACCGGACCCACTACTGGGCCCTGCGGTACCCCACTGCTTACCACCCTCCACTGGGAATATTGCCCAGTGCTATAATATACGCACTCTCTTTTTCCTATTCATTAGCCAGTTTTTGGTCCCACTTCCTCTTTCAATGGGTTTTTACTTTTGAACCTGTTTCTTTCCCCCTATGTTCTCACTTTCTCCTATGTACCACCCTCACGGCAGACAATAGAGGGAAGCCATTTTGCCACTTGTCAGGGTTGGGGGCAATACAGCTACCTGCAAATTACCCTTGGGGAAGAGAGTAACATTTTCAACATGGTCTCAGAAAGTCAACAGGGATAGGAGTCAGGCTCGGGCGGGAATTTCAGAGATATCTCTTTTGGCTGTCCGCCACACCTTGGAATGGGGATGCAAGCACTAGAGGACCTCTGATGAAGATTTTGGTGGTTAGGCAGTCTTTTCTGCAAAATCTTGCTATTGTTGCATTCTCACATCATTGGACACTGTGCTGTTGTTGTGCTATAGCAATTGTTTATCTCCTGGAGTACCTTGCCACACAGGAAAATCCAGCTGAAACTGTTACAGGTAACCGTAACACAATGATGTGTGGATGCAGTCTAAGTCAGCTGAGCCAGTTAAGCCTAGACTGACTGAAGGACTTTCGGTCTTCCCCTGAAAACAAGCAAAATGCACTTAATCTCACTGCACGTGTTCTAGGGATGTGCCCTGGGACTGGAAGACATATTCTGGGGCTAAATTCTGTTTCCTATTCATCCTCAGAAATCAAAATCATCTTCTGGCTGGCAAGTAAAACCATTGCTCGCTCGCTCGCTCTCCTTCTCAGTCTATATCACATGAATATTTAAAAATCTACTCTCAAGCTCCTTAGACTCCCCTCCAACTCTACCCCCCCCCAAAAGCCCTCTGAATACTAAAGAGGAGAAATGAACAAGGGATTTAACATGAAATATTTGGAAGAGCTGCAGTTCCTCACTGGCTGCAGCTTTTCTGCTTTAAGTGGCAGGGCTACTAATGTTGCTGTGGACAGAAATGCTGAAGTTAGGTACATCCTGATATTCTCTCTTGCTCACCAGTCACGAATCAGTTCTTTCATGACTGTCTGCAGTAGGAGTTCTGCTGTGGTCCCCGGCCAAATGTTAGTGCTTCCGATCCATCTCTGTGATGGGTTTCTACTTGGTAAGTCCCTGTGCACTACATAAAAATCCAAAAGAACACAAGAAAAGCCCTCTTAAATCAGACCCAGCGACCCTCATTTCTCACAGCAGCCCAACCAGATACATTTGGAAGGCAAACAAGCCCTGTTATCCCAGAAGCCGGGCGGGGGGGGGGGGCGATATTCTGAGGGAGCCCCGTCTGAGGGACCCTGGAGAATTACTGGCAGTCAGAAGAGACAACATTGTGATGAAACAACGATCTGCCTTGCTTGGTATAAGCAGAGAGGAAACCCCCACCAGGGTAGGCATACAATAATCACTCAAAATGTTTCAAAGCTATACATTCAATTCTCTTAAAGTGACAGTGCATAACGTGCTTCTTAATAAATATCAATAGATATTCCATAAATACAATAAGTAGTTCATAATTATTTCATAGGCATAATAAAGTTTATAAACAACAAACCCCCTCCTTTTCCTTTTGGAGGGAGGATGAGTAACTCTGAGGAAGAAATCCAACAGGTAAGTGCTTCATTCCATAGGGAAAATAAAGTCCAGAAAAGTCTCATATTCCTTTCTTTTGCAGATGCTCAAGTGGACAATGACCAGAAAACTCTAAGCCCTAACTGGGGCCGGCTATTGAGAATGCAGATTTCGTCCAATGGACTTTATCGGGGCAAGGATATAGTCCACGACAGCACTTTACTGAAATTGCAAAAAATTCTAACCATCAATAAACACGAATTAATAAAATTCCCATGTCTCCAATGTATAATTCTTCAAAATCTTATCAACATTTTTTCTTAGTGAAACTCATAGCCTGGAAATTGACACTCCAGTCTTCAGTAGCGTACACACCCAACACCAGTCTACCTCTTTTAACTTGTTCACAATGATGTGACCCATTGCGTTTAAAGGGGCCCGTTTAAATAAACAACTTACTGACCACATTTATTCATAAAAAACAGCTCCAAGTTAGTTCATTATTCAAACCACATGGTCGTAAGCTACCCAAGGAATGAATCCCTTGGGCCTCTTTACCTAACAGCAAATTCTGTGGTGCGCCCTTTTTAGCCACAAAACGAACTGCTACCTGAAACTCGTGTTCCTTATGCTGGAATTCCATGAAGCGCTCTGCAAGAGGGGCTTCCAAAACTCTATTCCGGATTCTAGGCTGATGCTCTAGAATGCGGGTCCTGAGGGGTCTGATGGTACTACCCACATATAATTTTTTACATGGGGATATAATCAAATGCATTTCACCCGATGTCTGGCAGGTGGCAAAATGTTTGCAAAATATTGTCCTACCCTGGATGGGTAAACTGATCCGTTCCCCCTCCAGTATTAATGGACTAATTTGGCAATGGCCGCATTTGAAATTCCCTCTGGGGCCATCTACTCGCTCTGTATTTATTCTCATATCCAAATGCACCAAGATGTCTTTAATACTTCTAGTCTTCCTATATCCTATCGATGGTGGAACCTCACAACCATCAATTTCAGCAAGTATAGGCCAGTGACGGCAGATGATTCTCTGGATGGAATTAGCCGGCGGGGTGTAGTCCATTGCCCACCTTATTCTATCAACCCCAGATCTAATTTTTGGCTTAAACAAATCCTCCCTGGGGACTGATAATGACCTCTCTTGTGCTCTTTCAAGGACATTCAATGGATATCCTCTTTGTTTAAATGTTCTCTCCATCCGATAGTACTCTATCTGGAAGTCCTCCTCCCTCGAGGAGTTCTGCTTTATTCTCAAAAATTGTCCATAAGGAATATTATTCCTCAGGTGTCTCAGATGAAAAAATTATAGTCTAAATAAGAGTTCCGGTCTGTGTTTTTCTTCTAGGGAAGGATCTGCAAAGTATTATTGGGGTCCCTAAACACAACCACATCTAGCAAGTTAAACCACTCTCAAGCTTAGGGGGATATTTTAGGCAACATCTGTTACGATACTTGGCTGGCAATGTCTGCAAAAGTTCACATTCACTTGCATTTCTTTCTCTCTCTCTCTCTCTCTCTCTCTCGCTTTAGTGATTTTGTTTCCCCTTAGTAATGCCATTGTGTGGCTAACTGGCAATGTAGGAACGTGACAACATTCCAATTACCATTTGATGCCTGTGTACCCCAAATTGGTCCCCATGTTGGGTCATACGCTTGCAAGTGTCCTCTACATATGTAAAACTAGCTTTGGGCTCGGGGGGGGGGGGGCGGAATCTTAATAATAATAATATTCGATTTATATACCGCCCTTCAGGATGACTTAACACCCACTCAGAGTGGTTTACAAAGTATTTATTTATTTATTTATCTATTTATTTATTTATTATATTAGATTTTTAGTCTGCCCTCCTTGCCAAGCGGGCTCAGGGTGGAGCACAACATTTTAATTTACATAAAAACACATAAAAACAGATAAAACATTACAATAAAATTTAAAACACTGCATACAATAAAAACTCCTCCTCAGATGGTGATAGAAGAGTTATTTCATTTCAGACATGGCCCATATATCAATATCTATAATATATAGGGTGGTGGGCAGATCTTTTCAAGTCAAGTCAAGTATGGCCGGCGGGGGGCCAGCCATTATTATCCCCACAATAAAACACCTTGTGGGGTGGGTGGGGCTGAGTGACCCAAGAACACCCAGCTGGCTTCAAGTGGAGGAGTGGGGACTCAAACCCGGTTCTCCAGATTAGAGTCCAGGGCTCTTAACCACTACACCAAACTGGCTCTCTTCTGGCTGTATTACATACACAGTTCCCATATTGGGTTAAGAAGTCTTCCAGGGAAGGGCAGATACTTAACCAGAGAGTAACTTTATTAACCTGAGATACAGAACAAAAAACGAGACGCAAAATTAGCAACACCAAACGTGGCAGCAAAGTACGATAGGAATATTGTCGTAGGCTTTCACGGCTGGAGAACAATAGTTGTTGTGGGTTTTCCGGGCTGTATTGCCGTGGTCTTGGCATTGTAGTTCCTGACGTTTCGCCAGCAGCTGTGACTGGCATCTTCAGAGGTTAGAGTTCTCTGTCTTTCGGTGCTACACCTCTGAAGATGCCAGTCACAGCTGCTGGCGAAACGTCAGGAACTACAATGCCAAGACCATGGCAATACAGCCCGGAAAATCCACAACCATACGATAGGAATAGTTAGAATCTCCGTTTAACAGCTTCCTAAGCAGGGAAGTCCTACAATTATAATGTGATCATACAGTTCTACATTAAATAAAGTTCTCATATCCTTTGTCTTCACAATCGGGTACTCGTTATAGATGCCCATCCTTCCAGACACTGTTGAAGTTTATCAAGTTCCATCCCGCTGAATAACTGCAACTATTATGGGTGGCATCCATTTTACACCAGTGAAGACACTTCCATTTGCAGAGAAGAGGGATGCTTTTTACCAATACCCTTTTTTATAGCAGACCCATATTTTGCCCCTCATGCTATTTGTAAAGGTTCTGTGACTTGACAGGATCTTCCTTCTTCGAAAGTTTCAAAACTTGGGTTATGTACCTGTAAACTGTCTAGTTAACAAAAAGGCTTTTAGAGTCTCCAATTTACAACAATTCCCTTGCTGCCTTCCAAAGGGTGCTCTTTAATTCCAGCATCATATCCACCATGATACACTCTGCCAGTCCCTGGCAGGCAGAATCCCCAAGTTCCCCACAGCAAACACGCAGGTGTATTGGTTGAAGTAACTTTATTAGAGATCCATCAAGTTCAAGGTGCTCAGACAGTGGAATTGGCAGAAGTGACGTAAATGGTATTGGTGATGTTAGTTATAGGGAGAGTTCCCGCCATCAGGATAAGGACCATTAAAGTTTTGGGCGCCAAGGAGCAAGGGGGGTGAAGAGGAGAAGCTAGGTTTAGGCTAGACAGAACAAAGAATGAAATCATCTGAGTTCCCAAGGATACATTTCAAGCCGGCCGCAGCCAGCCTTCAAGGACACTCGCTGAAGGCAGCAGGGAAAGAGAAAGTAAATACTTGTGAGATAACCTACTGCCTTAACATCAATAAGGAACTTCTCATGCCCTCAGAAGGCCAGTACATAACACAGAATACATTCATGGCAGATATGCAGATAGGTATATATGGCACACTCCCTATCTGAGTGCCTGAAGCTGACGTAATGCAAAATAACAAATCACTCAATTGGGCTCCATGAAGTGGCTCCCACAGAAGGAGTTATTAGGCTGGTTCAGTTCAAACAGAGACATGAGTGGGAGATGGCTGAACGTGTTTTCTAGAAATCGCTGGCCACATTTATCCCTTGCCAGCAAAAAGGGGCGGGGAGAGGCATTTCTCCATTGCCAAGCCTACCATGTGACGGGTGTTAAAGAACTCCAGCGGGCACAGTTATCCCAAAGAAAGTTCTCTTTCTGGCAGGTGCTATACAAGCAGGTAATGCACTGCTCCCATGAGCCAAATATATCTTGAGGCAGAGATCTGATTAATATGCAGAGAAGGCTACGGCACGGGTGTTCCAGGGAAGAGAAAGCGAGTTTCTTTTTATAGCTTTCTGTTGGCTTGAGCCTTAAATGACATCTTAAGCAGCACAGGAATGTTTAGAATCAGAGATGCCAGCACACCGCCTGATTCAGTGATTTTTTGCACGCTCAGGAGCTTTGGTTATAACATGGTGCCCCCCTTCCCACAATGGGTTCCCTGTTCACTTCCATGTAGGGGACGCTCGTGCAAGTGTGTAGAAGTGAATGGAGAAGAATACATACGGAAGAGTTTTGCAACTATTTTGGATTGAGCACCTGATCTCGGTTCCAGTCTGACCATATTTTGAGACACAGGCAGTTTCCACCCAGGTGTTTTGCTCTGCCTTGGCTCTCAAATGGGAATGAATTTTGCCCCATCACAATTCCATCCTTCAATTGTTCATAGAATCATAGGGTTGGAAAGGATCTCCAGGGTCATCTAATCTAACCCCCTACACAGTGCAGGAAACTCACAACTACCTCCCCGCAACACACACCCAGTCACCCCTGCTCCACGCCCAGAAGATGGCAAAACATGGCCAAGATCCCTAGCCGAACGACTGGAGAAAATTGCTACCTGACCCCAAGGTGGCAATCAGTATTACCCTGGGCGTATAAGAAAGGGCCACAAGAACTAAGCCCTGATGCAACCCTTCCTGCCCTCCCCCTCATGATCTGCCCAGGTTCACGGAATCAGCACTGCTGTCAGGTGGCCATCTAGCCTCTATTTAAAAACCTCCAAAAAAGGACAGCCCACCACCTTCCAAGGAAGCCTGTTCCACTGAGGGACCGCTCTAACTGTCAGGAAGTTTTCCCTAACATGTAGCTGAAAATTCTTTTGATTTAATTTCAACCCGTTTGCCGGTTCCTGGCAGGTAGATCCCTCAGCCCCTCTCCAGTGAGCACACATGGGTTCCAACAGAAAAGGCTTTATTCAGGATTTCACAGTTCAGGTCTGAACTCCATCACGGAGCTTGGTAAAAGTGGGAATTCAAAACAACAGGTCAATATTATACTTGAGTTTTCCCACGTTCCAGTAACGGTTATGTTTTGGCACGCAGGGTTACACTGGTTCTGTGAGAACCCATTACAGTTATGGCTAATTCCCAGCATCTGGGCAAAGTAGCAAAGGCAAGCGCCTGGAGTCTCCAAGGTCATTTCTAGCTCAGAGATGCATAGTTCTGTAAGATAACATGAGGCCCATCCTGGCTAGAGGAAAGACAGTTATAATATGAAAAGAACATGGCTTCTGAGAGAATACAGCAGGTTAAACATTAGACATTCAATGGACTGTGGCATCAGTGACAGAATAAACAAACAAACATGGCATGGATATACAGAGACATGACACCGTTGGTTCTGGTCCGACCTTCGGGGGCAGCAGAAAACAACTCTGCACCAAGTACTTCAAGATGGTTATCATAGATCACCTCTGAGGTCCAAGCTACACATGACGAATGACACTTGAACGGCAAGTGTATTTCTCCCTGTTCACTTGTCCTCCACTCAATCCACTTGCTGTTCAAGTGTCATTCGTCATGTGTAGCTTGGCCCCCAGTCGCCTCCTCTCCAGGCTAAACATTCCAAGCTCCTTCAGCCTTTCCTCGTAGGACTTGGTCTCCAGACCCCTCACCATCTTCATTGCCCTCCTCTGGACACATTCCAGCTTGTCTATATCCTTCTGAAATTGTGGTGCCCAAAACTGAACACAATACTCTAGGTGAGGTCTAATCAGAGCAGAGTAGAGTGATACCATCATTCCGCGTGATCTGGACACGATGCTTCAGTTGAGACAGCCCCAAACCGTATTTAGCTTTTTAGCTTCGTTCTACTGAAGCTTTCCATGGTTTCCCCTGGTTTGCTCCTATTTCCCAAACTTGCTTGGATACAAAAGGATCATAGTCAGGGCTTTTTTTCTGGGAAAAGGGGTGGTGGAACTCAGTGGGTTGCCCTCGGGGAAAATGGTCACCTGGTTGGTGGCCCCGCCCCCTGATCTCCAGACAGAGGGGAGTTGAGATTGCCCTCCGCGCCGCTCAGCATTTGCAAAAGCGATGAATGAACAGTGAAAAAGTGTCACCGTATGGAAGCAGCCACCATAAAGCTGCTATTTCTTATGATTGCCAAACACAGCTTGCGAAGAATCCTTCAAGCACACGGTTTCTCCATCTCACAGAGTGCTGTAAGCAGAACTATTAAGTAATGAGGAACCCTGAAGACCCCAAACACTGGAGATGAAAACTACAGCAATTTGTTTTGCTATAAACACCCTAAGAACATTGCTGTCCAGCCCTTGTTACAAACTGCTGAGGTATTATATCCCCAACCCACAATTTCTATTTACAATTTCCGGTGTAATCAAGTTTGCTTTCTGAATTAACCCCAAAAGGAAAACAAGCAAGAACTGGAACACGTACTGTGTGTGTGTGTGTTTTTTTAAAAGAGTCTAATCGGCTTTAACACCTGCATAAGCTTTGCATCAAGCTGCAGCAGTACGAAAAGTGCCCCAGGGGCAATTCACCTGGACCAGTGAGGCTCAAGAAGCAGCAAAGCGGCCTGCGATGACCTACTTCGGGGGACCCACCGATCTGTAGGCAGAGGCGGGGATACGTCTGTTAGGGGGAGGGGAGGGGGGTTGACATCATGGCTGTTAGCAGGAGAAATGCTTTGACCTAATTAGCCAATCTAGGCATTGGTTCGAGACTACGAAATGAGTGAGGAAAGAGGATCCTTGCAGGGAACGAGCGGGCCCCCCTCCCCGCCCCCCTCTTTTAAAAGCGTATCCAGAACTGCAGCCAATCGACTACGGACGTCTGACGATGGGGGATACAGACGGAGGCCACTTGTGACAGTCATCGTGGGGGCATAAGGAAAGAGAACCCCTCTTTGTGCTTCCTCACAGGGCCATCCTAAGCAAGACTGAACCCTTGGAATCGCTCGCATTAGAAGGATGTAACGCTGCTTACCATAGTGTTGCTACAGTGAAATCCAAAGCAGAATTACTCCAGTCTAAGCCCATTGAAACCAATGGGCTTAGATTGGAGTAACTCTGCTTAGGATTTCACTGTTAGTCACTTTTTTGGTGGGGGGGAAGAATTTTTCTTTATTTAAACTATAAACAGTAACATAAATGATATAAACAATAAACATAGAAGATAAAAAACATCATAAAAACACAGACACACACACTAACAATACATATAAACATAAAATAACAATTTAGAAAAAGAAAAAGAAATTAAAGCTAAAACTGCAAATTGAGTTCCGATTTTCTTTGCAACAAACATACATCATTTTCAAAGTCTCACTTAAGAGCCCTCTTTTTTCTATTGTTCATAATTCTTAATTCCAGATATCATCAAGTCATTATTATTATCTATTTCATGTGAAAAGTCTATAAATGGTTTCCATTCAGTCAAAAATGCAACTAATGTCTTTCCTCTAATCAGTGAAGTAAGTTTTGTCATTGACACAAACTCCACCGTTAGTCACTTTAAACAACTGTAATTCCCAAGATTCTTGGTGGAGGGGAAACCACAAGGGGCAAATTAATTTGTTATAGGCCTCTGTTTCTCTCGTCAAGTCTTGTCTGCAAAGGGGCCAGCGAGACAAGATGGCTGCTTGGGGAGGCCATGAGGACGCCACAGCATCTGGTCTGTTCTGAAGCCTCTGCTTCACCCCCCGCCATTTTGTTCTGATGTTCCCAATGGCTTCTTTTGCATGCCGCGTCATCTCATGGGAAGGCACATCTGCAGCGTAAGAAATGTGGACATTGCACGTCCAATAAGGGGGTACAGGCGACCTCCCAAGATATTTGATAGAAAACAACTGTTATTGTGCTCAAATATGTTTTTTTAATTTCCCCCCCTTTTTATTGAAGATACAAGCCTTATATAGACTAGATAAAAATATGACAGCAATGGTAACAGTTCTACACATAAGCCTGTATAAAAAGTTTTCAAATATCTAAAAATAAGTCCATGTGCAATTGTACATTCAGATGGTGATGATAAGGCAGAAAGATCCACGAGCCACAGAATTACGGAAAGTGGGCACTTGTCTTTCCCACATTGTAATAGAAGTCATTTGTTACAGAAAGGCCATGGAGGGTCCATTTCAGTTGACCACTGGTCAGGCTCCAAGAGACAGGCAAATAATTTGGTACATAGATAACCTCAGGGCTTTTTTTCTGGGAAAAGAGGTGGTGGAACTCAGTGGGTTGCCCTCAGAGAAATAGTCACATGGCTGGTGGCCCCGCCCCCTGATCTCCAGACAGAGGGGAGTTGAGATTGCCCTCCGCACCGCTGAGCGGCGTGGAGGGCAATCTCAACTCCCCTCTGTCTGGAGATCAGGGGGCGGGGCCACCAGCCATGTGACCATTTTCAAGAGGTTCCAGAACTCCTTTCCCCTGCGTTCCCCCTGAAAAAAAGCCCTGGATAACCCCAACAATCAATTAATATTCTAATATCAATGAGTATTCTAATGTAAAATTAATATTGCTTCCTTCCAAAAAGACCAAATAGCTCGACTTGCCCAATGTGTATACTTAAGAGATGTGACTTAAAAGTTACAATGCCAGCAATTAAACATCTTACTTGATCCTTGACTTGAAAGGTGCTGTGGCATCTAATATATCCTAAACATAACTTTTTTGCTGAGTAAGTTGCAGCTTGAGATCTATAGAAACAACAAGTATAAAGCTCGAGGAGTTGACATACACTCAGAAGTGGCCATTCTGCACCCATAAATACATGTTTAGGGGCTTGCGAACAAAACCACTCAGTTCTCTGTGGCCCTCTGTGCCTGTGGCAGTTGAGCCCTGCTCATGGCTATTTACTTCATTTATATCCTGCCTTTCTCCCTAGTGCAGACCCAATGAAGCTTACATTGTTCTCCTCTCCTCCATTTGATCCTCACAACAACCCTGCGAGGTAGGTTAGGTAGAGAGTGTGTGACTAGCTAAAGCCGCCCCCCCCCCAGCAAGCTTCCCTAGCAGAATGGGGTTTGGAACCTCGGTTTCCCAGATCCTAGTCTAAACTCTAACTGTTGGGGTTCTCTATTGACTCACTTCCCATGAGTTAAAAAACTTGAAATTTTGTATGCAATATGCAGAACTGCCGTGTTGTGACAAATGAGACAAACCAGAAGTTTGCCACAGTAGAAACTTCCTCCCTGATCCAGATGTAACTGTAGGCACCCAGTTATAGACAGGGCTTTTTTTCAGCTGGAACGCGGGGGAACGGAGTTCCGGAACCTCTTGAAAATGGTCACATGGCTGGTGGCCCTGCCCCCCCGATCTCCAGACAGAGGGGAGTTGAGATTGCGGTGCAGAGGGCAATCTCAACTCCCCTCTGTCTGGAGATCAGGGGGCGGGGCCACCAGCCATGTGACCATTTTTGCCGAGGATGATATAAACTTTAAAAAACTTCCCCCTTGTTCCAGCTGACCCACAGTGACATCATTGTGCAGTCCTGAGTTCCACCACCTCTTTTCCCAGAAAAAAAAGCCCTGGCTATAGATAACACCTGGTGCCTCCGGACGGCCGTCTCTGCTCCAAGCAAAGGAGGCCTCCGCCTAGTTCATGAGCTACAGACGTGTGTGTGTGTGTCCAGTCACTGAACACCAAGCCTGATCTGCGCAGCCCTATCTTGGGCTCTGGTATACAGAAAAAAAATGGCCTTGCAATCGGACAAAAAGCAAAAACCGAAAAAAAAACAACCCTGACCTGATGAGGCCTGAAAATGCTTCTGAAGGGCTGGAATGGGGATAAGCAGCTCAGAATCAGTTACGGAAAGAACGGAGGCCAGTGGGGAAGGGATGAGAAAACCGGCCTAAACCCCGGGGAGCTTACAGAATCCTGGAAGGGCGGAGAGATTGTGAGCGGTGAGTGCAGTTCCTCCCACACCATTTTGCTTGCTGAGATCCCTCACAGGCCCCCAGCTTGTAGCTACACAAATGACGAGTAGGTGTTAGAGGCAGGTACGGATCATTCTTTCCCCCCAATCGGATCAATTATTGAGCGCTTGCTGCATAAGGCAAATTAACACCAACCCATCTTTTGGGAGTCTGGGCTCATCCGCCTGCAAAAAAAGCCACTTGATGCAGAGACAGGTACTGTGAAGGAGCAACTCTTTTCTCCATCAAGCGGTAGCAAAGCTTCTAATAATTCTCACCAGAACTAGCTCATCAACTGCCGACTATTGGAAATGGGTCAATTTTCAACAAGCAGGTTGAAACCACAATGGACTCCGTGTCCACTAGCGGACATCCTCAGCTTTTGGGATCTGGGAGCTCTCGGAAGCCATCGTCCTCATTCTCTTCAGGGTACGGCAAGGCAAGGACATTCGTGACCGGATGGATCCAGGACGTTGTCTGTGTCACGTGGCTAGGCAGGAACAAAAGCAAAAGTGATTAACAGTGCAATCCTACGGACACTGTCCAGGGAGTAAGCATAACTGAACAGACTGGAAGAGCATTCTGAACAGACCTGTTTAGGATTGCTCCCTAAATGTACTACCCTGCCTGACAATTAGAAACACACTTTCCTGTATAAGCCATAACTGGGCTATTGAGAATCTAGCAGATGTGATCACAAAAAGACAACCTTACAGCTGTGGAGATGAATCTTTTGGTACCAGGCAGGAAAGCACTCAGCCTGCACTGGGGTAATACAGCAGGTAGCCTTGCTAGGTTTTTTTTTTAAAAAAAATACAGCAGACACTTGCCATTCATGAATTTGTGATGAGTGATTTCCCTTGTTTGTTTGTTTGTTTGTTTATATTCCGCCCTCCCCACAATTGCAGGCTCAGGGTGGATTACATACAATACAATACATTAAGTACATTAATATATATATACTTTAAAATCAGATAAAAATACATAAATATTTAAAATGATGTAGCAGCACTTCTCGAGAAGATCCACCACCCAGTCCTCTCCACAGAGGTTTAACAGAAGGCTGGGCGGAAGATGCATCTGGTAGGGAGGGCAGATTTTCCTCTGTTTGGTCGGCAGAGAGGCCTTAGCCAGCATCAACCATATGCCTGGTGGAACAGCTCCATCTTACAGGCCCAGCAGATCCGGCCGGGCTCTGGTCTCTTGAGACAGAGTGTTCCACCAGGCTGGAGCCAGGACTGAAAAGGCCCTGGCTCTGGTTGACGCTAGGCGGGCCTCCCTGGGGACAGGGATCATTAACAGCTGTTTGTTGCTGGATTGATTTGCAGTCTGATCATATGATGCCATTTCTAACCTGTTACCATGACATCCTTGTGATCACCGCATTGTTAAATTTTGCAAAAAAAAAAATCGTCATCTATGGATGACAGGCTATGGCAGATAGAGCCCTGTACCCTCACAGCAAGCACTCCTTGGTCTTGGGCGAAAAGGCTTTATTCAAGGATTCAGATCATGTTCATAGATCTGTCCACAGGTTGATCAGAAGGTTGGCAGGAAGAACAAGATCTGCAAAAGGTATCGTTCTCATAGGTCCCAAGTACACATGGCCCCTCCCAACAGGAAAACGTAACTTCTGGCGCGAAGTTCTGAGAACTCCCCAAATAGTTTACATGCTTCGTCTAGACAAAGGAGAGAAGCAACAGATTAAGAATGAAACACGGGATTCTTCTTTCCCCTGAGAATTAGCAGGTTTGCAAGGTCAGAGACACTGAGCTTCAAAGCACAAGAGACAAGACACTCTGGATACATCAGGGCTGTGAATACAAGGCAAGTTATGGCATCAGCAATAGGATATCAAGGCACAGCATAGAACAATGGTTCAGCACAGAACACTGGTTCATAGCAACACATCAGCTGGAAACAATGGCATGGATGTGACAGACAGGACACTTTTTGCTACTGGAAGGCAGCAGAGCCCTGCTTCCCAGCATTTGCAGATTTCACCATTCCCAGTGATGCCGGAAATAGAACCCCCCCCCCCCCCCCGTGAATAGCAAGGGTCTACAATATCCACATGGATGTTCTTGGAATTGAATTGCTCAGTGGGGAAAGCGCTCCATCTTTGAAGAACTGATATTCAACATCATAAGCAATGTTTTAAATGTTTATAAACTGCTTGGGAGGAAGATGGCAGTTCCGCCCAGTTCAAGGATTTCAGACAAGAGATGCTGGGGCGGGGAGAGGAATTTTCTCCCCCTGAAATCCCAGTGAGAGCTTCTGCCAGTCCAAGGAGACAATACTGAGCTCGATGGACCAAGGGCAACTTCAGATAAAACCCTCAGCAGATCCACTCACCTGGACTTCCCTCGTGGTGTAAGCCCCTTTACAGGGAGGAGCCTTTAAAGACAGCGGCCAGTGACCCGCTGGGAAATAGGCGGGTCACTGGAATAATCCATCAAGGCCTGAGTTCATTCTAACTAGGGGATTAACCATTTGTGAGTAGGTAGCCATGGTGTTCTTTTGAAGATGCTTATAGCTCAGTGCCAAACCTCTTGCTTTGGGAATCATTGGCTTCAATTGACCCCCCCCCCCCCAAATGAAGCAGCCTCATTTAGCAAAGTCAAACACATCGGTCTGGTTATTAAGAATAGAAGGGACAGCAAACCTCGATAATGTGGACAAAAACCTGAAGCAAACCATGAGATGCGTTCACTCTTCCTTTCCAGTGAGTGGGCAGGGCATAGGTCTCCCCACGTTCGCAGGGAAGCATGCCGTTAATAATAACAGCATTGTGCTCTGCTAACAGATTCAGAATCACTGCAGTCAAACCTCTGCAGAAAGGATTGTAAATCGGAGACAGTCTTTAGCAAAATGCAAACAAAGGCAACTTTTGAATTTTCATAAGCATATGAAAGAGTTGGTAAACTAAAGAAGTCTAGAGACAGGAAGTTTATCCCCCAATAGGGTGTGATCCTAAGTCACACCATTAGCCCAACATGCAGAAAGGAGAAGCCGAAATGGATGGCTGAGGAAGCTCTTAGAATTGCTAAAGACAGACGGGAAGCAAAAGCAAAAGGTGACAGAAACAGAGTCAGAATTCCAAAGGCAGCTTTTCAGCGATCTACACGCAGAGACAAAGAAATCCATTATAATAACCAATGCAAAGAAATAGAAGAGAACAACAAAAAAGCAAGAACAAGAGATCTGTTTCAAAAGATCTGGGAAATCAAAGAGAAATTCAAGCCATGGCTTGGGATGCTGAAAGATCAACACAGAAATACAGTATTGTCCGGGGTCTGAACCCCAGCCCCCAGACTTGACAAAAGGGAACAGCAAGTCAACCGGGCTGATGGGCAAACAGAGGGGGCAGCCAGCAGACAGCAGGTCAACTGGTCAGCCAGCTGACAGCAGGTCAACTGGTCAGCCAGCTGACAGCAGGTCAACCGGTCTGACTGGCAGGCAGAGGGGGCAGCCGGGGGACAGCAGGTCAACCCCTCCCATGGGCAAATGGAGCCAGAACCTGCCGGTGCTAGGGGCAAGGGGCAAAAGCCCAGGGCCTCAGGAGGCAGGGGGAGACAGAGAGAGGCCAGTGAGTCCCACTCCCCTAGGGAAGGAAAGGGGACTAAGCAAGGCGGAAGGGGGCAAGGGCAGAGGGATTGGGGGCCCAGCAGTCACCCACCCAAAGGCCTTACCTGAGGAGGAGAAGCAGCAGCAGCCCCAACAGCCCAAAGCCACGCCCCAGCTAGAAAATAGTAGCCTGGCCCAGGAGTTGCCAAAAGCCAAGCCACTCCAGGTGGGGCTATTGGAGGCACTCTGCAGGAAGCCCTGGGCATCAAGCCAAGGAGCTGCAGCTGGACCCACCTTCAGCCATCAGCTCAGCCAGGCAGGCCGGGCTGCTAGCCAGGGGACTGTAGCTGGACAGGCCTTCAGCAATCAGCCAAGGCAGGGAGGCTGGGCAGCCAGGGAACAAGGCACAGCTGGTGCTGGTCAGTGGGGCCAGATCAGCTACCCCAGCTGCAATTGCTTGGTGCAGCCCAAGACCAGGCTGGAAGAGGGGTGGGACAGTAGAAGGAAGCCCTATAAAAGCTGGCTGGGAAGAGCCTTGAGGTGGTGGATGTGAGTAAGGAGCAAGGATGTGGAGTGAGAGCAGAGAAGTGCAAGAGTGGAGGCTTGGAGGAGAGTTCTGGAAGGAGGAGATGAGGGAGGATGCAGAGGGTAAGCAGGCCAGGTTGAGCAGGCCAGCGAGTGGACTGAGAGGGAGTCTGGGTGAGGTATACCGCCCCTCCTTCCACAGAGCAGGGTCCTGCAGAATCCCTGCCCCCCCTGTGATGTCAGGAGCAGACCGCCCAGTGCCACGCCCAGTGGCAGCCACAGCAAGCCCTGACAAGTATCTGATCAGGACAAAATAAAGGAAAGATAGAAACAATACACTGAAGAACTATACAGAAGAGATGGAAGGATGACAGATATTTTTGAAGAAGAGTCCTTTGATGAAGAACCAGAAATCTTAGAAAGTGAAGTAAAAGCTGCACCATAGCAATTGGGAGAAACAAAGCACTGGAGTAGATGGAATACCAAGAGAGCTATTTCAAGCTACAGAAATGGAGTCCATCAGAATCTTAACAAGAATCTGTCAACAAATATGGAAAACAAAACAATGGCCCACCAACTGGAAGCGCTCAGCCTACATTCCAATTCCAAAAAAGGGGATGCCAAAGAGTGCAGCAACTATCGGACTATCGCATTAATTTCCCATGCAAGCAAAGTGATGCTCAAAATTCTACAGCAAAGACTCTTACCATATATAGAACAAGAAATGCCAGATGTTCAAGCTGGATTCAGAAAAGGAAGAGGCACTAGAAATCACACTGTCAATTTACAACGGCTACCAGAGAATTTAAGAAGAAAATCGGCCTGTTTTTTATAGATTACAGCAAAGCTTTTGACTGTGTGGATCATAAAAAGCTATGGAGAGTTTTAAAAGAAATGGGGGTGCCACAACATCTGATTGTTCTGATGCGCAACCTGTATTGTGGATAAGGGGCTACTGTCAGGACAGAATATGGAGGGAAAGAATGGTTTCCAACTGGCAGGGGTGTCAGACAAGGATGCATATTATCTCCCTACTTATTCAACCGCTATCAGAGAGTATCATAAGGAAAGCTGGATTAGATTTAGAAGAAGGTGGAGTAAAAATTGGTGGAAGGAACATTAACAAGTTGAGATAGGCAGATGACACCATGTTACTGGCAAAAAATAGTGAAGACTTGAAACGACTACTGATGAAGGTTAAGGGAGAAAGCCCCAAAGCAGGATTACAGCTGAACATCAAGAAGACAAAAGTAATGACTACTGAGGAGTTACACAATTTTAAAGTTGACAATGAGGAAATTGAAATTGTTCAAGATTTTCTATTCCTTGGGTCAACCATCAACCAACTGGGAGACGGCAACGAGGAAATTAGAAGGAGATTTAGACTTGGAAGAGCAGCTGTGAGGGAGCTAAATAAGATCCTTAAAGATAAAGATGTCTCTCTGGGAACCAGATCAAGATAATCCAAACTATGGTATTCCCCATTACTATGTATGGATGTGAGAGTTGGGCACTGAAGAAAGCTGACAGGAAGAAAATTGAGTCACTTGAAATGTGGTGCTGGAGGAGAGTTCTGCGGATACCATGGACAGCCAAAAAGACAAATAAGCGTTTACTAGATCAAATCAAGCCTGAATTCTCCCTAGAAGCTAAAATGACAAGACTGAGGCTATCATACTTTGGTCATATCATGAGAAGACAAACATCCTTACTTTTGTCTTCTTGATGTTCAGCAGCAATTCTGCTTTGGCGTTTTCCCCTTTAACCTTCATCAGTAGCTGTTTCAAATCTTCAGTATTTTCTTCCGGTAATGTGGTGTCATCTACCTATCTCAACTTCTTAATGCTCCTTCCACCAATTTTCACTCCACCTTCTTCTAAATCTAATCTACTTTCCTTATGATATCCTCTACACAGAGGTTGAACATTTAGGGAGATAATATTCATCTTTGTCTGGTACACCTTTGGCAACTGGAAACTATTCTGTTTCCCCATATTTCCCCCTACATGATATTTATTTACTGATTTTATTTATTGTCAGGGTTGGAAGGCACCACAAGGGTTATCTAGTCTAACCCCCTACTAACACAGGAACTACAACTATAATATCCCCGACAAATAAGTATCAATTTGATGCTCAAATTGCTCCAGCAATGACTAATCCTCCAAGTCATAAAGAAGTCTGTTCCACTGTCAGTTCTAATTCTGTTAATCTTGCTGGAACAATGCTGATAGGAATACTTTTAAAGTTGAAATACTTTTTGAAAATGATAAAGAGATGCATCTGACGAAGAGAGCTGTGGTTCTCGAAAGCTGATGCTACTATAAAGTTGGTTAGTCTTATAGGTGCTACTGGACTCTTTACTATTTTACAACTACAGACTAACACAGCTAACTCCTCTGTTTTTTGAAAATGATGTATCTTTCAGTAGAGTCCAAAGAACAGAGTCCAAAGAACAGTATATTCATTGTATACACATGAATAAGATTCTGAGTAGACTTGCTTTGGATTGCGCTGCAAATCATGACATTTTGTAAATGGGATTGGGTTCAGGCGGCTCTGGACAACGGCTACCAATCAGAGCAGAGAGGGCTATTTTTGCCTTCCTCTGGGCAGAGAACCAGGGTCACTGGGGAGGGGAGGTAGCTGCGAATTTCCTGCCATGGGCTGGACTAGATGACGCTTGAGGTCCCTTCCAGCTCTAAGGGGTAGCTCAACGTATGATCTGCACGTGGTACAAGTGTTCTGAAGAGCCATTCTGGGCCCTGTAAATAAATGACGTAGAGGTGTGCTGAAATCTGTTTCAACACTTCCTAAAGTTATGCCTCCCCTGATGTCGTGGTAAAGAGCAGCTTCCTACACTCACAGAGCATTCGGCAACACTTGTAAAACGTTGCCTGTCCACACGTCGCCGTATCATCTCCATGCCACAGAACTAAGGCTTGGCTCAGAGGCCCCTGCAAATGAGCGCAGGGGTCTCCTCCGTGTTTGGGCTTTCTGAGGAAGAGGAGGGCCTCTCAGCTCTCAGCGCAGTTCCTGCAGGAGGGACTCCGGGGACTACTGGCTCACCGTTATGGCCTGCCCCTCCCTTGCCTGCTTTGGAATGGGGCCTGAGTTTCTTCTCCATTCCAGGAGTGAGGGGTGACGTGAGAAGAGGGGGGGGAAAGGGCCAGGGCACACAGCCCGACGTGGGCCTCAAAGCCTTTCCTGCACTGCACCGAATGACGTTCCGACGGGAGGTGCATCGGCAGGCAATCCCTCAGCCCCCTCCTCCCTACAGGCATTGGGACATGCGCATCTTTTAGTGAAACGAGAACCGCTCTCTTCCACAATGGGAGGTTTGTTTCAAGGACGGAAAGAACTGCAGTCAGCTTCAGAAACTACTCTAGTAGCTCATCAGCATGGAAGATAAGGCAACATGAGCTTCGTCTTGATTTCATCCCTCAGGACCTGCTACAAGCTTTGGTGCAGAACACAGGAGCACGGAGGGAGAGGGGAGATGGCGACTCGGGGGCAGGCGCGGAGCATTTGCTTGGCACACAGAAGCAGGGCCGGTGCCAGGGTTTCTGGCGCCTGAGGCGAGATACCTACTTGCGCCGCCCCCCCCCCCCACTAACCAATTTTAAAAAACAGAAGAAATGTAGGAAAAATGAAAAGCACAACACTTGAAACTTTTTACATTTTTAATTTAATTTTTATTTCTTAATTTAAATTTTTTAAATAAGTGTGAGAATAAATAACAACAGTCTTTGTTTTTCTTATTGTGAGCCAAAAATCTATTTTGTGAGCAGAAACAGCAACTTGCATTAAAGTTTTGAGCACACCTCCTTGTGCATGTGTGTGTGTGTGTGTAAAAAAGTTTCCCTCTCCCTTCCCACCTCTCTCTGAACCCAGAGACTCTTGGCAGTAGAAGGAGGGCTTCTCTTACAGGGCCGCTTGATCACCTTTGTCAGAGATCCCTTTCGGGAACTCCCCTCCATGCTCATCCTTCCCCCCCCACCCTTGGGTTTGAAGTGAGCAGCAACTGACAGCTAAGCATGTGGTGTATAAATATTGAAATAAACTATAGGGGGAGAGGGGGAAGGTGGGGGTGATATTATGGAAACTAGGGGATGAGAGAAGGAAGGCGATAAAGAGGGGGGCGCAGTGCAGGGCGCTGCTCTGCTGGAGTGAAGGGGGAGCAGCATTGAGATCGGAGAATAGCAAGGGGGTGGGAGAATGAAAGGGAGAAGGGGGGAGGGAAAGTAATAGAATTTAAGACAACTTTAAACCCGACAATTGTGATTTGTTCCTACCTGTTGCACAGGGACTGAAAGGGAATTGTGTGTGTCTCACCTCACTTTCTCCTTCCTCTGTGGCGGTGCACACGCAACCAGCCACTCTTTCCATCAAAAGCAGCCCCCCCCCCCGTCAAAAGCCTGAGCAAAGGTGAGAAGTAGAATTGATGCCAGCCGGGGAGGGGAAAAGGGATGTACTAAAAGGAATGACAGGATTGCCCACTGGAAATAATGGGAGAGGCTTGAAGGCCCATTGGAGAAAATGGGAGCCGGGAATGCCAATTTACTTGCATGGGCTCCATTGAAATGCATTACAACACAAAAAAAAGAGCAAGAGTCCAGTAGTGAAGAAGTGAGCTGAGGCTCATGAAAGCTCATACCCTACCACAAATTTTGTTAGTCTTACAGGTGCTACTGGACTCTTGCTTTTTTCTACTGCTACAGACAACACGGCTACCCATCTTGATCTATCAACACAGACCCCAGAGTGGAATGACAGTCCCTGGGAGAAGAATCAGTGGTCTGGGACTGGAATGGCAGTGGGTGTGGAATGACAGGGGGTGTCACTCCAGTCCCAGAGCCCTGACCCTATTCCCAGGAGCAGTCGTTCTACTCTTCAACCTGTCACTCCAGTCTCTGAGCACAGGTTCTGTTCCTAGAGGCTGTCATTCCACTCTGGGGCTGTCATTCCACTCCAAGAACGCTTCTACTACTCCCAGGGGCTGTCATTCCGCTGTGCAACCTGTCTTTCCTTCCTGACAGCCGCTGCCTGTCAGCATGGACAATGCCCGATCAACCGGTCATCTGACTCAATATAAGGCAGCTTCGTGTATTAATGTGTTCAATGAAATATACAGCACACAACACTTCATCAGGCTGTTTCACTGTTCGCTGCTGACGTCTATCAACCAACCACATTTAACACATTCCTTGATTCATGTACATCTCTCTCTCTCTCTGTAGTAACGCCACAGAATTTGGTCTCGTTAAATCTGACCTTGCCTCCAAATTAAAAAGCAAGTGTATCATAAATAAATATTAATCCCAGAGATCATCAATGCACACCCTAGGGAGCACGCTCGCAGACTGCCTCACTGCTTATTTATAGACCTCTCAGAGTGCTGTGGCTAAAGAGCTTTGACATAATCAGTCTGATGAGATAATCCCAGATTTACTGTTTTGCGGAACATTCCCATATTGGAAAATCCAACCCCACTCCTTGGGGAGGAACCTCGTCAAACGAGACCATGAAGTGGGAGTTCAAATCCCCAAGACAGGAGAAAATGCCTCGTACTAAATTCTCATTCTTGTCCGGTACTGACAGAGAGTGGTTTACCAAAACCACTTTCCAGCCTGGACACTTGAGATCTTATTCACTGAAGGTGCTAGGGGACGAAACAGTAAATTCTGAAAGCTTTGGAAAGACATTAATGCAAATTCCCACAGGTCCCCTCCCCTCCCTTCTATCCCATCCCAAGCCAAATAAAAACCTTTCCATTTAAAGTGTTGAGCCGCTTGGCCTGGCAAACCAGTCACAGTTTTAAGAGTAACCAACAGATTTATTTAAGGCCCCGACTCTTCCATAGAGCTTTAATGTTTGGCGGCTGGGTAACCATGATTACTGTAAGGAAAGGGAAATGTTTGCTTTGTCAGCTTTGTTCACTAGGAGTAAACCAGAAGCCAAAGCTCAAAGAAGACAATGACAGGACTGCCGATACAGGGGGATGCTTGACTCCCCTCAGGCCAGAGCAGGCAGGCCTCTTTGGGTGACTGACAAGTCCTAGTCTCCGGGATCTAGAATAATGCTTCTGCTGCATACATGCCCAGGCACTGAGACGGAGGTGCCTCTAAGGGCGCTGATGTAACACTGTCAAGTTTTTACAGTCATGGGTTTGTAAAAAGGAATACCAGAAACAGACCTGAGGCTTCCTTGTGGGGAGGGGGGATGAGGTTGGTTGGGCCTGGTGTATAAGAGAAACACAAGGGGATTGATACTGCAACCTGTTTATGGAAAACACTGATGGTGGCAGGTCTTTCTGTTCTCCTCCAACCGTTTCAACCCTGGGAAAGTATGTAGGCAGCATGTATAAGCTGCGTTCATGCCCATCATGGCAAACGGGGATTTAGCTATGGTTCAGTGTGCAACCACTCACAACCTCTCAGTTGCTGGCTGTACAGCCTGCTTTTTGAAACTTTTTGCAAAATCACTTTTTATCCATTGTTATCATATCTCAGGTACTTGTTCCAAATGCAGATATTTAAATGCACTCATTTAAGGAACAGCTTAAGGCTTACGAGGAGTCTGTTGTGAGGGCGAGATGGAAGCTTGCTCGTGAGGAGCTCGTGGGGCTTCTCTTTGATCTGCAGCTGGGGTCATCTGGTGGATGCTGGCCTTGCAGCCCGCCCTGCCTTCTCTTTTCACAGGTACCGCTGGCTATTTTACTGGGGCTCTGTGCAAGGGGCGTGAGCTGAAGGGCTCTTGGCCTGGGCGGGGTGTGTGTGCACAGCCTGGGAGCAGTCATCAGCTACACAAAGTGGAGGACATGAAAGGATAGGAAGACCATCACTATGTTATGAACTGTCCCTGAGATGACTGCAACATTGACTTGATGCTGTTTGCTTAACTATGCCACGATTGTAGCCCAAGTCTGTTACTTGAATTGAGACTACCAGTATGTTGTTGTGAAGTCCAGTCCTAAGCTTCTTACTACTTACTTCCTCCGTGGAAATGTCTGGCAAATTTCCTATTCAAGCACAGTTGGGAGCTGGTAAATATGGGAGTAGAACTTACCAAAGGCACCCCCAACATCAAGCAGTAATGCCCACTGCTTATCCAACCTCTGTAGTATTCCCTCTACTGACAATGGGGCCACTTCTACCCCCTGCTACACTAATACTCTGCAATACCAGATATGTTAGGAACAAGATTGAATGCATTGTTGGGATGTTACAGGAAGAGAAAATGGATGTGGCTTGCCTAACAGAGACGTGGCTGCAGGAAACTGACAAGGTGTGTCTGTCCCAACTAACTCACTCTGACTATGCAGTCCTACACCAACCTCGCTATGGTAGTCAGGGAGGAGGGGTTGCTGTTGTCCTCTGTGAGTCCTTCAGTTTCCACAGATCTCCAGTACAAGCTATGGCTGGTACTGACTGCGTGTTCCTGTCTTTGGGAATTAAAGATAGACTGGGGGTATCCTGCTTGTGTAGAGACCACCCAGCTCCCCCATAAGCCCCCTTTCTGAGTTGGCAGAGCTGCTAGCAGACACGGTGTTGGAGACCCCTAGACTTACTGTTCTGGGGGGCTTCAACCTCCATGCTGAGCGTTCAGAGTCAGGCCTGGCAACCCTGGGCCTCTCCCAAATAGTGTCAGGCCCCACACATGAAATAGGCCACACACTAGACTGAATATTTTGCACTGAACCTCTGAGGGAAAGTCTTATTTCAACATTAGAGCTTCGGCCTGAACCATGGTCAGATCATCATCTGCTGAAGACAAAAGTGATTATGGCCCCAACACCCCACAAAATATGGGGTCCAGTTAAAATGATCCATCCACATAGGCTCATAGACCCTTCCAGATTCCAAAATGCCTTGGGGGATTTTAGAATTCCAGACGCATGCTCCACAGAAGCTGCTGTAGGCGTGTAGAACACAAAGCTCCTTGAAGCTATTGACACCATTGGTCCTTGTCAACCCCTCTGGCCTTTGGGATGGAAGCAAGCACTATGGTTTACCATGGAGCTAGCTGACCTGAAGAGGGCTGGAAGACGTCTAGAAAGACGCTGGTGAAAAAGTCACGCGGAAGCTGATAGAACTTGCTACACAATGCACTGGAGGACCTATGAAGCGGAAATGAAAGCAGCATTGCTCATTTGAACAGGGTCTCTTGCAGGTGCCAGCCTGAACATGGGCAAAATCAACTGCAGCCCGTACACGGGCATTCTCTGTGGTGGCCCCTACCCTATAGAACAGCCTGCCTGAGGAGGTCAGGAAAGCTCTTGGCTTTCCGCAAACAATGCAAAACTGAATTATTTTAAAAGGCTTTTTTACTCAGATAGGAGGGTGGTATTGTAGGGAGGAGGTCTCGGATGTTTTGCCAATGAATTGGGAACCATGGGCTCCACCATTATGTTGCTTTATGTATTAACTGTTGCTTTGAATATGTACTCGTATATACTGCTTGTGCTTCATGTTGTCTAATATCAATCCTAGAATGGGTTATGTTCTGTTTCAGCAATCCTTCAACCCTGTATTGGATCCTTGCTAATGCTACGTCTTTGTGAACTTGTATTCATCTACCCTATGACATTGTTTATGGAAATGTCCTTGACACTGTACGGAAATGCCTACCCTTGTCCTTGCTACTGATTGTACTGATCTCACACTATGTAATCCGCCTTGAGTCTCAGTGAGAAAGGCGGACTATAAATGACATAAATAAATAAATAAATTTGTAAATTGTGCAACAAATTAAGGAATGACAGATAGCAAAGGGGCAGCCAAGAAGGGATCGCATAGTGGTAAAAATGTGAACTTAAAAAACTTTACATTAAATTTAGAACACGGGGTAATCAGAAGTGTTCAACATGCGGAGAAGTCACAGTATGGTGATTTTTTCCAAAGAAAAGTTCTTAAGAGAATGTGATAGCAAAATCTGTATTTGAGCACAAGGGTTGTTGTTGTTGTTGTTGTTACGCCTTTTTCACGGAGATCAAAGGCAACGTACACAATGCGAGTGAAAATACAATATATAATCAACAGCTAAGACATTCACTAAGCAAAGTACAAGAATAAACTATAGTTAGGACATTCAGGGAAACAGATACAATAGGAAATGAGGGAATCAACGGAATCAAACAGGATTGTACAAGGCAGAATTTATCCCAGATAACAAAAAGAAATACTGTTTCACTCCTCCCAGTATACATATCTTGAGATCGATTGTTTACCCAGAAACAGTCATTTGCTGAGCCATTAAACTTCCATAACCTCAACTCTGCCTTTACTAGCAACACTTACTTGACAAAGTACTGACAGATCTGCACCTACATAAACATCACTGCACACGCGATCACAGCACAGCACAGAAGAGAGACTGCACTGAAGCGAAGATGGGAACTCACACAGCCTTGAAGCTGCAGAAGCCAGCTACACAGCTATCAGAACCACATGGCACTAATCTAGATGGACTGTAACTGATTCAGCCTACAGGTGATGTATTGCACGTTTAAATGCTCCAAATACTTTAAAACAAATAAATCTTCCCTACCTACAGAAGGCTAGCACCTCAGGGTGGTTACAACAGAACCTTTGACATGGTATGACAGCTCTCTACCTAGGTAAGGGATTTTTACATGGGTGAGCATTCCAACATAGGTGGCCTCACCTGTGGTATGGAGTGGAACAGTTCAGCAAGAACTACATATTGTTCTGCCATTGAGTTTATTCTGTTCTTCGTGCTAGCAGTCCAAAATTTGACAGCCACGTAGTACTTTATAAAGAGAGACAGACAAGTGTGCAAGATTTTGACTTCTCCAGAACCCCTGGTCAATCTGGGTGTTAAAAACAGTGAATCCACAGACGGTACCAACAGCATAAAGCACACTTTGCATAATATTGGACAGGCACCACACCTTTTGAAGCAGGACACATCTCGCCACTTTCGCATGCTAGGCGTGTGTGCTGTTAATTACACCTAGGCTGCTTCCACATGTTCCCATTTTTTCAGGTTTTCCCTGTCTTCCCAATCTGCTTGGAGAACACACCTTTCACATGCATCATCTTCATGTGTGTTTTGTGCAAAAAAAAAAGGTCCTAACACAGAAAACATGTCCTTTATCTGTGTCTCGTCAAAAATGACTTTGGCGCATTCCCTCCCAACTTTCCTTTTTTTTTGGAGTGCATGCAGAATTGCGCTATACCGTTGCCCTGTCTTTCAGCTTCTGTAGAAACTAGGCATGCGTAATACTCCATTCTCTACTGTTGATTTCCTGCTCAAAGTTTTAAATGCGAAAGTGTTTAATAAGTATGTGAACAGTAGAGTAGCGCGATCGTGCAATTCCATATCCTACTATATAACAACAACAAAAATAATAATAATAATACAACATTCAATTTATATACAGCCCTTCAGGCAACTTAACACCCACTCAGAGTGGTTTACAAAGTATGTCATTATTATCCCCACAACAACGAAACGCCCTGTGAGCTGGGTGGGGCTGAGAGAGCGCAGAGAAGCTGTGACTACCCCAAGGTCACCCAGCTGGCTTCAAGGGGAGGAGTGGGGAATCAAACCCGGTTCTCCAGATTAGAGTCCCAGCACTCTTAACCACTGCACCAAACTGCCTCTATAAAAGGCAAACCGTGTTCCGGCCACTCACTTCTTATCTCTATGCAGGCACAGTATGCAGGGATAAGAAGCAAGTTGGGGGCAAAACCGTTTGCCTCCCTGCTGCCTCCTCGGGTCCACCAGAGGCC
The DNA here is from genome assembly GCF_028583425.1 of Eublepharis macularius. Lineage (NCBI taxonomy): Eukaryota > Metazoa > Chordata > Lepidosauria > Squamata > Eublepharidae > Eublepharis > Eublepharis macularius. The sequence continues at coordinate 2,948,908 of NC_072793.1, forward strand.
CAGAAACGCTCAGCACGGTGGCAAGGCCTTCCCAAGTTCCCGCAGTGGCCAGAGGGAGGGCTGTGCACAAGCCGTATGGTGGCTGAGGGGCCAGAGGAGGAGAGAGCTCCCGATCTCTTCCTCATCCCCCCCTCGACTGATGCTGTAGGGGAAGATGAGGGGCAGGGGGAAGCACTGCGAGGGCTGTTGTATTTTCCCACACAATAAGCCTTATTGCTAGTTTAAAATAAAATTAGAAAGGGCACTCCATTCTCAATGTTGTTCCTTGACTGATAGTCCAATTGCTGAGTGATCCAACGTTCAAGGAGAACTGTACATGGAGGCTCACTCGTTAACGAGCGGAACGCGTTACCTTCTCTCAAGGCCGCTAGAAGCTGAGACTCTGAAGACAGCTAGTTTCTCAGAGAGGCCTCTAGCAAGGAAAGGTAAATACATGCTTTCTCTCTTTTGTAAAAAAAAAAAAGAAAAAAGAGTATCCTCTAACCCTGTGAAGTTATGATGAATGTTTACTTGTTTCTGAACTCTTAACTGAAAAACTGACAGTATATGAGTATCTCTAGAAGTTCTCAGTCATTAGAACTAGAAATAGCGGAGTGGTTAAGAGGATGAGCTCTAAGCCTGAAGTCTCAGTTTCAACTGATGATTCAGACACAAATTTACTACCAGGCTTTAGGCAATACCCGCCCCCCTCCATTTCTCAGTCTCTGCCCTCCTGATAGTAATACTTTCCTACTTTATAGATCTCCTGTAAGCAGGGCTTTTTTTCTGGGGAAAGAGGTGGCGGAACTCAGTGGGTTGCCCTCGGGGAAAATGGTCACATGGCTGGTGGCCCCGCCCCCTGATCTCCAGACAGAGGGGAGTTGAGATTGCCCTCCGCGCTGCTAGGCAGCACGGAGGGCCATCTCAACTCCCCTCTGTCTGGAGATCAGGGGGCGGGGCCACCAGCCATGTGACCATTTTCAAGAGGTTCCGGAACTCTGTTTCCCCGCGTTCCCCCTGAAAAAAAGCCCTGCCTGTAAGGAATTCTGATGTAACGTGTGTGACCTGCTTTGCAGTGCAATCCCAGGGACCCTTTTAAGTAGGTGGAATTCAATAAACTTAGAGAGATGTAACTTTCCTTGAGAGGACATGGTTAAGGTTGCATTTGGGTGTGGAAGTCCTATGTTTAAATCCCCCCCCCCCAAAAAAACGAAGCTTGCTGAGCACAGCCTGCTTCACAGGGTTGTTCCAGAGGAGTGCCTGGAGTAACTATTCTGGAGGAGTTCGCCGTGTTAATCTGTAGTTGCAAAATAGTAAAGAGTCCAGTAGCACCTTTAAGACGAACCAACTTTATATACAATAAAGTTGGTTACAATATATACAATAAAGTTGGTTCGTCTTATAGGTGCTACTGGACTCTGTACGATGGAGTAACTGTGAAACCCAAATGTAACAAATAAGCATGGCATTGTCTTTTAAAAGCACAAAGCACTGCTGTTATTTCTTTTTGCTGGAATAAAAACCACTCTGGCTCCTAGCCAGGAGGATACTTCTGCTTTTACAATCCAACAAAAGCCAAAGAACAATACCAGAACGAGTACAGTAAATCTCTCTCTTTCTGACAGAGAAATTTGCAGGAACCCAGAACATGCCGACAGCCTGGGAAGTAACGTTTTTTTTGCAATCAAAAACAGATGGTTTGACCTGCAACGTCAACATTTCTTTTAATATCTTCTGTTTGTTTGGTCACCAGCTGGCCTGGGGCAGTGGGTCATTGGAAAATATTGGATGAAAACACACCTGTTGGGAATGCAGAGCACTAGAAGTCCTCTCTGATCACTAGCCAGTCTGCCGTGGCCACAGATGTACAGCATGTTCAGGGATCACAGAGAGAAAGGAAGAGGGCTATAGGCAAGGAAGGGGCAGACGAAAGGGAAGGAGGGAACCTCTCTGATAAGAGGCAAAAATCCAGGCGATTCCTGGACTCCGTCTCAAGCAAGGAAGCAGCCTCTGAGTGATTTGTTTATGCTGCCCAAGTAGTTAAAGTGGGTTTCAAGTATCAGAGAAGAAACGGAGGGTCAAGCTAGATGTGCGAGTTTTTAAAGAGTTGCGTCTGGGTCCTCCCTGCAGCTGCACAGCAGCTTTGGGGAATGACTGTTAAAAAATAAAGGAGAGCCCAAACAGTCTCAGAACGCCTGTCTGGGCAGGGGGGGGGCTCCTCCCTCCCTCCTCCCTCAAGATGTTTCCCCCTGTCAAAATAGCAGGGGAGGGAGGCTGTTTGGGGTCTCCTTTATTTTCTAACAGCCATTTCCTGTGGTGCAGGGGACTTGAGTTGGGTTTGGGTTCCTCAGACCCAATTTTTGTGTGGGTTCCTCGTTATTTCCAGTACTCACATCGGCATCCAAGCCAGTCTCCGGCTTCCCACGCTTTGGAGGCACTTCCCAACTAGGTGGCTTTGGGGGCCCTGCGGGTTTGGGTACGCTTCGGCCTCTCCCCCCTTGTGCCAGCTTTACAGGGCATTGTGCTGCAAAGTGTCCAGTGCCCCCACATTTTAAACATAGTCCTTGTCGCCATTGTAATTCTCTCCCGGTTACGGAGATAGGGGCTTTTGGACCTAGTGAGGTACAGCCCCTGCCTGCAGTGGTCGGTCTCCTCGCCCCAGCATGCTGCTGCATTCTAACAAGTTTCACTACTTGGGTTCTATTTTCAACCTCACATGCCAATTGAATCCATCCTAACAGGGTTTGTGGGTCATCTTGCATTAGTGCTCGATCTAGCAGGTCAGCATTCAATCTGTTTTGGAAAAGTTCAATTTTTACTTCTTCATGGTAGCCCTGAACTTTGGAGGCTAATGGTCTAAATTCAGCAGCATATTCCCTTACGGTTCTGGTGGTTCTGAATTTTGTTTGAGGCCCCTCCCCTTCTAAGGGGTCTTCACATTGGGCTTTGAGTGCATATACAAAAGCATTTAAGTCATGTAGCTCGGGAGTTCCCATGTTATGCAGGGTCACATACCATTCGGCTGCTGCCCCTTCCATTCGAGATCCTAAGTGGCTCACCCGACTGTGCTCCGAAGGAAACAAATGTCCCCAATCCTGGAAAAACTCCATAGCTTGTACTATAAAACATCCCAAGTTCCTGGGGCTTCTGTCGAATGTGACTTCCAATTTGAACCATCCTTGCGGCAGTCCCGCTGCGGGAGCTCCTGCTCCCCGTTCCCCCACCAGCTGGTGGATCGGGGCCACTCCAAATGGGGGTGGTTGAACGTGTCCTTGCGCCATGAAGGGTATTTGATTGGCTCCATCTGCTCCGTAGCCCCTTGGAGCTGCCTGTGGTATTCCTCTGTACTGTGGGTGAAAGGCTTGTGGTTGAACCTTCGGGGCTCCCTGAGGGGGGTATATTGGAGGACCCCCCATTTGCGAGTGACTCATTTGTACTCCTGCCCCCATTGGGACAATGATAGGGGTTCCCTGTGGTTGACCTGTTTGGGGCAACCACAGCCCTATGGCGGTAACACCTGCCCCTGTGCTTGCTGTGGCGGATGGGATCCTCAATGGCTGAATTTCTCCTTGTGGGGCCCCCACCTCCATCTGAGGTGGTAAAATGGGAATTGTCATCATGGGTAGGGGTGTTTGAATCTGTAAGTTCATCGGCACTCTCATCCCCATTGTGGCAATTGGCATCCCTGCGCCGCTCACATTTGGGGGAACGGTCAATTATTGGGCTCCCCATACTGACTTATCCCTACTTCCCGGGAGGGTATATTCGGTGCAGTCACTAAGGGAGAAAACAGGATAATACTTCTTCCTTCTGATCCTGTTGCTACTCCTGAGATTGAGGTAACTACTTGGTCATCCACAAACTGTGCAGGAATCATTAAAAACACTCTTCCTCTTCCAGGTGGTGCCATTCCTATAAAGTTTGTTGGATATTGTCCAATTTGCGGGGCTCTCCCCAGTTGTGGCAGGATAGGGGGTTTTCTTGGTTCCCCACATGCCCCCATCACTGGTCTCACCGATGCCTCTGGTGAACTTATGTTCCCTTGCTCTTTGAGGAGGTTTCGTTTCCATTCTTGTTGTATCCTCAAGGCATGGGCTAACTCCTTCTGAGTTGGATGCATCCCGTCTCTCACAGTTTGCGGCATCTGGCCCCCGATAGGGATTTCTGGCCTGGCCACAGCCTTTAAGTTGCTTGATTCCATGGAGTCCGTCTCTTCCTTGATGGTATAATCCACCAACGCGCGCTCATCACCAGGGGTTAATCCACGGTCCCCCTGTACTTGTAAATCTGACAACACCAATTGTGTTGCTTTACCCTGCTGTGCAGGCAGTCGTGGAGTCTGGTTGTTTGGCCTGGTCACGGCTCCTGACTCACAGAGGGCCAAAGGATCTGTTCCTGTCTCAACTGTAACTCCCTGATATTCCACAGCATTTCCAGGGGGTAATCCAGGGTCCCCTGATATTTGTAAATCCTCTGCTATGTCTCGTAACAAGCGGCACTCGTTGGTCTCAGCTATCCGCGGGGGCTTCAGACTCCACCTCGGGTGGCCCGTCAGATTGGCTGCTCCCCTCGCCATCATAAGAACATAAGAACATAAGCAAAGCCATGTTGGATCAGGCCCGTGGCCCATCCAGTCCAACATTCTGTCACACACAGTGGCTAGAAATCCAGTGCCATCTAAAGGACTGTCAGTGAGGCCAGGACACCAGAAGCCCTCCCACTGCCTTCCTTCCAGCACCAAGACAACAGAGCACCACCTCCCCACAAAGAGAATACCATCTATCTCCTGTGGCTAATAGCCACTGATGGACCTCTGCTCCATATATTTGTCCAGTCCCCTCTTGAAGCTGGCAATGCTTGTAGCTGCCACCACCTCCTGTGGCAACGAATTCCATGTGTTTATCACCCTTTGTGTAAAGTAGTATTTTCTTCTATCTGTTCTAACCCGACTGCTCAATAATTTCATAGAGTGCCCACGAGTTCTTGTATTGTGAGAAAGGGAGAAAAACACATCTTTCTCTACCTTCTCTAACCCGTGCATTATCTTGTAAACCTCTATCATGTCTCCCCTCAGTCGTCTTTTCTCCAGGCTAAAGAGCCCTAAGCGCCTCAATCTTTCCTCATAGGGAAAGTGTTCCAACCCTTTAATCATTTTAGTTGCCCTTCTCTGTACTTTTTCCAGTGCTATGATATCTTTTTTAAGGTGTGGCGACCAGAACTGTACACAGTACTCCAAATGAGGCCTCACCATCGATTTATACAGAGGCATTATGATATCGGCTGATTTGTTTTCAATCCCTTTCCTAATAACCCCTAGCATAGCATTAGCTTTTTTTATGGCAGTCGCACACTGTGCTGACGTTTTTAGTGAGTTATCTATCATGACTCCAAGATCTCTCTCTTGGTCAGTCTCCGCCAGTTCAGACCCCATCAACTTGTATTTATATTTTGGATTTTTGGTTCCAATGTGCATTACTTTGCACTTGGCTACATTGAACCTCATTTGCCACATGGATGCCCACTCTTCTAGCCTCGACAGATCCCTTTGGAGTGCCTCACAATCCTCTCTGGCTTTCACCACCCTGAACAATTTCGTGTCATCTGCAAATTTAGCCACTTCACTGCTTAATCCCAATTCCAAATCATTAATAAACAAGTTAAAAAGCATTGGACCCAATACCGACCCCTGTGGCACCCCACTGCTCACCACCCTCCACTGTGAGAAGTGCCCGTTTATACTCACTCTCTGTTTCCTATTAATTAGCCAGTTTTCGATCCACAAGAGGACTTGGCCCTTTATCCCATAGCTACTGAGCTTACTTAGGAGCCTTTGATGAGGAACTTTGTCAAAAGCTTTCTGGAAGTCAAGATAAACAATATCTATCGGGTCTCCCTTGTCCACTTGTTTGTTCACTCCCTCAAAGAACTCTAACAGATTGGTGAGACAAGATCTTCCCTTACAGAACCCATGCTTAGTTTTCCTCATCAGCTTTTGGTCATCAATGTGCCCACTAATTTTATTTTTGATAATAGTTTCCACCAACTTACCCGGTATTGATGTCAGGCTGACTGGCCTGTAATTTCCCGGATCTCCCCTGGAACCTTTTTTAAAGATGGGGACAACATTAGCTACCTTCCAGTCCTCAGGAACAGATGCAGAGTTTAATGACAGATTACATATTTTTGTGAGGAGATCTACAAGTTCACACTTGAGTTCTTTCAGAACTCTTGGATGTATGCCATCTGGGCCCGGTGATTTATCAGTTTTTAAATTATCTAGCAGTCGCATAACCTCCTCTCTCGTCACCTCAATGTGACTCAGGTCTTTCAAAACCCCTCCCAAAGTCAGTGCTTCCGGAGTGGGCAAGCACTTCTTATCTTCCACAGTGAAGACAGAAGCAAAGAACGCATTCAGCTTCTCGGCCATTTCCCTATCACCCTTTAGTAATCCTTTTACGCCTTGGTCATCCAAGGGCCCCACTGCCTCCCTAGCTGGTTTCCTACTTCTAATATATTTAAAGAATTGTTTATTGTTTTTCTTTATGTTCTTTGCAATATGCTCCTCATATTCCCTTTTTGCCTGTCTGATCACAGACTTACACTTTTTTTGCCACAGCTTATGCTCCTTTTTATCAACCTCACTCCGACTAGTTTTCCACTGCCTAAAAGAATCCTTTTTACCTTTTACAGCTTCTATTACATTGCTTGTTAACCATGCTGGCCTTTTCCTAAACCTATTTGTGCCTTTCCTAACCAGCGGTATATATTTAATTTGAGCTTCCAGGATTGTAGTTTTAAATAGTCTCCAAGATTCCCCAAGTGTTTTGACCTTTTTTACTTTCCCTTTCAGTTTCTTCTTCACGTACCCCCTCATCTCAGAAAAGTTACCCCTTTTGAAGTTAAACATGGCTGTGTTGGTCTTATTAGGCAATTTCCTATTTATACATATGTTGTACTCAATAACATTATGGTCACTGTTCCCAAGTGGTGCAATCACATTTACATCTCTCACCAGGTCTTCAGCATTACTGAGGACCAAATCCAGGATCACCTCTCCCCTAGTAGGTTCTGTAACCATCTGTTCCATAGCACAGTCATTGAGACAGTCTAGAAACTCACTTTCTCTCCCCCGATTCGAACACCCATTGGCCCAGTCAATGTGTGGGTAGTTAAAATCACCCATTACAACACAGTTTTTTTGTTTAGCAGCCATCTTTAATCCTGCCATCATTTTATAATCCTCCTCTATTTTCTGATCTGGAGGGCGATAACAAACTCCCACAGTTAAGTTTCCATTTGGGCCCGTAATTTCAACCCATAGCATTTCCAGAAGCGAATCTAATTCAGTTACCTTCTCAATCTTACTGGAATGTATACCTTCTCTGACATATAGAGCCACCCCACCATCAACCCTTCCCTCCCTATCCTTCCGATATAATTTATATCCAGGAATCACCGTGTCCCACTGATTTTCCTCATCCCACCAAGTTTCTGATATGCCCACAATGTCTATGGATTCGCCCAACACTAAACATTCCAGCTCCCCAATTTTACCTCGGACACTTCTAGCATTTGTATATAAACACCTGTAACTTCCCCGGCACACTTTGCCTCGAGACGTAGTTAGGTCATCTGCACTGTTTGTCTCCATCTCAGTTGACAACTCTAATCTATCTCCCTGTAGAAGTGTTATACCTAGCCCTTCATCTCTCTGAGATGAACCATCCTGAACCAGAGACACTTTATCTCTTGTCGGCTTTCCCCTAGCATTTAGTTTAAAAACTGCTCTGCCACCTTTTTGATTTTAAGTGCCAGCAGCCGGGTTCCTTCTCGGGACAAGTGGAGACCGTCTCTCTTGTACAGCTCCCGCTTGTCCCAAAAAGAATCCCAGTGCCTAACAAACTTGAACCCTTCCTCCCTACACCATCGTCTCATCCACGCATTGAGACTCCTGATCTGCGTTTGTCTCTCTGGCCCTGCGCGTGGAACAGGTAGCACTTCTGAGAAGGCTACCTTGGAGGTCCTGGTCTTGAGTCTCCTGCCTAACAGCCTAAATTTTTGTTCCAAGACCTCACGACTGCATTTCCCAACATCGTTGGTTCCAACATGGACCACGATTGCTGACTCCTCCCCAGCACTATCTACCAGCCTATCTATAACACACGTAATGTCCGCTACCTTCGCACCAGGCAGGCAAGTCACCATACGGTCAGAACGCGGTTGTGCCACCCAGCTATCTACTTGTCTAAGGATCGAATCACCAACTACCAAGAGCCTCCCTCCTGCCCCACCCAGGGATGGTTCCTTGATGCGAAAGGAAACCTGCTCACCAACTGAAGAAGAGGTCCCTTCTGAGGGCATGTTCCCCTTATCCTCAGTACGGTGCCCTGATTCCACAAGATCCTCATTCTCCTTGACAACAAGAACGCTGCCATTTTTAGAGTGGGACACATCTATCCTGTCCCTGAGAATCTTGTCCTCGTGCCTATCTAACTGTCTCCGCTTCTCCAGGTCAGCCACCTTGGCCTCAAGGGCACGTACTCGTTCCCTGAGAACCAGGAGCTCCTTGCAGCGAGCACACATCCAGGACTTCTGACCAGAAGGCAGATAGTCATACATGTGACACTCAGTGCAATACACTGGAAAGCCCCCAACCCCCTGCTGGCATTCTGACTTCATTATTCTGTTTTAGGAATAACACACTAAGAGGAAAGAAAACGGCTATGATCCCCCGGCTAAGAGCCACAGGCCAAGAGCCCTTTAGCTCTCGCCCTTCGGCTCGCGCCAAGGGCTCGCGCCCCTGCCCAGCAGTTGCCTTTTCAATGCAAAAGGTCACTTCCTGCTAAGCACAGGAGGCGAGCACAAAGGGTGTGTGTGGCTTGTACTCCAGCAACCCCCAGCAGCCTTACAAACACACTCACCCTCAAACACAATCAAGCCCAAACACACTCAGCCTCAAAACTACACTCAAATCAACACAAAACTACACACAAAAAGCCCCAAAGCTAGAGAGGACCACCCTTAGCTTCTCAGCTTAACCCACCACAGCCAAGAAAGGCAAAAAGCCCTTACCTCCTCTAGCAGCTGCAGACCATGTGCTCCTGAGCCCAGGTGACTCTGCTCTACTCATCAGCTCGCCAACATACCCCTCCATCTCGATAGAACATCGAAAGTACATCGTCCCACGGCATTGCATCCTCTCCTCTGCAGTTAGGGATCTATGAGGGCCCCACTCGCGCGTGGGTGGTAAATTCTAGTGGTAGTAGGTAGACCTGGCTTTGGGGATAGCTCCCAGTTCAGGGTACATCAGGAGGGTCCCGGCTGCACTAAGTCCCCTCATTGTATATATATTATAGTCTATAAGGTAGTCCAGACTTGAGTGGGTCACAGGTGCCAGCTCTCTGGAAGTCCCTTCTGGAGTTGCACCTGGTCCCAGTTGATTGATGGGATCCTCTGGCACTGTTGGCTCCAGGTCAGGCTCTGACGACGTGAAGCCGGTAAGCCATTCTCCAAGGGTTGCGGGTGCAGAGGAAAATAAAGGGGATTCCTGTCAAAATGTCAGGCTATGGGTGACAGGATATGGTAGACGGGTCTCTGTGACATTGCAATAAGAAGTCCAAGCTCTTGGTTAAATGGTTTTATTCAGAAATCCAATCATTTCCATACATATGACCATAGAAGTACTCAGAGGCAAGAAAGCATCTAAGAAGTAAACGCTTCCTTAATAGGAATAGAAACTTGAAGAAGCAAGGGCCCCCAGACTTACCTGGGCGTCCAGTTTGCCGGCGGCGGGGCGGCAGGCTCGGAGGGGAAGCCGGGCTCGCGTCGGCTCCCGGCTGCCTCTTGGCGCCCCAGCCAATCGGTTTGAACTCCGCCTGGCCAATCAGCATGGGCCGCAGGGCCGTTGGGGCCGGGCGGGCGGGCCGCTTCCTGTTCGTTCCAGCCGGCGAAGTGAGCAGGACGTCCCCGCGGCTGCAGCTGACATCACTTAAACGCAGCACGTGGCGTGGCGGCCTGAGCCTCGCCGCGGAACGAGCGAGTCGGAGGTTCCGGAGTCGGCGGTTCCAACAGCGTAGGAGGACGCGCGGCGGTGGCCACCGTTGAGGGGGCCCAGAGAAGGAGCAGCCGCTCGGGCGGAGTCACGGAGGCCGCATGGTCTGCGGAGGGGACCAGGAGAAAGGCGGAAGGAGAAGAAGCATGGCTCCAGCGGCGAGCCGGCAGACGGCGGCGGGCCGTGCCGCGGCAGCCAGGGAAGGCCGGAGTAGGGCAAAAAAGACCAAGGAAGGGCCTCCCCGCCCCAGGCGGCGCCCGGCCGCGGCCACCGCTCCCCCTAAGGGGTCCAAAGGAGGGGATGGGGGCCAAGAGGTCATCCCGGCCGGCCGCAGCAGGCACCTCGAGCGGCCTCACCACCCGGGCAGGCGGTAGGGTGGCTGCAGCTTCACGGAGCCCCCCTAGGCCAACTAAGGGAAAAGGCCCAGGCTGTAAGCCGTCGGCCGGGGGCCCCCGCAGGGGAAGGCACACAGGGGGCGGGGGTTCAGGGCCAGCTGAGGACAGCACCTTGCAAGGGTTCACAAGGGCCTTACAGCAGCTCACCTCAAAGGTCGAGCTTATGGTGGCCTCTGGCAGCAGGGGGGCTCAGGCACCCAGCCGCAACAGGGCCGAGGGGAGCCAGCCCCTGCAGCGCAGAAGGGGCAGAGAGCAGTCATCCTCCAGCGAGGACGCCTCCAGAAGCCCACCGCGCAAGCAAAGGAGCAAAAGGAGGAAGAGGAGACACAGAGCGTGCCAGAGCAGGGACCACACAGACAGCGAGGGATCCTCAGGTATGTCCTCCACCTCCTCCGACGAGGAGGCCATGGGGGAAGACTACTGGGGGCTGGCTGCGCGGGTCCCAGGCCTCCCCAGGTGGGCATTAAAACGTAGACAGGGGCAGGCACAGGAAACCGGGGGGGGGGGGGCAGCAGAGGTATGGGCTGCGGGCCAGTTGGGGGAGCCCCCCCGTGTGGCATCGTCCTTCACGGACGACGAGAACCCCCCAGGCATCCACTTATCAAGAAAAGTCCGAGAGCGCATTCTGGGGGGGCTACTATGTGGACATCTTTGCCCTAATTAGGCCCGAGGCGGAGGATGGCAGGAGCGCCCCCTCACCCAAAAGGGACAGGAAATCCAGCAAAAGGGAGGTGGTAGAACGCACCTTTAGCAATTGGCTGGAGGGGTACACCGTTTACATGGGGGTGGTCCAGGCGGCCTACCCCGAGAGGGGCTGGCACCTGACCAACCACCAAGGAAACGTGCTCAGGGCCAGGGCCTTGGCGGGGGAGGCAGCAGCCATAGACTACGACGAGGCCTTCCGCAAGAGGGCGTCCCACAACCCCCGGGCTAGGTGGGACCTCATTAATCAGAAACTGTGGTTGTGGCTGGTCGGACCCCACATCAGGGGTCGGGCGGAGGGACCTCGAGGCTGGAAGGCATCCAGCCGCCGGGACAGGAACCGGGGCATCTGCTGGGAATACAACCAGGGGAGGTGTTTGCGGTCCAGGTGCAAGTACGACCACAGCTGTGACTCCTGTTTCGGTCCTCACCCCTGCCCCTCTTGCCCACGGGGGAGCACTACCGCTCAGCCCTTTCGGGGTGGCCGGACCTCTCAAGGTGACCCTCGCAAGGAGGGAGGTTCCGGCACGGCCACCCCCCAGCCTGCCACAGCAAGCAAGTAACGCAGGCATTGGGGTCGGGGGCCTGGCGCCCACGCCAATAAGACTCAGGTCCTTGCTCCCCCTCCTACTTCGATACCCCAACAAGCGTGCGGCCCGGTATTTGGCCGAGGGTTTTTCCTCGGGCTTCCCTATTCCTTTCATGGGCCCACGGGTGGCCACCACTTCAGGCAACTTGAAGTCAGCCATTGAGATGCCCAGGGTGGTGGAGGCAAAGCTAGCCAAGGAAATAGCCGCTGGGCGAATAGCGGGCCCCTTCCCCAACCCCCCACTGCCCAATCTGAGGGTTTCGCCTCTAGGGGTGGTCCCCAAGAAGACCCCCGGGGAGTACAGGCTCATTCACCACCTTTCTTATCCTCGGGGGTCATCGGTCAACGACGCCATACCCCCAGAGCTCTGTTCAGTTAAGTATGCATCCTTCGATCAGGCCATCCGGCTGGTTCAGTCGTGCGGCCCAGGCGCCCTCATGGCAAAATGCGACATCCAGTCCGCCTTTAGGCTGCTGCCCGTCCACCCAGATGACTTTTGTCTGCTGGGGATCAGGTTTCAGGGCCAATGGTTCGTGGATAAGGCCATGCCAATGGGGTGCTCGGTCGCGTGCGCGGCATTTGAGGCCTTCAGCACTTTTCTGGAGTGGGTTGCGAAGGAGCAGATGGGGGCATTATTTAGATGACTTCCTGATATCGGGGCCCCCTGGGGGGGTCAGCATGCGCCGATCAGCTCGAAAGCTTCCAGACTTTAGCGTGGGAGCTGGGTGTCCCCCTGGCAGAGGAGAAAACTCTTCCTGGCTAACCTACTTGGGGATAGAGCTAGATTCCGTGGCGGGCCTGTCCCGCCTGCCAGCAGACAAGGTCTCCTGCCTGAGTGCCCTGATCGCCTCCACGGCATCCCAGAAAAAGTGCACGCTCAGGGAGCTTCAGGTCATCATAGGCCACTTAAATTTCGCCTGCAAGGTGGTTTCCCCAGAGAGAGCCTTCTGCGCCAGGCTTGCCCAGGCCACAAGGGGGGTCCCTTCTCCGCACCATCACATTCACATCACAAAGGGCATCAGGGAGGATCTCAGAACATGGCAGCGTTTTTTGGAAGGTTTCAATGGGGTCTCCATGTGGCAGGGTACCCTCGATCTGGGCGGGACCCTGCAAGTTCATTCTGATGCTGCGGGCAGTCTGGGCTTCGGGGTGTACTTCAGGGGGAGGTGGTGCGCGCAGCGCTGGCCGCCCGTGTGGGAGAAGGAGGGGATCCTCAGGGACCTCACCTTCCTCGAACTATTTCCCATTGTCGTTGCCGTAGCCCTTTGGGGGGACCTCCTGAGGGACAGCAGGGTCACCTTCTGGTGTGACAACCAAGCGGTAATGAGTGTTATCAATAGGCAATCCTCTCGCTCTGAGTGGGTCATGCGTCTGGTGCGCCACCTGCTCCTGTTACACCTGCTTACTCGCTAACATTACCTTTTCTGCGCGGCATGTAGCAGGTGTGGATAATGGCATTGCAGACGCCTTGTCTCGATTGCAGATGGAGAGGTTTTTCAGCCTGGTCCCGGCGGCCCGTCGCACCCCAGAGGAGTTCCCAGAGGACCTGTGGCTAGTTGGCAGCAAGCAGTGATGCAGGGAGTACTCAGCTCCATAGCCCCGACTACTCTCTGGGCTTATGAGGCAGCTGAGAGGAGGTTTTGGGCCTTCATGACGGGGGGTGGGGGCCCCAGCGCGTGGCCGTCCCAACGGATTGGGTCCTGTACTATCTGGTACACCTGCAGGAGTCAGGGCGTGCCCCCAGCACAATGCGCAGGGACATGGCGGCCATCTCCTTCTTCAGCAAGGCCTGTGGGTTCGGGGACCCGTGCGACAGCTTCAGGGCCAGACGGGCGGTGGAAGGGTGGAGGTGTATGCCCCCCCCGGACTGCCGGAGGCCCATTACCCTGACAATCTTGCAGGATATTGTGGCTCTCACCCTGAGGGTCTGCCGGTCGGGATTCGAGGCCCTTCTCTTCCTCACAGCTTTTTCCCTGGCCTTCTTCGGGGCCTTCAGGGTGGGGGAGCTGGTATGCGGGTCCCGGGATGACACATCGGGCCGGGCCCTCGAGCTGGGGGACATCAGCTTCCACCGGGGCTCCCTGCGGATCAGGGTCCGCCGCTCAAAAACTGATCAGCTGGGCAAGGGGACCAGCCTGCTTGTTGCACCTGGCACCGGAGGCACCGGTATGCCCAGTGCAGAGCACGCGGCAGTATCTCGCGGCCCGCCCTGGATCCGGCGGCCCTCTGCTGGTTCACGCAGATTCCTCCCCGGTGTCTCGTTTCCAATTCCTGGCGGTATTGCGGGCTTGCCTCACCAGCGCTGGCCTCCCCGCCGGGAACTTTGGGACCCACTCCTTCAGGATCGGGGCTGCTACATCCGCAGCCGAGTGGGGCTTGGCCCCCTCCGAGATCCAGGCCCTGGGGCGCTGGAGGTCCGAGGCATTCCGCACGTACATCTGCCCTTTGTCGGGCAACCGCTTATAATTTCATTTGCTCATTCTTCCTGGCAGGTCGCCTCCGGAAAGTTTGGCTCTGTGGGCACAGCATCGTGCACTGGGCTGGCAAGTACGCGGCAGCGTCCGGCTGGGGAGAGCACCTGGGCCTCGACAGCAGGATCAACGTCACCTGGATCAGCATCAGGGGCCTGCGATGGGAGGGCCTAGTCCCGCTACTACAGCAACACTCCAGGCAGCGGGGTGCCCCCGACGCCGTGGTCATCCAGCTGGGAGAGAACGACCTGGGCATCCACAAGGGACCGGAACTGAAGCGAGCAATGATGTCGGACCTGGAGCGGCTCAGGGAGCTCTTCCCTGAAGCTCACATTTTCTGGTCAGATCTGCTGCAACGACGGTGCTGGCGTGCGGCCCGATGCGCCGAAAAGGTGGACAGGATTAGGCAACGGGTGGCCAGGGCCATGGAGCTGCATGTGGGACTACGGGGCGGCACCGCGATACTCCATCCGGACATTTCCTTTAAGATAGAAGTGCTGTTCCGCCCAGACGGGGTCCATCTGTCCAGCTGGGGTCATGACCTGTGGCTGCAGGACATCCGGGATGGCCTCCGGGAGTGGTTACAGTGCTAGGAGTTTTGGCGGGAGCCGCTTTGGGGCTCTGGTGGCGGTTTGGCATTGGGATCCGATCCCTCTGGGGGGAGATGGGGCCTGAGGCCGCATTGAACCCGTTTATAGGGGATTCCCTTAAGGAATTCAGGGAGCGAGGCCTAGCAGCGGGACCCAGCTCGGGGGCCCCACACTCAGCGGCACGCTCCCTGGTGGCAGGGGGGCCAATTAGGGGTGTACACCCGATTGCCCCCTCCAACTGCCATCCCTCGGTTTCCCCCTCACAGCAAGGGCCTGTGGGGGCTGGAGGGATTGGCTGGCAGGCGGGTCAGCCAATTACTGGGATCCGATCCCTATGCGGCCAACACTCCTTGTCACTGTAATCAATAAAGTTGTAGCCTGGTTTAACTCCAACCTTGAGTCCTGCGTGTTTGTTTGAGGCTCTCCCCCGCTTCAGCCACCCGCCCATCACCGCTCGGCGGCAAAGTACAGTTCTAAAGACCCACTCATTTCACCCCTCCCACTTAGACCACAGGTTTGCGCGGGAAAGGGTCTGGGAATTTCTTTCAGAGTTTCTACATCAGCCTAGACAGGACAAAAGGCATAAGAGTAAACTGTAACATTTCAGACAGAACAAGGTCACTCCTGTGAGCTTCAAAGAAAAGAGATAAGGCAGCTGTGTTCTCAGGCTGCTTGAGAAATGAAAGTGATGGTTAGAGCATTTGCAAAATGAAATTAAGGTACGGCATTAGCAATGGTTGTTGGGGGTTTTCCGGGCTGTATTGCCGTGGTCTTGGCATTGTAGTTCCTGACACAATGCCAAGACCACGGCAATACAGCCCGGAAAACCCCCAACAACCATCGTTCTCCGGCCGTGAAAGCCTTCGACAAGGCATTAGCAATGGTTCACCACCTAGAACAATGACATGGATATAGGGGTACAGACACGACACTAGCATTCTTCTCTTTCAAGTGGTGCAACATTCCACTTATTCACCTGGATGTAAACAGCATCTCAACACAATACATTATATTCATCCAGGTCTACTTGAAAATACTGTATGCAGTTGTAATCAGAAACCCATCTTGTCTGTATCATAAAAAAATGGATTCCTACTTCTTTAAAAACTTTGGCATATATTCCACAAAGCAGAGAGAATCGTTTAGCAGCAGCTCTAATAGTTTTGGTGTTACAGAGATTCTATTTATACATCAGGTCCCCCCCCCTGCATCAAAAAGCCACTGACAAGCGTATTAGACAACAGCACTGAGTGCTGCGTGGTGGACAACAAGAAGCTGGCAAATCGATTCTACAGAAGGCGGAGAACTTCTTGCCTGTGCGTCAAAAGTGTGCTGCTCTTCTGGTAGCACGGAGGGAAACAGAGGGCCAGTCCACACAACGGGTGGGGGCCTGCCAGTTTTTCTGCAGGCCAAAGGAGGGCGAGGGGCTCCATTTGACCGAAGGAAGATGCTGAACACAGCCGTGGGACCTGCCTAGACAGAAGTCAGGCATAAGGGGAGGCGTCAGTGGGGAATCAGGCAAAGCTGAGCAAAAAACCTAGTTGGGTCCAACTCGAGTCGCTTTTTGGACCACAAAACACTCTGATACTCTGGCCGTGCGGCAGCCCAATCCAGCAGTGCCATCCTAAGCAGTCACCCCCGCCCCCCCCTCTAAGCCCACTGACTTGCATGGACTTAGAAGGGTGCAACTCCACTTATGGGGCGACTGCAAGTCACGAGGATTTGGGTCTCTTCAGTCCTCACTTTTCTTGACCTCATATTACTTCCATGACTAACTTCCAGCATCGTCATCACAATTTTTTTTTTGTTTGGCTCTCATAGCACTAAATATTGTACCTGGGAAAAATAGGTGCAAAAGTGTTATGGCAGAAAAACTGGTTGTATCTGAAATCTCTGCCAGTATGAAATGTGAGTCCCTCCGCACAGCACGTGACAAGGCAGGCAGCTGTGTGTGTGTGTGTGTACTTTGTCCTCTGGAAGTTGTGTGTTTTGCAGTGCCAAAAAGAAACCCACACTTCTGCTTTTCAAAGCTGGAACAGCTCAAACTATTGCGCAATTTGTGTGTACTGGGGCCCAGAAATTTGCAGGGGCATTCACTTTTCGGACAGGGGAAGGGCTCTCTAATGTGTACATACAAGGGGGGGGGGAATCTGAGATTCTGGGTACGGACAATTCTACATAGAGTTTAACCCTTCTAAACCCACTGAAGTAACTGGGCTTACAAGCACGTAGCACCACTTAGGACTGCACTGTGGTGGTTAGACTAGACCCGGGAGAGCCAGGTTCGAATCCCTGCTCTGCCATGAAAGCCTGCTGGGCGACTTTGGGCTGGTCAGACACTCTTAGCCTAACCAGCCTCACAGCCTTATTGTGAGGATAACATGGAGGGCTGCTTTGGGCTCTGATTGGGAAGCCAGGTGGGATAGAAATGAAACAACATAATTTTAGAAGCTCATTCTGGAAGGAATCAGAAAATGGTCAAGTTGAACTGGGGCTTCCGGGAACTCTTTCAATCTTTGCTGCCTCAGATTGTACACAGTGTGTATTGGAAAGAGCTTGCTTTTGCCGAAGCAGCTAGCAAAGCAAATTTGGGGGCAAAATCCTTTGAAATTTTACACATATGCAGGGCTTTTTTTCTGGGGAAAGAGGTGGTGGAACTCAGTGGGCTGCCCTCGGGGAAAATGGTCACATGGCTGGTGGCCCCGCCCCCTGATCTCCAGGCAGAGGGGAGCTGAGATTGCCCTCCGCGCCGCTCAGCGGCACGGAGGTCAATCTAAACTCCCCTCTGTCTGGAGATCAGGGGCGGGGCCACCAGCCATGTGACCATTTTCAGGAAGTTCCGGAACTCCGTCCCACCCCATTCCAGCTGAAAAAAAGCCCTGATCATAGTCAAGCAGGACACTGCACTGCGGTGGTGAATGCCTCTACATTTGCAAAAGCGATGAATGAACAGTGAAAAAGTGTCACCGTATGGAAGCAGCTACAATAAACTCCCCTCTGTCTGGAGATCAGGGGGCGGGGTCACCAGCCATGTGACCATTTTTAAGAGGTTCCGGAACTCTGTTCCACCGCGTTCCCGCTGGAAAAAAAGCCCTGCACATGTGCAAGCTGTGGGAGGAAGTAGGGGGCTAGCAAAAGACCTTCTTGGCTTGGAGGTGCTAATCTCTTGATGCTGGGCTGCACAACGGCAACACTGGGCGTACGAGTCAGAAGAGACCGGCTGGAGTGGGTTGTTTAGCAACTTGCTGATGTTGCTTCCGAGTTCTGTTTTGTGCTGTCTGTGTAGTCATCTGGATAATCCATTCAGGGCAGTGTTTATTCATTAAAAAAAATACACAGTGCGGCAAGACAAGTTTCGCACTGAGAGAAGCTAAATTCTGAAACCTGTATAACTTTTGCAAATGATGTGTCTCTGCCTTGCTTTGCATAGTTTATTCTCCTAGTCTTGAGGAGGATCCAAGACTCATACAAAGCAGTGAACCTCTATCCCATGGCTACTGTGGGGCTCATTCAACTTTCTTCTGGTTTCCAAAATTTCAGTCTGCATCCACAACAATGCGTTCAAGTCCATCTTTGCATGAACTTTAAAGAAAGGATGTTGATTTCTGTTTCATTACCATGGAATAGAGAGGCAGTCCTATTAAAATGGCTCCAAATACCTAGCGTGACCCCAGTGAAAATAACATATGTTTAAACTGCATGGATTTAAAGGGAGAGTGGAACTACTCCAGTCTAAGCACAGTAAAATGCTAATAATAGGCTTACATTGAGACTCATTGCATAAGATTGCATTCTGAAGCACATACTTAATTCTCACACTGAACTCAGCAGCACTTAAAGAGGGCTCAGTATTGGACGGATCGTGCCCAGTGTCTTCTGCCACCGTCACTGAAGTGGCATCTAACGTGCGGCTGGGGAAAGAGCTCTGATGCGAATCACCTGGAGGGGTACAGGGGGCACCCGGGAGGTCTCTCTTTAACCATCTGTGCCCTCGCTCTGCTGGATTCAGGGGATCAGGGTTCTCTCCTCTCCATGAGCTCTACCGCCCGATGACGTTACTTCCTGCCTGGCAGAGAATCAGTTGCCACATTCAGTTGTGATCCAACTATGAAGTAGATCCAGAGGAGTTAGCCGTGTTAGTCTGCAGTGTAGCATAAGCTTTCGAGCATCTGACAAAGAGAACTGTGGTTCTCGAAAGCTTATGCTACAGTAAACTATGAAGTACATTTTAATGCTGTCTTTTTTCTAAGCAGTGAAGGGTTGCATACACAGTCCTTCCTTCCCCATTTTATCCTCACAACAACCCTGTGAGGTAGATTATACTGAAAGAGTGTGACTGGTCCAAGATAATCCAATACATTTCATGTATTGAGAAAGATTTTGAACTTGGGTCTCCTTGCTTCTTGGGCTTAGACTGGAGTAACTCTGCTTAGGATATCACAAGCTTTTGAGAACCACAGCTCTCTTCATCAGCTGCATCTGACGATGCATCTGACGAAGACAGCTGTAGTTCTCGAAAACTTCTGCAACAATAAAGATGGTTAGTCTTAAAGGTGCTACTAGACTCTTTTCTATTTTGCAACTAGAGACTAACATGGCTAACTCCTCTGGATTGTGTACAGATTATAATAATCTTGCAAATGTTCTATTCTGTAGAGCTCACGAAGGAACTGAGGAGGAATTTTTGCAGCCCAAGCTGGACCCCTGGAAGTACGTTACTGCAGAAGACAGGTGCATTACAGGAATGCAATCACCCCCCCCCCCCGCCAAAATAAGCATTATGTAG
Source organism: Eublepharis macularius (assembly GCF_028583425.1). Taxonomy (NCBI): domain Eukaryota; kingdom Metazoa; phylum Chordata; class Lepidosauria; order Squamata; family Eublepharidae; genus Eublepharis; species Eublepharis macularius. Next base: position 2,968,471 of record NC_072793.1, read on the forward strand.
ATGTGTCCTTGGAAGCACCTAGAGCATGCTAAAGAAGTTGGGCTGTCTTGACAATGACTGACATAGAGCATATTCAGACAGGGAGCTATATAACAGTCGCTAAAAAGCTTACCCCGCATTGCTTGGAATCGTGTGGCGTGCCTGTCCCCTGCAGTCTTGGATCAGGTGGCTAAACCTGACATGGCTGCCCTACACAGCTGCTTGGAAATGTGGACAAGCTGGAGAGCGATGGCCCTTCAAGTAACAGTGTGGGCTGTTGCCTACAGACAACCGGCATGGCTTCAGTTGGCACATCCAAGCTTTAAAGCAGCCACCACAGGCGTGCCTTTTGTCAACTGAATTGATCCACAGAATGTTTAATAAACTGGCCGATCAAACTTTTGATATAGTCTGACTTCATCAAGCAGCAAGACAGCCTCAAGAGTTACGCCGGATGATTTTAAAAACAGCCTCGTCAACGTTTTATCAGATCCGCTCAGATGGGTCAGAAATGTTTCCCCTGTCAGGATGTCTTTGTATAAATGTTTTATTCCGGTCTGTTTTTCACATAAATGTGTTCCACTGTAGCCTGCAACACAGGCCAGCTGGTTAGGCTCCTTCAAAGCTCTGATTTCTCAGGCAGCACTTCATCTTGCTCTGCTTCAGAGATATTTATAGAAACTTAACATGCTGTTCTAGGCTTATGCGATATTCAACTGCTATATTCCTGGAGCATTCATTGCATTCAATTAACGATCACTCCGCATGTCTGGATCCAAGCGACTAGGCTACTCAGCAATGCATTTAAAAGAACCTGTTAATTAAAACCAAAAAGCCTATCACAAATGCTCCTTTTCTGTTATCATGCTTTAAATCTGGAATGAAGGCAGGGTAATTCCAACGTCCATGAACCTCACGCATAGCACAGAGTCAAGGAAAGTTAGAGGATTTGAAAGCAACAGATGAGTGATTGCCCAAAACTAAAGAAGTTTAAAAGATTCTGATGTAATTGATTAACTATTGAACAGATCAATGTGTAACTATGGGGGGCACAATGGGGGCAAGTTTGTTATATTCACCCCTCTGAATTCCCAGCTTTGCGCTTTCAAAAAGTCTTTAACCTTTTTGTTGTGGAGATATAAAGGGAAATTTTGTTTGGATTGCCTGGGATGGAATGGGCAGGGAAGTTGCACGATAGCCAGAGCTGGGTCAGTTAACCCCTTAATGACCGCACTTTTTACCTGCTCTGTCTTATCGCCTTTTCTCCCTAGGCCATTTGTCTTTCTTGCTTTTTCCCTCTTTAATGCTCACAGTGACATGAAATGTCACTGTGCCGAAAAGTGAAGTGAGCATTATGTAATTTTGGGGCTGCTACATCCGTTTGCAGCTGAGTATTTGCCTCAGGAATAGGTGGGGCATGGAAGGAGGGGACAGCAGCAAAAACTCAAGGGCCAGTTTCACTCCGCCTAGTATTCTACTTTCCCTAGAGAGGTGGAATAATAAAGCAGACAACATTGCCGTAACTTGCCTATGCAATAGAATGTGTGCCTCTGAGCCTGAGCAGAATGTCTTTTACTCGCTAATGAAGAACCACTGTCAAGCTCCTATCTTTACCTCCCCCCAAAACTGGGATTAGGATTGGGGTCATAATGGCTCCAGAACCTTTCCCTACAGAAAAAGCATTTCACCCAAAGAAGGCCAAAGAGCTGAAGGGACATATTCATGTATTCATGGAGTCGTAAGAGCCATTATCTCTCACAATACAAAAAATCAGGTCTCTGGAAGGGTCTAAATAAATCTGGGGCAATGATAATCTATTCTCTGAATGCTGAGCCTGCACACTCTCTGCACATGCGCACTGCCTCTCTCTCACTACGCAGTAACCACACACATCTATCTGCCTAGCATTAGGGGCTGATTTCTAGGTTGGAGAAAGCTATTTGAAGGCAGGTTGGCAATCTCTCATTTTGATAATTAAGGCATGGATTCATTGCCACCTCCCCTACCTTTCCCAACACACTTTTGAATCTTATCCCACAGTCTTATGTCCTGCAACAACTCTTTGGGGAAGAAAGTGGGTATATTCGTTAAATCAACACAGGACTCCTGGTATGGACAGCTGATGGTGTGCCAAGTTGCAGATATATGGCATGTTTTAAGACTTCTATGTAACTTTTGCACATGCAGACTGTGGTTAGTCATTGGCACTAAAACCTCAACTACATGTTATATTGGAGTGTGTGTGTGTTATGTGCCATCAAGTTCCCTCTGACCTATGGCGATCCAATGAATGAGAGACCTCCAAAATGTCCTATCATTAACAGACTTGCTTTGATCCTGCAAACTGGAGGACGTGGCTTCAAGCCATAGAGTCAAGCCATCTCATTTTGTGTCTTCCTCTTTTGCCACCCCAGTCGGAATGAAGAGACAGACACCAAGCTTGGATCTAAGGGCCACTTTATTAATTAACATTAACCTGTAACAACAACTAATAACTGCGGCAAGGGCCAACTAGCGGTACAGGTCAAGCCACGTGGTCACCCCCTGGACCTCCGCCTTGACCTGTCTGGGCGAGCCCCAAAGCCCCAGGTGTGAGCTCTCCCAGAGGATGGCCGCAACCCAGACAGCCAGGCAAAGTGGACCTCCCCTTTCAAGCTCCTAAACCTCAGCAGTACAGCAGTGAGGGAAGGACTTGCACATGGGGGTTCCCCCAGGCAGTCTGTCCACGCAGCATGGCAGCCGTCACAAGCAGTACCAGCCACTCCTGGCAGACCCCTCTTCCTGATCAATGGAGAAGCGCCAAGGGTGCTCACCGGCCCGCTCCCTATTCCCAAAATCTATCCTGCCATGACGTCACTAACCGGCACCACCAAGCCAATTAGCTCAACCCCAGCAATGGTGCAAGGTAGGCGAAAAAACCCCTCACACCCTAAGCCAATATAGGTGAAAGGGGGGGGGGGGCGTGGAATTCCTACCTGGCTCTGAATACAGCAGCCGGCTAATCTTGCACCAAAACAGGGAGAGGAGGGTGGGCCGAGCACTTTACAGAGACCGCGGCAAGGGCAGGTGGAGCCACCTGAACAGGATAAAGGCTCCGCCTCCCCCCAGCAAAAACCCGGATAGCCCGGAAAGAGCGTTGTCTCCTCCTCCATCTGAGGAGGCAAAGAACGCCCCGTGGCACCCACGGCTGGAGCCGGCAGCCGAACAGGCCGTTTTCCGGCTGCCTTCCACTTTTCTTAGCATTGTTGACTTTTCCAGAGAATCTTGTCTTCTCATAATGTGACCAAAGTACGATAGCCTCAGTCTTGTCATTTTAGCTTCTAGGGAGAATTCAGGCTTGATTTGATCTAGTAAACGCTTATTTGTCTTTTTGGCTGTCCATGGTATCCGCAGAACTCTCCTCCAGCACCACATTTCAAGTGACTCAATTTTCTTCCTGTCAGTTTTCTTCACTATCCAATTTTCACATTGATACATAGTAATGGGGGAGGGAATGCCATAGTTTGAATTATCTGGATCTTGGTTCCCAGAGAGACATCTTTATCTTTAAGGATTTTTTTCTAGCTCCCTCACAGCTGCTCTTCCAAGTCTGTTCTTCTGATTTCTTCATTGTAGTCTCCCTTTTGGTTGATGATTGAGCCAAGGAATAGAAAATCTTGGGACAATTTCAGTTTCCTCACTGTCAGCTTTAAATTCTGTAACTCCTCAGTAGTCATTACTTTTGTCTTCTTGATGTTCAGCTGTAATCCTGCTTTGGGGCTTTCTCCCTTAACCTTCTTCAGTAGTTGTTCCAAGTCTTCACTATTTTCTGCCAGTAATTTAACTTTAACTTTAATTGAATTTTTATACCGCCCATCTCCCGAAGGACTCAGGGCGGTGTACAGAAAAGATAAAACATACAAAGTAGTTCAAAAGTGGAATCAGCTGCCTAGGGAGTGGTGAGCTCCCCCTCACTGGCAGTTTTCAAGAAGAGGCTGGATGAATACTTGTCAGAGATGCTTTAGGCTGATCCTGCACTGGGCAGGGGGTTGGACTAGATGGTCTGTATGGCCCCTTCCAACTCTGTGATTCTATGATTCTATGACTAAGAATATAAAATATACACATATTAAATAATTTAACTCAGAACAGGACAGCTCAAAACACATTTAGGCCAGCCCCGCTTGTTGGAATAATAACGTCTTAAGGGAATAATAACGTCTTAATGTGGTGTTACTGGCAGAAATCTAAAATTATTAATTTTCTTTCCACCAATTTTCACTCCACTTTCTTCTAGATCTAATACAGCTTTCCTTATGATATCCTCTGCATAGAGGTTGAAGAGGTAGGGAGATAATATGCATCCTTGTCTGACACCCTTGCCAATTGGAAACCATTCTGTTTCCCCATATTCTGTCCTGACAGTAGCCTCTTGTCCAGAGTACACAGATGTTGTGGCACCCCCATTTCTTTTAAGACTCTCTATAGCTTTTCATGATACACTCAGTCAAAAGCTTTGCTGTAATCTGTAAAACACAGGCTGATTTTCTTCTTAAATTCCCTGTTAAGTTCCATTAGGCATTGTAAATTTGTAATGTAATCTCTGGTGCCTCTTCCATTTCTGAATCCAGCTTGAACATGTGGCATTTCTCATTCCATATATGGTAAGAGCCTTTGTTGTAGAATCTTGAGCATCACTTTGCTTGCATGGGAAATTAGCGCAATAGTCTGATAGTTGCTGCACTCTTTGGCATCCCTTTTTTTGGAATTGGAATATAGACTGAGCGTTTCCAGTCTGTGGGCCATTGTTTTGTTTTCCATATTTGTTGATAGATTCTTGTTAAGATTTTGGTGGACTCCATTTCTGAAGCTTGAAATAGCTCTCTTGGTATTCCATCTATTCCAGTGCTTTGTTTCTCCCAATTGCTATAGTGCAGCTTTTACTTCACTTTCTAAGATTTCTGGTTCTTCATCAAAGGACTCTTCTTCCAAGATATCTGTTATCTGTGCACAGCATACAACAGTATAATAACTAGATGGCAGCAGTCAATATTTGCTCATTAAAAAGCCAGGATGGTGGAGAGCTCTAATAGACATTAAAGCCTCCTAAATGGAACTTGCACTTCCAAGCCTGTCCCCATCTCCCAAGAAAGGATACATTTTCCTCAGGATGGGAGCTTTCTTTCAGAAATCTGGGCCACAACTAAGAGAGCAAGACGCCTGTCTGTCCACACTGTACCTCGCTTTGAAGGATTTCAACCCTGGACTAAACAGAAACGAGCACTCCAAGGTGGAGGTGCTGGTGGACTGGCCATGCCTGACTGCCTGACCTTGACCTGCTTGCATGGACTGGACTTTGTGCACAGGGATGTGCACGGGCTTCAAATGCGCCATCTGTGCCCACTATCTTGGCAGAGTACAGATCACACTTTCAAGGAACTATGAAAACAGAGAAGGGGCCAAGTCCCCAGAATGTCCCAATACACGGCTGGTAAGTCAGACCTGGCCAGCAGACAGCATCTTAGGGAGCTACACTGCATGAAGGGGCTGTGGCTCAGTGGTACAGCTTCTGCTTTGCAAGCTGCAGGTCCCATATTCGTCATGTTACAGACCCGTGCTTGAAACACTGGAGAGTTGCTGCCAGCCAGAGGAGACAGTGGGCTGACTGAGTATGTGGCACCTTCATGTACACGCTTTCATTCATGCAAACTTGTTTCCATGTACAAACTAACCCGTTTGAATTAGAACCAATGATCATTCATAGACTGTCTTTCAACCTTGTCAATGATCTTCCAGCCAGTAAAGGAATATTTGTCCCATGTCAAATGAACTATTGTTTTAAAAAGAACTCTGAAGATGCATCGTGCACCACCGTCACCCATAAACACGAGAACGGGAGAGAAGCCGTAACGGCCCATGGAGTTCGGTTTCTAAGAGTGGCCAAACAGATGCCACGGGGAAGCCCACCACCAGGGCCCGCCGCCAAAACCCTCCGCTGTGGACTGCTTCACAGCCTCTGACAATTAAAGGCATTCTGCCTCTGAACCTGGAATCCTGTTCAATTATCAAATTATCATAGTAAACAATAAACCTATCCTCTATAAATCTGTTCCCCCCTCTTAAATCCCTCTAAGTCAGTGATTAGCGATGGCAGTGACTTCTGCAAGTTGACTACATGTTATTTTGCCTGTCCTGAATATATTAACCATCCTGACTATTTCACCTTACTGGAAATATTTCACCTTACTGGAAACGTATGTTCTCTCTCTCTCTCTCTCTCTCTCTCTCTCTCTCTCTCATGATTACAGACATAAAAACCTTGACAATTCCACCTTCCACTGCAAATATGTTTCAAGCTCTCAGACTGCAACAAATGACTCACTTATGTGAAACAACAATAATGGATCAAACATTATAGAACTTTTGCATCCTTGGATATCATCTTCAACACAAGACTTTGCAAATGCTTGGCTGAGATGCCTTGAGCAGGGACATATGAAGGAATGTGTATTTCTGAATTAAACCTAAGCAGGAGCCCCAAATCATTGCATTTCACATTTACACAGGAAGAGCCTTTCTACCTAAGCAGCTAGCTCAGTTCTTTCTACCATGGTTGGCTGCCTTTCCCAACACTTAGCATCTGAGAACCTTTACAGGGAGAAGCTGGGGACGGAACCCGGGACCTTCTGCATGCCCTCCACCATGGAGCCGTGGCGGCTCTCTATAAACAGTTATGTGGTTGTAATTTGAGATTATGATTTATAACCCTGTCTATTGAGATGTGGCCAAATCTGACTCAGGTTTTTAAAATAATTTCAGATGATAACTGCAGAATAAATGCAACTGTACTGTAGTTCTGTCCCTGATCTATGATATAACTGTAACAAATGTTATGCTTTCTCGGAATCCACAAACGATGTCATGCTAATTTATACGGAATCCTGTACGCCAATCAACTGTAGCTGTCTGGTCTTGGGACATATTTCTGTTGCCATGCTGGATACGGGAGTTGAATAAGTAGCTGCTCACTGTGGAAAAGCCCGGTCCCATGGCAGTTATTTGAACAGGCATCAGTGCAACTCTGGAGATGGAAGGAAATCTTCTGACATAGTAGGAATTACGGACCATACTGGAGGTGAATCGTTGGCTGAGGCGGTGGTGCCGGCAGGAACGCTTTGGGTTCTGGGACCACGGGATAAGTTTCCTTAGAGAAGGCCTTCTAGCACATGATGGGCTTCACCTCTCAAAGTGAGGGAAGAAAATGTTTGGAAAGAACCTGGAGAGCTTCATCAGGAGAGCTTTAAACTGATGCCGGAAGGGGAAGGGGATGATCAACAAGGGGATTTCAATGAAGAAGTGATAACAGCGGGGGCCCACTTGGGTAGGACAGATCAAACAAAGGTACAAGGCTACAAGTGCCTATATACCAATGCCCGAAGTATGGGTAATAAGAAGGACAAGCTTGAGCTTCTCTTGCAAACAGAGGGCTATGATACAATAGGAATTACTGAGATTTGGTAGGACGATTCCCATGACTGGAATGTGGTAGTGGATGGGTACGAGTTGTTCAAGAAAAATGAGAAGGGTAGAAGAGGGGGTGGAGTGGCATTGTATGTGAAGAGAGGGCTTGATTGTCAGGAAGTTCTGGAGAATGTGGTTGACAGCCCAGTGGAAAGTATATGGGTGGAAAGAAGGGGAGGAAGGACAAAGGGTATTGTTGTTAGAGTCTGATAAAGACCACATGACCAGGGAGAGAAAATGGATGCTGCCCTCCTTGAATAGATTGGTAGAGTGTCCAGACATCAGAACCTTATAATTATGGGTGACTTCAACTTTCCCGATGAGTGCTGGGAGACAAGCTCAGCAAAGCGACAAGACTCACGCAACTTCCTGACCTGCCTGGCCGATAACTTCCTTTTTCAAATGGTGGAGGAAGCTACAAGGGGCTCAGCCATACTAGACTTAACATTAACCAACAGGGAAGAATTGGTAGATGGGGTGAAGGTGGTGGGGACCTTAGGGGGAAGTGACCATGTCCTCCTTGAATTCCAGTTGCTGTGGGGGGCCAAGGAAGTTCGTAGCCAGACTCATAGGTTAGATTTTCGTAGGGCCGACTGCAATGAACTCAGAGGCTTGATGAGAGTCATTCCATGGGGGAGTGTGCTGGAAGGGAAAGGAGCAAGTGAAGGGTGGGCTCTTCTCAAACATGAGCTTTTGCAAGTTCAAGCCTTCACTATTCCAGCAAGACGGAAACATGGTAAGGGCTCCAAGAAACCGATGTGGATGAACAGAGCTCCAGAATAAGCTAAGGGAGAAAAAGGAAATGTTCAGGAAATGGAGAGAAGGACAGACCTCTAAAGAGGAATATATGAGGGTTACTAGGCACTGCAAATCAGCCATCAGAGAGGCCAAAGCTCAGTATGAGCTGGGTCTGGCCAGGGGGGCTCACAACAATAAGAAAAACTTGTACAGATATGTGAGAAGCAAACACAAGGTAAAAGAGGCAATTGGACCACTTTTGGGAGTGGAAGGAGAAGCTCTGATAGAGGACAGAGAAATGCAGACAGGCTTAATGACTTTTTTGCCTCTGTTTTCTCCTTGAAGAACTCAGGCACATCTAGAGATAGTAGAAAATGTGGCAGGACACCTGAGTGGCTAATTGACATTGACAGAGAGGTTGTGGAGAGGCATCTGGCTGCACTGGATGAATACAAATCCCCTGGGCCAGATGGGGTGCACCCAAGAGTGCTGAAAGAACTTTCTAGAATATTTGCAGAACCCCTGTCCATCATCTTCAAGGCCTCCTGGAGGACTAGGGATGTGCCACAAGATTGGAGAAGAGCTAATGTTATCCCAATCTTTAAGAAAGGGAAGAAGGATGACCCGGGAAACTACAGGCTGGTCAGTCTGACTTCTGTAGCTGGGAAGACATTAGAGCAGATTTTAAAGGGATCGATCTGTAAGCATGTGAAGGACCACTTAGTGATCCAGGGAATGCAACATAGTTTGTCCCTAACAGATCTTGTAAGACCAACCTGATTTCCTTCTTTGATCGAGTGACCAGCTTACTGGATCGTGGGAAATCTGTCGATGTGATTTACCTGGATTTCAGTAAAGCTTTCAATAAGGTTCCCCATGACATTCTAATAGGTAAACTGGAAGACTGCAGACTGGACTATAGGTGGATAGGTGAACTGGTTAGAGGACTGCACTCAAAGAGTGGTGATCAATGGAGTTTCATCAGATTGGAGGGAGGTGTCCAGTGGGGTGCCACAGGGCTGTTTTGGGCCCGGTACTTTTCAATATTTTCATCAATGATCTGGATGAAGGGGTAAACAGACTACTCATTAAATTTGCTGATGATTCCAAATTAGGAGGAGTGGTAAACACCCAAGAAGAGTTAAAATTCAACAAGAACTGAATACTCTGGAGAAGTGGGTGGTTGTGAACAGGATGCAATTCAACCTAGATAAGTGCACAGTATTACATCTGAGCCACAAAAATGTGAAGCACAAATACAGGCTGGGGGATACACTTCTGGGTAGTAGTGTATGCAAAAGAGATCTTGGGGTAAGAGTGGACTGTTAGCTAAATATGAGCTGTCAGTGTGATACGGTGGCAAAAAAGGCAAACTGAGTCTTGGGCCATTGCATCGAAATCGCAGGAGGTCATAGCCCCTCTCTATACTGCCTTGGTCAGGCCGCACCTGGAGTATTGTGTGCAGTTCTGGAGGCCTCACTTCAAAAAGGATGTGGACAAAATCGAGAGGGTGCAGAGGAGAGCGACGAGCATAATCAGGGGTCTGGAGACTGAGCCCTATGAGGAAAGGCTGAGGGCCTTGGGAATGTTTAGTTTGGAGAAAAGGAGATTGAGGGGGGACATGATTGCTCTCTTTAAATATTTGAAGGAGGGCAAGGAGCTGTTCCAGTTGGCAGCAGAGGGTAGGACCCAAAGCAACGGGCTTAAATTACATGCGGATAGGTACTGGCTGGATATTAGGAAAAACTTTTTCATGGTCAGAGTAATTCAAAGGTGGAATCAGCTGCCCAGGGAGGTGGTGAGCTCCCCCTCACTGACAATTTTCAAGAAGAGGCTGGATAAAAACTTATCAGGGATGCTTTAGGCTCATCCTGCATCGGGCAGGGGGTTGGACTAGAAGGTCTTTATGGCCCCTTCCGACTCTGTGATTCTGACATCCCCAGCTGTATTTGTTGAAACATTCCTAGTGTCACACTGTGGCAGATAGATCCAAAGCATAACTCCCCCAAGAATCTGCTTAAGCGTACTCAGCTCAACCGGGCCCCTGCAGAGGCAGTAAAACGACCCAGAAGCTTCATCTGCTACTTATGGACAATGGTGAAGAAAACTGCAAGGTGTGAACAAGCAGAAGGGGGAGAGAGGAGGAAAGGGCATTCGTTGCAGACAGAGAGGTCATGATGTCTGAATGTGGGGTCTGGGAAACTGGTTCGTACGTCCTTTTTTGAAGATAAATTTGTTCTCAATTGAGAACCTCATGTTGAAGTGTTCTCAACGCGGTGGCTACTCACAGCCATTTACGGGAGGGAGAAACATGCTGATCCCATCCAACAGATACCAAGTTCCTCACTGTCTTAGCTCAGACACCCATCTCATACCATCGTAAAAAGTCCAGGAGCATCTTTAAGACTAACCAACTGTATTGTAGCATAAGCTCTCTTCATCAGATGCGACTACAGACTAACACGGCTAACTCCTCTGGATCATCTTATACAGGTTCTTTACTCGGGAGGGGCTCTAGATCACTTATTTTTACATTGTCTAGAAGATTTTTAAAGTGTTTTGCTCAGTGATGGACAGGATTGGTGAAAGAGGGCACCCTTCCTCTGCAAGCCCAGTTAAGATGGCACAGTAAGACACAGGCAGACACAAGGGAAACAAAATAGATTGTCAGAGAGGGCCACATTAGGAGCAGCAGACAAAGCAAACCACGTTTGTTTTAAGCAATGCCAGCCAAAACTTACTGGAAACGTGTCTGTGCTGTATCAGGCTGATTCACTGGCTCCCGCATGCGCATTATCATGTCTGTGTTCAGTCACGCCATGATTGTCTGTATGTTGTAACCACAATGCTCATTATTAACCTGATGTATTCTCTCCTCAGTGCAAGTGTTACTTTTGAGACCCAGACTGGGCCTCTCCTGTTATCTTATAGAAATAGGCTCCTCTAGGCTAGCACTGACCTTGGAGCGTCCAGATGCCAGCTCTTGCTACTTTGCCCAGGTGCTGGGAATGTATGATTGTATACAGAATGTCTAGCCATAACTAAAAAGGCTTCTCACAGGCCTTGTATACTGCGTGCCACAACCTTAACAGTTATTTGAGCGTAGGAAAATCAAGTATAACCTAGAACTGCTTGCCTTGCCTCATCACTTCTACCAAGCTCCATGATGGAATGCAGACCTGAACTGTCAAATCCTAAATAAAGCTTTTCTACTGGAACCAATGTGTGTTCACTGGAGAGGGGCTGAGGGATCTACCTGCCAGGAACTGACAGGCATCAGAGCCTAATGCACAGCTTAAGGTCTTTTGCCACCTTAGGTAGCAGTGGTATCAGCCACTCATTATCTCTTTTGTTCACCTCAGCCCTCTTTTTAAACAGCAGAGTAAGCCGGTCATGCACCATTGAGTGCCCAGGACTCTCACGAGATTGCATTTTCTCAGGCGAGTTCAGCCAGCAATGGGACCATCAAAAATGGTGGCTGAACTCTCACACGAAGAAGGAATTGGTTCAGGAACATACCTGTGCTGTAAGTAAGCAATAATTTTATTTGGTATATATAACCAGCTTGCCACGCTGTTCTGAAAGAGGCCTGGGAGACTGAGGAGTCAAAAGCATAATCTCCCTCCAGCTTCTTGGTGGAGGTGGCAGGCAGGGCACTGGTCAGTGATGGGTGGCACTGGGTGGGACAGGAGATTGCCACCCCCCAGAGTCCACTGCCAGAGGCAACTGTCTCAACTCAGTTCAGTTTTGCACAGCTTGTGGAAAGCCAGGCGAGTGGGAGCTTTCCTGGCCTCTTTGGGGGGCCATTCCATAAAGTGGGGGCCACCACAGAGAAGGCACATGTATGAACAGCTGTTGATTGTTGCCCATTTGCAAGGTAGTACCTACAGAAAGCCCCATTCAGAGGAATGAAGCTGCCATGGTGGAACATAGGGAGAGAGGTGGTCCCATAAATAAGATGGACCAAGGCTGTGACAAGCTTTCTATGTGATAGCTGGTATCTTGAATTAAGCCGAATAATTGATAGCTACTCAATGGAGGGACTGCAGAATGTGAGTGATACACATGCTCTTCTTAACTCCCAATAATAGCCGAGCTGCAGCGTTCTGCATTACAGTAATCAAGTCTCAAAGTCACCATGTCATGGATCCAGGTGGTCAGGTGAGCTGTGTTGAAGTAGGGGTCCATCTTCCAGGCTAGACAGAGTTTGTGGAAAACATATTTTTCCAGCTGCCTTAACTTGCTTTTCTAGCACGGAGGGCATACAGTATCCTTCAAGATCTTTGCCATTTCCAGCGTCACTTCTGTCTTGCACTTGAAATTCTTAACAATTCTCAAACAGCCACGAAATCTCCAGTAAATTCAATTCAAGAGGTCTTGCTTCTATAAAATGCTTTGAGGATTGGTTTGTCCAAAGGACAATTATTATGAAAATCCTTCAATTATGGGAGGACTAAAGAACAAATGGCGATGTGGGACTGATCTAAATGCTCACTTTTTTTAAAAAAAAGTTTCACTTTGGGGGATTCTCTCTTTTGAAGCTTTCATGAAATCTGGCATTATACTGCAGATCGTGTTTGTTGGCTCTTTCTTATGTTTCAGAAGAAATCTTTCAAAAGGCATTTATTTATTTGCACAGACTGTCTTGCTTTTGTCAATAGAAGGTTACATTTCATACATGCATATTTCCCTCTTAACCTTTTTGCTCTGATGATCTACTTTTCCTATAACAATGAAGTCATGTTTTGAAGTGGTGACTTGCCACTGATTAACATTAAGAACAGACCAAAAAAAGTAATTAGACATAAAGCTCAATTTTTATCTGACTTCCCTGGAAATACCTTTTCTATGCTCAGTACGCACGGGATGTACCAGAACAGGAAATGATTCTGTTGTGTTTTTATGGAGGCAGTCCAACAAAGACCGGGGTTGCAAAGGCAGGCAATGGCAAACCACCTCTGTTAGTCTCTTGCCATGAA